>NC_135232.1:1009802083-1010111401 GCF_051348905.1 Ranitomeya variabilis | reverse complement strand
TATTATGACTGGTGAGTGGATATGCTTGTTTTAAATATTAAGAAGTACAAGGCAAAGTGGATTGTATCTCATGCTAGTGGTCTCAGGAGTCTTCTCTCTCTGGTCCAGTTTTTTGCTAACCATCTTGTTACTGCAAAGACTAAGGTTTTAAAGCAAAATTGTTGGATATATAACCTTTGCAGTTTTATCCTTTCTGTGTGGAGAATTGAACAACATTACAGTATACGTAAATGCCAGTTACCAAGTAATTTATAAGTAGGTAAGAAAAGTTACATATTTACCACATATTGCTCTCATTTCATGCAATAATTTTATTTTAATCAACTTGGCTTTTATAAAAGTATTTTATGTTCTATTGTTGGATATGCAAATTACCACCATCCAAGGGTAGATTATTACTATATGGCATGGGATGTCCAAAAATTATGGGCACTGGTCTTTTGATTGGGTCACGTGATTTTGTCACATAAATGGAGTGTGTCATGTGAAAGGTTACATGATAAACACGCAGGTGCCCCGGTGCACATTTAAGAGAAATTGAAAAACAGGGAAAATGCATCATGGAAAATTACTTATTTCCATTGTCCAGTCTAGAAAATTTAATTCGGAAACTATATACAGTTGTGCTCAAAAGTTTACATACCCCGGCAGAATTTTAGATTTCTTGGCCTATTTTCAGAGAATATGAATGATGACACTAAAACTTTTTCTCCACTCATGGTTAGTGGTTGAGTGAAGCCATATAATGTCAAACTACAGTGTTTTCTTTTTTTTAAAATCATAATGACAACCCAAAACATCCAAATGATCCTGATCAAAAGTTTACATACCCTGCTAATTTTTGCCTGATAACATGAACAGAAGTTGACACAAATGGGTTTGAATGGCTACTAAAGTTAACATCCTCACTTGTGACCTGTTTGCTTGTAAATAGTGCATTTCCATAAAAGCTGAGTGATTTTCTGGGTTCTAGACAGACTCTTGCATCTTTCATCCAGCCACTGACGTTTCTGGATTATGAGTCATGTGGAAAGCAAAATAATTGTCAACGGATCTACGGGAAAAGTTAGTTGAACTATATAAAACAGGAAAGGGATACAGAAAAATATCCAAGGAATTGATAATGCCAGTCAGCAGCGTTCAAACTGTGATTAACAAATAAAAAATCAGGGGCTCGGTAAAAACAAAACCACGGTCAGGTAGTCCAACAAAAATGTCATCCACAACTGCCAGGAAAATTGTTCAGGATGCAAAGAAAACCCCACAAATTACATCAGCTGAAATACAGGACTCTGAAAACTAGCAATGTCGCTGTTTCAAGAAGCAAAATAAGGAGGGACTTGAAGAAAAATGGGCTGTAAGGTCGAGTCGCCAGAAGAAAGCCACTACTGCACAAATGCCACAAAGTATCTCGCCTTGTGGTAATAAATGGGCAAGAAATAGGAAAAACCCAATGTAGCTAAACAAAGAAGTAAGAGGGGCAATTAACAGTAAAAAGAAAGCATTTAAACTACTAAATATGGCACCGTTGAAGCTCTAAAATACTATAGGGAGAAAAATACTAATTAAAGTTGCCAAAAAGGAAACAGAGAAGCACATTGCTAAGGAGAGTAAAACTAATCCCAAACTGTTCTTCAACTATATCAATAGTAAAAGAATCTTAAGTGAAAGTGTAGGCACCGTAAAAAATTGTGAGGAAAGAATGGTTGTAGATGGCGAGGAAAAAGCTAATATATTAAACACCTTCTTCTCCACGGTATTCACGGTGGAAAATGAAATGCTAGGTGAAATGTTGAGAGACAAAGAAAACCCTATATTAAGAGTCACCAATCTAACCCAAGAAGAGGTGCAAAATCGGCTAAATAAGATTAAAATAGATAAATCTCCGGGTCCAGATGGCATACACCCACGGCCACGAGTACTAAGAGAACTAAGTAATGTAATTGACAAGCCATTATCTAATATATAAAGCTGAATGTGTGTATGTGTGTGTGTGTGTGTGTGTGTGTGTGTGTATGTCCGGGATTGGCATCTGAACCGTCGCAGCTACAGCCACAAAATTTTGCACAGTCACACGTCTGGACCCCGAGAGCGTCATAGGCTATGTTGTGAGGTGAAATTTTAACCCCGTGCTTTCCAATTCACCAAACAATTTTGCCCCTATCTACATAATGGGGAAAAAGTGAAAAAGTCTTATCCTTCTTTATAAACCATTGAGTGCCAAGTTTTTCTACACATTTTCTAATACGGGGTGGAGACCCTACTTGAGCACCTACATTCATATTTTACAGAGTGCCGTGTATTTTTCATATACAATACCCAGAGAGATTAGCAAAATTAGGATTATTCAGTCTAGAAAAAAGACGACTAAGGGGCGATCTAATAACCATGTATAAGAATATAAGGGGACAATACAAATATCTCTCCCAGGATCTGTTTATACCAAGGAAGGGGACGGTCACAAGGGGGCATTCTCTGCGTCTTGAGGAGAGAAGGTTTTCCCACCAACATAGAAGAGGATTCTTTACTGTTAGGGCAGTGATAATCTGGAATTTCTTGCCTGAGGAGGTGGTGATGGCGAACTCAGTCAAGGGGTTCAAGAGAGGCCTGGATGTCTTCCTGGAGCCTAACAATATTGTATCTTATAGTTATTAGGTTCTTTAAAAGGATGTATATCTGAGGATTTATTCTGAAGGAATATAGGCTGAACTGGATGGATAAATGTCTTTTTTCGGCCTTGCTAACTATGTTACTATGTTACATCTAGATACTGTAGATAACCACAAATCTGCCTACCAGATGACTAAAGATGTCATGTCATGGTTTGTCTGGGTCGGTTCTTCTAGGGTTAATTTCTGTAGCCTCACACTGATCCTGGGTGGACTTTTTATTGCCTCCATCTGGGCGATTCCTATGTCAGTGATACTTCCGTCCTTGGCTAAGTGTATTGACCCAAGTGTGTTTTGTGCTGTGTGCTGGTTTGCTTGAACCTTGGCTTTTTGACTCGGTCTGTTCTCTGGATACTGTTTGTTGGATTCCGTCTCTGTACTTTCTCTGTCCATTTGGTATGGACCTCTGCTTGGCCCCTACTATCCTATCTGTCTAGTCCCTTGGTACCATTACGCTATCCCATGCTCTGACCCCGGCCTGATCTGTTTATGCCTCTGTCTGTGCCCCTTGGTAGCTCTGTTCTTTACCTATCTTTCTAGGAGTTTTCCTTCAGCTTCTAGCTCCCTGGAGTTTAAGCCTTGCCCCTCAGCAGTCAGGTGCTTCAGGTCCTGTCAGGCCTGAAGCAATCTCTCTCCAGTCTCGCTTGCCCCACATTCCTGGGAGTCTGTGGCTCTCTCCGAGTCCTGTCTTCTCAGGAGATAGCATCGGTGAGTGTCACTTATAACTCCCCTGGTGATATGTCATTTATAAAGTGTTGAAAGATGACAGGCATGTTTGTCAACCCTAAAGGCATCACCAGATTCTCATAGTGTCCCTCGGGCGTATTGACCGCCATCAATGTAACAGCAACCTTCTCAGAGTCTGGGGCATTGATTCACTTGACTTCAACATCCGCGGAGGCAGAGTTACTCAACATCTTACCCAACTTGAATCCAGGTGGATCTGGACCCTGCAAACCTAACATCCGCAGGGTCTGAAGAGAACATCTGTTCTGTTCTGTTTTTGTGATCACTGACCTGCTCTGTGATACACAAAGTGTCATCTCTCATATACCCATGTTTTTTTTTCTTGCATGTGTTGTTGTATTTTAACATTGTGGTGTTTTATCATCATTCTTCAAGTTCTCCCTTTGTTTGCACTGGACTCCTCTTTAGACTGACATGTACTTCAATTTGTGCCTACTTTGATGTTGCTTACTGGGCCATACATGGCGTCACCATCACCTATGAGATTGTGGCTAATGTTATTTTCATTTTTGTAGACAATGTACAGTATATCCATGTATTTTCCTTGTGCATCTATATGTGTAGTATATTTGATTCAATCGACATTATATACTCTATATATTGGGCATGTACAGTATGTATATGCTTATCTGTGGACAATTGTATACTATTGTCCTGATATGATGAAATTACTTTTTATTTTCTATATGTAGTTGACTATTAGTCATACATACTGGTTTATTATAATACAATGTCGATCCACATGCATAAATAGCATATCCCAGTACAACATACTGTATATGCACTGTCCTAGGTAATTTCTTTATACTTGTCGGATATACCATAAATCACTGAGAAACCAGTGTTTAAATGTCTCCTCTGCGGTAACTCCTTGATGCCTGGCCGAACATCTCCAGCATCCCCATGTATACACATGATAGTGTCCGTCATGCACATCCTATCTATTGTCATAGGCCAACACGCATGTGTGCCCTGTCCCCACTTTCCTCGCCTGCCTTCTGTGTCTATATGCCGTGGCTGACGTCGGGTCATATGTTGTCATGTCATCCTGACTTCACCAGCTCCATGAGGCGGACGCCGGCCAGCATCGCGGCTGTCATGGCAATGGATGTGTCACTTCCGGTCCGTGGTAATGTGAGTTCCAGTGCTCACTTGTTTTAAATCCCTGCCTTTCACCACTTCCCATGCCCCTTGACGAAGGTTCGGTATCCAAAACGCACGTTGTTGTGGACACGCAGGCACTTGCGAGCCCCTGCGTATATTGGTGTCAGTTCTCAGGAATACCATCTGCTATTTATTTGTCCTTTACTTTCTGTGACTTGGATGTTACCTTCCGTGACATAATTTTGTGTGCTTTTTATTGCAGTGTTGTTCTATATCTTACATATCTCTCTATATATGTAATACTGCTAGTTTCTGGCTATGGAGGTATGTCATAGCTCTTTGCCCTGTGTTTCCCATGCACACATTTTTGCATATGTTATGTGTCTCCATGTCTTTTCCTTGACTGCATATTACCACTGCTAAATAAAGATTTGTTACATTTTACTCTATATGGGAATTTTTGATCGTTCTTTTCCCTCCCCCCTTTGTCTGTAGATATGCATGACGATCTGTCCCGATTTAGTCCTTCATAGATAGTGATACATTATTGCGTTACATATTTTTACATATTCTCTTGTTAATGCTACTTACTTCCATGAGCTATTTTCATGGTTAGTACCTAGTAGCTCCTCATTTTGTAAGTATCACAGCTTGTAAATGCTTTTTGTAGCCAGACAAAACAATCTTTCAATTCTTGTTTGAGGGATTTTCATCCATTTTTCCTTGGGAAATTATTGCGGTTCCGTGAAATTCCTGGGTTGTTTTGCACTCACTGCTATTTTGAGGTCTAGCGACAGATTTTCAATGATGTTCAGATCAGGGGATTGTGAGGGCCATTGTAAAACCTTCATCTTGCGCCTTTTAAGGTAGTCTATTGTGGATTTTGATGTGTATTTAGGATCATTATTAGCGATGAGCGAGTATACTCGTTGCACGGGTTTCCCAGAGCATGCTCAGGTGGTTTCAGGAATTTGGTAGTGCTCGGACATTTAGTTTTTGTCGCCTCAGCTGCATGATTTACAGCTGCTAGCCAGGCTGAATACATGTGAGGAATGCCTGTTTGTTAGGGAATCCCCCCTCATGTATTCAGCCTGTCTAGCAGCCCCAAATCATGCAGCTGCGGAGATGAAAACTAAATCTCCGAGCACTACAAAATACTCGGAAATCATGCTCTGCGAAACCCAAGTAATGAGTATACTCGCTCATCACTAACCATTATTCATTTGTAGAAGCCATCCTCTTTTCAACTTCAGCTTTTTTACAGATGGTGTTATGTTTGCGTCAAGAATTTGTTGAACTTTCATTGAATCCATTCTTCCCTCTACTCATGAAATGTTTCCAGTGTCATTGGCTGCAACACAACCCCAAAGCATGATTGATCCACCCCCATGCTTACTGGATGGCGAGATGTTCCTTTCCTGAAATTCTTTGCCCTTTATTTTCCCACACATTACTTTAATCATTGTGGCCAAATAGTTCTATTTTAACCTCATCGGTTCACAGGACTTGTTTCCAAAATGCATTAGGCTTGCCATATCAACCGCATTCTGTGAAGCACTTCAATATTGATCAAACCTTATAGTCTGTGACGGTGATGGCTATCGGACATGAAGAGATGCCACACTAAACAACGTTTTATTAATAATGTATAAAATTAACATTAAAAAGACAAGAAAAAGGTAGCGGATACAGCAACTCAAATAAAAAAATTAAATATTAAATCATAGAAGGAGTTTATGACATGCAGGGTATCATGAGAGAACAGCATTTCAAAAGCATGTGGCTTTAAGTGTCAGTCTGTCATAGGCTTATTTATACTATAGGTTAATAAAGTGCAAATGATCGCTTAAAGGGAACCTGTCAGCAGGATTGTGCACAGTAACCTACAGAGTGTCAGGTTGGTGCAGTTATACTGATTAAAATAATACTTTGGTTAATGAAATCCATTTTGTGGTTGTTGTTTAGTCATTATTTTCAGTTTTGAGTTACTGATATTCTCCTGTTTCGGGGCGGCCTGTGGGGGGTCTTCATGTTGTGCTCTGATTAGGTGTTCATACTGACAGCTTCTGACAGGTAACTCATCCCTCAGTGACCTGCCCCCTATTTTACATACTGCATATCTTATTGTTTGAAAAAAAAATTACATTCGTCATGTAGCATGATATGATCTATAATATGTATATTTTCATTTGATTTTGTCATATAAATTTCTTGAGGAAAAAAAATTATCTTAATCAAAATGGCGCCGGCAGCTGCGCCTGTGCAGGAGTGAGCGCCAGTCTGCTGGAGAAATTTTTTTTTGGGCTCCATCAAGATGGCTGTGGCAGCACCAGTGCAGTAGCATCTATCGTATTTTGAACAATGCTACTGCGCAGGCGCGGCTGGCGCCATATTGATGGAGGCAATTTTTTTTTCTACAGCTAAATTTTGCCAGTGGCAGCGCCTGCGTATTAGCATCTATCGCGTTGTTGCCACTGCGCAGACGTGGCCGTGGGTGCCATTTTGATTAAGATAATGTTTTTTTCTTTGAGAAATTTATATGACACAAATGAAAATATGAATATTATAGATCGTATCATGCTACAGCGAAGGCGCTGACTGCATGATGAATGTAATTTTTTGTTTAAACAATAGCATATGCTGTATGTAACAGGAATCACTCAGGAATCAGTGACCTGTCATAAGCCATACAGATGCATATGTAAGCAGAGCACCACATAAAGCCCCACCCCCACAGGCTGCCCACAGCCCTGCCCACATGCTGCCCACAGCCCCACCCCAGAGCACAAGAATCTCATTAACCGAAAGCTGCAAACAAATATTAAACAGCAACCACAAGACAGATTTCATCACCGGGTATAAACAACAACCACAAGACAGATTTCATCACCGGGTATCATTGTAATCAGTATGATGACACCGACCTGACACTGTCTTTAGTTTGCAGAGCACAATTTTGCTAACACGTTCACTTTAGTAAGCATATAAATCCTAAACAAATCCTGTTTTTTTCCCTGGGATGGGTACAATCTCTACCTTTCCCTGTCCTCAAACTTTTTTTCGTGCTCTCCATTAGCATTACACGCAGCTTTTTCCCACCTTTCATTACCTAATTTCTGCCTTTAAGACTCAAGGGAATGTCTTTATGCCATGACATTATACAGTTACATCAGGAGCTTAGAGCCTAAGTAGCACCAATGACACTAAAATTGTGAAAACCAACATGATATATGGCGAGCGATGGTTTTGGGGGTCCCAGTAAAAATGGCCTAGCAGATTCGCATTCTCTGAAATGATTTCCTTCAGATAAACAAATTAAAGTGCTCAGCAAAAATATACATATTTGTTTCCAAAAATATTTTTAAATTTCTTGTAATATTTATTTATATTTATTGTTTTTTGAGGTGTAGTTTACCTATGATAAGCTGCATTCCCAATTTTGCAGTAAATATGCAGCTATAGAAGTCCAAAGAAATTGGAAAGAGTCAATTAAAACATAACTTTAAATAATTGGCCAAGTAAAATATGCACATACTGTAGATAAGGGTTTTCACGTTTCAGATCCTGTACGGACCCTTACTCATAACTAAAATACAAATACCTAACTGGATCCCAAATACAGACCTAAAACAAGCATTTCAGGTCTGGTTAAAGGGGTATTCCCATCTCCAGTACCCCTATCTCAATATGTAGTAGGTGTAATAATAATAATATTAGCAAATACCTCAAATTAGAAATGTAGTATAGTTTTTCGGATTTGCTGTCTCTTTCCTCATGTGCAGGTATTACAGGACCTAAGGTATCCAAGGTTACAACCACTCGCAACTAGCTAACCATCACTATATCAGTGGTCGTAACCAGGGCCGGACTGGCCATAGGGCACTTCTGGCAAATGCCAGAAGGGCCGGTGCCAGTGGTGGGCCGCTCAATCCGCCGCCCCCGCCGTCGCATTCAACTATACCGGCGTGGTACAGTTGAATGCAATGATGGAGGAGAGAGCGTCTACAGACGCTCCTCTCCCATCATTCCCCGCTCTGCCTCTGACACTGCGGGTGCGCGATGATGTCATATCATCGCGCACCTGCTGTGTCCCGGGCAGACTGCAGCTGCTGAGACAGGAGCAGGAACCAGGAAGCAACGCTGGGCACGAGGAGAGGTGAGGAGAGTTTTTTTTTTTTCTGGACTGTGGGGCCATTCTCGGAGGAGGTGAGGGGAGGAAGAGAAGAGATGTGGGCTGTATATAGTTCTCTGTGGGCTGTGCTCTGTGCTGTATACTGCTGTGGGCTGTATATAGTTCTCTGTGGGCTGTGCTCTGTGCTGTATACTGCTGTGGGCTGTATATAGTTCTCTGTGGGCTGTGCTCTGTGCTGTATACTGCTGTGGGCTGTATATAGTTCTCTGTGGGCTGTGCTCTGTGCTGTATACTACTGTGGGCTGTATATAGTTCTCTGTGGGCTGTGCTCTGTGCTGTATACTGCTGTGGGCTGTATATAGCTCTCTGTGGGCTGTGCTCTGTGCTGTATACTACTGTGTGCTCTGTGCTATATATAGTTCTCTGTGGGCTGTGCTCTGTGCTGTATACTGCTGTGGGCTGTATATAGTTCTCTGTGGGCTGTGCTCTGTGCTGTATACTGCTGTGGGCTGTATATAGTTCTCTGTGGGCTGTGCTCTGTGCTGTATACTACTGTGGGCTGTATATAGTTCTCTGTGGGCTGTGCTCTGTGCTGTATACTGCTGTGGGCTGTATATAGCTCTCTGTGGGCTGTGCTCTGTGCTGTATACTACTGTGTGCTCTGTGCTATATATAGTTCTCTGTGGGCTGTGCTCTGTGCTGTATACTGCTGTGGGCTGTATATAGTTCTCTGTGGGCTGTGCTCTGTGCTGTATACTGCTGTGGGCTGTATATAGTTCTCTGTGGGCTGTGCTCTGTGCTGTATACTGCTGTGGGCTGTATATAGTTCTCTGTGGGCTGTGCTCTGTGCTGTATACTGCTGTGGGCTGTATATAGTTCTCTGTGGGCTGTGCTCTGTGCTGTATACTACTGTGGGCTGTATATAGTTCTCTGTGGGCTGTGCTCTGTGCTGTATACTGCTGTGGGCTGTATATAGCTCTCTGTGCTCTGTGCTGTATACTGCTGTGGGCTGTATATAGTTCTCTGTGGGCTGTGCTCTGTGCTGTATACTGCTGTGGGCTGTATATAGTTCTCTGTGGGCTGTGCTCTGTGCTGTATACTACTGTGGGCTGTATATAGTTCTCTGTGGGCTGTGCTCTGTGCTGTATACTGCTGTGGGCTGTATATAGCTCTCTGTGGGCTGTGCTCTGTGCTGTATACTACTGTGTGCTCTGTGCTATATATAGTTCTCTGTGGGCTGTGCTGTATACTGCTCTGTGCTGTATATAGTTCTCTGTGGGCTGTGCTCTGTGCTGTATACTACTGTGGGCTGTATATAGTTCTCTGTGGGCTGTGCTCTGTGCTGTATACTACTGTGTGCTGTATATAGTTCTCTGTGGGCTGTGCTGTATATAGTACTCTGTGGGCTGTGCTGTATATAGTACTCTGTGGGCTGTGCTGTATATAGTACTCTGTGGGCTGTGCTGTATATAGTACTCTGTGGGCTGTGCTGTGTATAGTACTCTGTGGGCTGTGCTGTATATAGTACTCTGTGGGCTGTGCTGTATATAGTACTCTGTGGGCTGTGCTGTATATAGTACTCTGTGGGCTGTGCTGTATATAGTACTCTGTGGGCTGTGCTGTATATAGTACTCTCTGGGCTGTGCTGTATATAGTACTCTCTGGGCTGTGCTTTATATAGTACTCTGGGCTGTGCTGTATATAGTACTCTGGGCTGTGCTTTATATAGTTCTCTGTGGGCTGTGCTGTATATAGTTCTCTGTGGGCTGTGCTGTATATAGTTCTCTGTGGGCTGTGCTGTATATAGTACTCTGTGGGCTGTGCTGTATATAGTACTCTGGGCTGTGCTTTATATAGTACTCTGGGCTGTGCTGTATATAGTACTCTCTGGGCTGTGCTGTATATAGTACTCTCTGGGCTGTGCTTTATATAGTACTCTGGGCTGTGCTTTATATAGTTCTCTGTGGGCTGTGCTGTATATAGTTCTCTGTGGGCTGTGCTGTATATAGTTCTCTGTGGGCTGTGCTGTATATATTACTTTGTGGGCTGTGCTGTATATATTACTTTGTGGGCTGTGCTGTATATATTACTCTGTGGGCTGTGCTGTATACTACTGTGTGGACTGTGCTGTATACTTCTACGTGGGCTGTGCTGTATACTACTGTGTGGTCTGTGCTGTATACTACTGTGTGGTCTGTGCTGAATACTGCTGTGTGGGCTGTGTTATCTACTACGCGAGCTGTGCTATAGTATGCAGGCTGTGCTGTATACTATGCGGTTTGTGCTATATAATATGCGGGCTTTGCTATATACTATGGGGAGTATATTATATTCTATGGGGGAGGCCATGTTATGTACTATGTGGCTGTGTTATATACTATTGTGGGGGTATATTATATTCTATGGGGGAGGCTGCGTTATATACTATGGGGGGCTACATTATATATTATGGGGAGGTGGGCTGTATTATATTCTATGGGGGTTACATACTCTGGGGTGGCTGCATTATACTCTGAGGTGGCTGCATTATACTCTGGGGTGGCTGCATTATACTATATGTGGGCTGCATTATACTGTATCGAGGACTATGGGGAATACGTTATACTATATGAAGAACTATGGGGTGCATTATACTATGGGAAGTGAATTGTACTACATGGATGACTGTGGCGGTGCATTATACTATATGGAGCACTATGAGGATTGTATTATGCTATATGGAGGACTATGAGGATTGTATTATGCTATATGGAGGACTATGAGGAGTGTATTATACTATGTGGAGGACTGAGCAGTGTATTTTAATATATGGAGGACTAAAGGGAGTGTATTATACTATATGGAGGACTATGGAGCACATTATAATATATGGAGGACTATGGGGTGTATTTTACTAAACAAGTAAAATGCTGCATATTCGGATTGTTTTTGCTGGAACAAAAAGCCTTGTTGTCAGCAGCACATTGCCAGTGTAAACTGTAGATGTGCTGCTGAAAACATGATACTGTATGGTGATCTATTAGTGATCATTCTGTCTCATCATTATTCCTCAGCTGGTGGAAAGAGGCCGGGAAACAAGCGTTGAACAACTTCAGTATTGTCGATCAAACTCGTTTAGCGGCCTGAACTCAGCGCACGTAAATACAACAGAAAGGCTTCTGTGTGATGTGCAATATGTTAGCATTTGGGGACCCATTTTAAACTTTGCCTAGGGCCCCACTTTGCCTAAAACCGGCCCTGCCTACAAGTGTACAAAGATATTATACAGTCACCGTGTGACAAGTGGGCCTGGGTAACTTCAAATGCCAGGGCTGAATTTTAGTCCCAATCCGGCCCTGGTCGTAACTATGGATACCTAAGGTCCTGCACATGAAGAAAGAGAAATAGCGAATAAGAAAAACTATTCTACATTTCTGATTGGAGGCATTTGCTAATATTATTATTATTATACCTATTACATATTGTGATAGGATCTTGGAGATGGGAATACCCCTTTAAGTGTCTCGTATTTTAGTTCTGAGTATGGGTCCATACAGGATGTAAAATATGTAAGCCCTGGGAGTGTTTTTAATGTTTACACATAATAAGATGATGTTTTAACTAAGCTGACTATTAAAACTTGTGTTTTAATTTATCTTTTTGTGGTGCTGGACTCCCCTATCCAATGTGCATGGACTTGTATAGCTGCCTGACCTAGGACCTGGCCCAGCGCTTACTGACTCTGCACACCCTTCCCTGTATTATTTATTATTATTTCTTACTTTACAAGTATGAGGTTTGCGGATTTTTGGATGAATACTAAAGTCTACAATGGGTGTGAGTTTATTTCTCCATTTATTATATCTATGTGCTAAATAAGCAGCTCAGAAATAGAGCCGCAAATGTCCTGTTAATTAAGCCCGACATATACGACTGTAAGTTCCTATTTCCATAGGTTATTATTATTTCCAGAAATCTGTGATAGGTTCGGCTCTCACTTTTGGCTGCTATGACTATAATTGTAACTTATCATAAGGTAGGCAATTTAGAACCAATGAGTCCTGGATGAACGGACTTTTGATTTAAAGAGGTTGTCTTCTGAGAACAGCTTTTAAAATAAATTTCGATAAGTCCAGGTTTTCCGACTCCTAGTAGATAGTAATTATTCTTGGGAAAAATGATGTCCGGCCAAAGGACATATTAACAGAGGTTGTCCTAAATAATGAATCCCTTTCCGTTTTCCCAGGTTAATTCATCACCTTTAGCCTCTGGTGTCATAGCTCTGTTCCATCATGTGTTAGCTGCTCCTGATGGATGGCCGTATATTCTGCTATTCTGCCTGCTAAAAAAGAATGTATGCAAAGCGTATTACTGTTTTCTGATTAAGAAACCTTAACGATGAAGTCATAAAATAATGCCGCAGAATAGTGATGCCCAGACTATTGTGTATTTGATGTTTTATTTTCCATGGAAGAAAGGAAAAGGTCCAACACAGGTTAATAAGAGGAGTAGTTCTTGCTTATCCTGGCTGTCTCCTTTACACCCTTTCTATTATGCTTGGTTTCCATAGTTACTGGTTTATTCATGATGCTCTGAACCTCTTCTAATTATACCCTGGCATAAAATTAATACTTCAATCCTTGATTCAAAAACAACTTGCTGCACGGTGTTTGTCATCGCATTGTGACACATCTTGGAGTCGAATACTGTCACATACTGTATCTCTGCTTCACATGTGCCATTGTATAAATTATTGTCTTACAGATTTAGGAGGCAGCATGTTACCCTACATGTTTTTCAATCTCCGGCTGATTCTATTGTGCTGTTCATAACAAACTACAATGCAAATAATAAACCTTCAAATCAGGAGCTTAGAGCATATCCCTATAGTGAAAGCTATGATCAGACGTATTTAGAGCTGTTCATCATCTTAATATCTCTGCGGGGCTCAGCGTATAATTAGCCCATGTACAAAACAATCAGGCGCCTTCTTTGACTTGTTTGTAGATGTTTTTGGTATATTTACCGTACATAGAGCCCAGGATTTTGATAACAACTACTATAGATAGCAATACTTATCCTGTTCCTATGCTCCATTAAGGGTACCGTCACACATTGAAATTTCCATCGCTACGACGGTACGATTCGTGACGTTCTAGCGATATCGTTACGATATCGCAGTGTCTGATACGCAGCAGCGATCAGGGATCCTGCTGAGAATCGTACGTCGTAGCAGATCGTATGGAACTTTCTTTCGTCTCTTGATCACCCGCTGACATCGCTGGATCGTTGTGTGTGACAGCGATCCAGCGATGTCTTCGCTTGTAACCAGGGTAAACATCGGGTAACTAAGCGCAGGGCCGCGCTTAGTAACCCGATGTTTACCCTGGTTACAAGCGTAAACGTAAAAAAACAAACCGTACATACTCACCCGTCGGTGTCCTTCAGGTCCCTTGCCGTCTGCTTCCTGCTCTGAGTGCCGGCCGGAAAGTGAGAGCAGAGCGCAGCGGTGCTGCGATCTGCTCTCACTGTACGGCTGCACTCAGAGCAGGAAGCAGACGGCAAGGGACCTGAAGGACACCGACGGGTGAGTATGTACTGTTTGTTTTTTTACGTTTACGCTGGTAACCAGGGTAAACATCGGGTTACTAAGCGCGGCCCTGCGCTTAGTTACCCGATGTTTACCCTGGTTACCCGGGGACTTCGGCATCACTCCAGCGCCGTGATTGCAACGTGTGACCGCAGTCTACGACGCTGGAGCGATATTCATACGATCGCTGCGACGTCACGGATCGTGCCGTCGCAGCGATGAAAATTTCAATGTGTGACGGTACCCTAAGATATTAATATGGAGATTATGATCACTCACATCAGCCCCTATCTTCAATGGGGCTAGCAATCTAGTTACCCTGTCTAGAATAGTATAGACATCATTTCCAAAGATGTCTGTCACCACAAAATGTCTCATCAAACCAAGCACAGGCACTCAGTGCACCGTTGACATGGCCAAACAATTCTGCGCACCATTCCACCAACGTCTTTTGCATCTGTCTCCACCCTCCTCTTTCTTGATTGACAACTCTAGTTTTACTGGCGCAAGAGAAAGGCAGATATAACTTTGCACAAGGTGGTAGTCGTGGGCGAGAAACTCATCTCTTGCGCACCGGCACATTAAATAAAGGTGGGGGTCCTGGCTGGGTCTGTGTACTTGTGCTGTAGGGATGCTATGCCCTTGCAGGCCGCATGTAACCGATTATGTGGGTTGTAGAGACAAAAACTGAGGGCACTACTGTAAATATAAGACTAGATGGTAGCCCGATTCTAACGCATTGGGTATTCTAGAATATGTATGTAGTTTATTTATGAAGATTTTAGAATAATACATTGAATACACAGGATTCGGCCGGCCACGACCAATTCGTGAAGCGTGGTTCAAATCCCACGCCAATTCACGGGCGGACTGCGCCTGTCGCTGATTGTTTGCGGCCGGCCATGTAGTATATAACAGCCCACGTAGTAAATAGCACAGCCACGTAGTATATAGCACAGCCATGTAGTATATAGCACTGCCACATAGTATATAGCACAGCCCATGGAGTATATAGCACAGCCCACAGAGTATATAGCACAGCCACATAGTATATAACACAGCCCACGGAGTATATAGCACAGCCACGTAGTATATAGCACAGCCCACGGAGTGTATAACAGCCCACATAGCATATAACACAGCCACGTAGTTTATAACAGCCCATGTAGCATATAACACAGCTCACGTAGCATATAACAGCCCACACACGCAGTATATAACACAGCCCACGTAGTGTGTAACACAGCCCACGTAGTGTATAACACAGCCCACGTAGTGTATAACACAGCCCACGTAGTATATTGCACAGCCCACGTAGTATATAGCACAGCCCACATAGTATATTGCACCGCCCACGTAGTATATTGCACAGCCCACATAGTATATTGCACAGCCCACGTAGTATATTGCACAGCCCATGCAGTACATTGCACAGCCCACATAGTATATTGCACAGCCCACGTAGTATATTGCACAGCCCATGCTGTACATTGCACAGCCCATGTTGTACATTGCACAGCCCACGTAGTATATTGCACAGCCCACGTATTATATTGCACAGCCCACATATTATATTGCACAGCCCACATATTATATTGCACAGCCCACATATTATATTGCACAGCCCACGCAGTATATAGCAATGTGGGCATCATATCCCTGTTAAAAAAAGAATTAAAATAAAAAATAGTTATATATTCACCTTCCGTTGGCCCCGGATCCAGGCAAAGCGGTTACCGACGCTCCTCGCGCGCTCCGGTCCCAAGAGTGCATTGCGGTCTCGCGATATGATAACATAGCGGTCTCGCGAGACCGCTACTTCATCAACTCGCGAGACCGCAATGCATGGAGCGGTCACAGGAGCATCGCGAGGAACTGGAAAGGCCGCTTCTGGATCCGAGGGGCCGACAGACGGTGAGTATATAACGATTTTTTATTTTTTAAATTATTTTTAACATTAGATCTTTTAACTATTGATGCCGCATAGGCAGCATCAATAGTAAAAAGTTGGTCACACAGGATTAATAGCAGCGATAATGGAGTGCGTTACACCGCGGCATAACGTGGTCCGTTACCGCTGCAATTAACCCTGTGTGAGTGATGACGGGAGGGGATTATGGAGCAGGCACTGACTGCGGGGAGGAAGGAGCGGCCATTTTGCTGCCGGACTGTGCCCGTTGCTGATTGGTCGTGGCCGTTTTGCCACGACCAATCAGCGACTTGGATTTCCATGACAGACAGAGGCCGAGACCAATGAATATCCGTGACAGACAGACAGAAAGACAGACAGAAAGACAGACAGACAGACAGGCGGAAGTGACCCTTAGACAATTATATATTAGACTAGATTGTGGCCCGATTCTAACGCATCGGGTATTCTAGAATATGCATGTCCCCGTAGTATATGGACAATGATGATTCCAGAATTCGCGGCAGACTGTGCCCGTCGCTGATTGGTCGAGGCAACCTTTAGGACATCATCGTCGCCATGGCAACCATTATGACATCTACGTCGATACTGTGCCCGTCGCTGATTGGTCGAGGCCTGGCTGCCTCGACCAATCAGAGACGCGGGATTTCCATTATGACATCATCGTCGCCATGCTGTGCCCGTACCTGATTGGTCGAGGCCTGGCGGCCTCGACCAATCAGAGACGTGGGATTTCCAGGACAGACAGACAGACAGACAGACGGAAAAACCCTTAGACAATTATATATATAGATGGTATCACTGACCACAAGCTAAAGAAATATGAGCAAGCAAAGAAAGTAGTGTGTAGAGGCAAGGATCACCATTGAATATATAAGATTTAACAAAATTATCTTTATTCAAAATTATGCAAGCAAAACAAGACGTGATTTAAAAACAATTACAAAACCCAAAGGTTTATAGATGAACAACAACATGGAAGGTCATATAAGTACCCTCCAGACCCCGGGAGTGTGCTGAGGTCAAGAACACTATACAGAAAAAAAAAACATATAAACAATACAAAATATACGAAGCTCAAAAAAACTCCAAAATTACAAAATATGAAAATACATCCTTTGACTGTATAAGACAGCCTTATTTATTTGCTCTTACTTCTCCTTCTTTCCCTCTGACTTTTGTTTATTTCCCTTTTATAGGGATAGTTCCTTACTCTTTCCATTCTCAGGAATTATATTCCCTTTATAGGGGTTCAGTTATTTACAGTCAAAGGATGTATTTTCATGTTTTGTAATTTTGGAGTTTTTTTTGAGCTTTGTATATTTTGTACTGTTTATATGGGTTTTTTCTGTATAGTGTGCTTGACCTCAGCACACTCCAGATGCACATAGTGGAGGAGTCTGGAAGGTACTTATATGACCTTCCATGTCGTTGTTCATCTATAAACCTTTGGGTTTTTTAATTGTTTTTAAATCACGTCTTGTTTTGCTTGTATAATTTTGAATAAAGATAATTGTTAAATCTTTTATATTCAATGGTGATCCTTGCCTCTAAATGCTACTTTCTTTGTTTGCGATTACTTGGGTTGACCAGTACCAAGTGTTTGACAGTTCAGTAAGGGAGACCACCAGTCAAAAATAAACTTTTTACTCTACAATAACTTGGGAGGGATTATATACAGTGGAGAGCGAGCCCATATCTTGATGAACGTTTCCTTTACATTATGGAGCATTTTTCCCCATACAGTTCCAATTATTTCCCCTTTTTTCTCTTTTATCCTCTATCTTCAGCTTTCCATGACACTTCACCACAAACAGCTGTATACTGCAGTCCAGTTGGTAAGAGTCCTCTTCTGAAATCGTGTCTTCTCTTCCCTCCAGGGAACTGTGTTGCCAGTATGGCAGGTACTTATCTTCTCTGTCTCTGATGCTCTGGAACTCTTTCCCGGGCACTCTCTCCGTCCCATCTAGGCCTGTTACCCCTGCGAGTTATACTCTGGGCTATAGTGCTTGGCGTCCTGACCCATCTCCGATCAATCACTCTGTTCTTTCGATCACTTCTCTCTTGTTCTCTCCACTAGGCTCTTCCTATCCTCATGCTATGTCTTCCCCCTCAGTAGGGACAGGCACTTCATGTGGCACTGCTCACATTAGACCTTAGGTCTTTTCTCTATGTGCACTGGGCCCTTTTTTAACATTCTGACAGGAACTGTATCTGTTCCTTCAGCTTGACACCTCCCACGCTGGGCTTGTCTCGAACATGAACTCTCGCTTTCCCTACTGTCAGGCAGCACACAACATTAATGCAAATAATCATTCACATTACCCAACTTCACAATATACTTGTTCTTCAATGGGGAACGTTATACAATATGTCCAACTCCTTACACAGAAATAGATGGAAAACAAGTAGTTGAGAAGATGTACTGAAATGCTCCAACGTGAAAAGGGTGAACCAATCGAATCTGCTTGGTTTAAACCATCATTTTGTGCTTGACTGACTTTCTTTAAAGGGACTCTGCCAGTGCAGAATGACTGCTCAAAGTACAGGTGCTCGTTACTTCATGGCGGGTCCAAATATTTAGCTGCATCTTCCCACCTGCTTGTTTTTCCCTATCTTCACCTCATCCTTCATTTCTTTGATTGACAGTTCTGGCTTAAAAAAAGGGCAGATATAGATGGAAAACAAGCAGTTAGAAGGTGTAATTAAATGTTTTTCCACACCATGATGCACTGAGAGCCTGAACAGTCATTTGCTTTGAACAGTCATTCCATGTTGACAGAGTCCCTATATAAGCCACTTAACTTATCACTATGTTTTAGGAATATAGAAATAAAATAGAAAATCCACAGAAAAACCATGCAAGCACTTTGGAGTACACACAAACTCTATGCAGATGTTGCCATTGGTTGGACTTAAGCTCAAAGCTAAAGTGCTCCAAGGCAACAGTGCTATCCTAGTATCTCCCCGTGGTTTCCAGCGATATTCTTATCTTCTTCTGATGCACTAACCACAATTCAGACTAGCCAGTCTGATTAATCAAGACCAGTGTTCTTCACTCTAGTCTTGAAGAGGGGACATGGTGGAGTCAGAGGCACCTGATTCATTAAGAGGAGTTAATCAATCAGACATGTCTTAAAAATGGCATGCACCTCCGAGCATCATGTAAAATTTGTGGCATAAGGTAAGCCACAACTCAAAGTGAAATTGACCAGTGGTGGTCAACAAGTCCCGTCCCAGTTCCACCCATTTTGGCAGAGCTAGACAGAACTGAGAAAACACGAAAAGTCACAACATTTTTGCACAAATTTGCATTGCGCAAAAATTTTACAATTTTTGAAAGTGTTTTAGTCTAGATTTCTGGTGCAAACAAGTTTGATGAATCAGGGGCAATGTTTTCTGTGTTGATCGGAGTCACTTTCTGAATATAATCCTTTCAGAGTCTCTATATGAATCTCAAAGTCTTACATTGGAAAAACAGTGACTGGTCGATACAGGAGACACCGTACAAGATGAGCAAGGTAAATAGCTGTCATGTGGTCTAGAAGACGACCAGGTCGGAGCTGAGAACCACAGAAGATTGAGATCGGTAATTGTTTAAACACTTGTACAAAATATACATTACTGTACATGTCGTTTTAAAATATTTTTATTGATTTATATTATATTAAGAAAAGGTAAGGTGAGAACGGGGAAACTTGTTAAAGAAGAGGGGAATACCATTTATACTTTACATGCTTCTCTAAAAGTCAGCGTTTTATATTCAGCTCTTCTGTATTGAACAGTGCTGATCCTAGTACAACATTACTGATCATTACCATCACATATACTATGGCCTCGTTACTACTTTAAAGGAAATGTGTAATTAGGAAATGACTAGGTAATGCCGCACCTCCAGAGGACACAGTCGATGGAAGTTATTTACTTTTCTTTTACTTTTTTCTTTTGCCTGTTTTGGACATAAAATGTTGAATCTCTAAAAGAAAAGTTATTGAAAGTTTAAAGCTGGAGTATTATCCAGCTCTCTAAAAAAATAGAAGAAATCAATATCTTAAGTTCAAGATCTGCGTAACATTTCTCACTTGCTTGATCTGAACAGCGTAACCTTTCCCTATAAAGGGTAGGACCTTATTTGGCACTTTTAACTGTGAAAATGATGTAATGCTATTATCTCGATATATTTCCCATGGTGTATAGAGATATTGTATGTTGCTGCTAGCATTGCCCGTAGTACATATTGTACACAAACACAACCAGTTAATCATGGCCATTTAAAAAATGAAGGCCCCAATTCATCAAGACCAGCATTGTTCACGCTGATATTGAGTAGTTGTGCTGGAGTCAGGTGCTCCCGATTCATGAAAAGGCGTAGTTGGAGCGCCCCCAGATGCAGGGCCGCGGGGTACCCGGTACCGGGCCTCTCTGTCTCGGTTCTGGGGTTGTCACAGTGGCTAGACCCGGTCCGTGACCCTGCTAAGGGGCGTCCAATGAAAGGGGTGATGATGGTGCGTGGTGCAAGGCGCGATGGATAACGAGGACACAGGGTTGCAGTCTCTTTACTTCTTTACTGAAGGCTTCAGGATCCGCAATCCAGAGCACTGCTAACAGGGCTGGCTGAGACCGGCCAGTCCGAAGGCACATCCAGAGTTCCCTTTGCAGGTGGAAATCAGTGCCTACCTACTAGCGCCTGTGTGTTGTAGTACTTCCCTGCTGAGCACCACGGGATAGTCCTCACAACTGATGTGTCTGTTTCTGATGTTCTTTCTCTCTCCGTCCCCCAGATGATATGGCTAGGACGCACCCGTATGACGGGGTAGGCCTGGAGTTATTCTGGGACCCTAGAGACGCCCCTCTCCCACAATTGCCTCCGTTGTCTGCTTAGGTGAATTAGGTGAGACAGCCAACCTAAAGTTAACTGTTCTGCCGTTGGTTTGAAGTAATGCTTGGAGCCCAATACTTCCTCGGCGTTCCGGCCACCGGCTACACGCCTCAGTAGGATGTTGCCACGATCTTAGGGCACGACTCCTACTGGTTCTATCCTCCTTTGTGCTGTGATCTCGTTTCTCACTTCTCCACAATAAACCTCGCTTTGTGTCCTTTCTTAAGATGCCGCCGCAATGGGTGCAGGCGCGGCTCCATAACGATCTGTCCTTTTCGCTAGGCCGCTGTCAGGATCCCACCCCTGACAGAGACCCCCCTGAATCTTCCCAGGAACTCCCTCTCTCACAGGATGTTGCCTGGGCAAAACCCAGTCAGCTTCTCCCTAACTTCCTATCCAACCCCCAGTTTTACCAGAGTGTGAGGAGTGGCCTAATACATAGAACCCTTTGCTCCCCCTGGTGGCCAGAGTGTGAAGTGTAATGTGTGACTGTGATACCTGATCAGTAATGTTGAGCGATACCTTCCGATATGCAAAGGTATCGGTATCGGATTGGATCGGCCGATACCCAAAAAGTATCGGATATCGCCGATACCGATACCCGATACCAATGCATATCAATGGGACACAAAATATCGGAATGGTTCCCAGGGTCTGAAGGAGAGGAAACTCTCCTTCAGGCCCTGGGATCCATATTCATGTATAAAATAAAGAATAAAAATAAAAAATATTGATATACTCACCCCTCTGACGGCCCCGGCTCTCACCGGTCCAAGCGTCTGCCTCCGTTCCCTAAGAATGCAGAGTGAAGGACCTTCGATGACGTCGCATCTTGTGATTGGTCGCGTGACCGCTCATGTGACCGCTCACGCGACCAATCACAAGCCGCGACGTCATCGCAGGCCCTACACTCACTCATTCTTAGGAACGGAGGCTGCCGGTTACATCGCTAAGGTCCAGGGTCCGCCGGAGGGGTGAGTATATGAATATTTTTTATTTTTATTATTTATTTTTTACATGAATATGGATCCCAGGGTCTGAAGGAGAGTCTCCTCTCCTCCAGACCCTGGGAACCATACGCACCGCACACTTCCGATTCTGATTTCCGATATCGCAAAAATATCGGAACTCGGTATCGGAATTCCGATACAGCAAATATCGGCTGATACCCGATACTTGCAGTATCGGAATGCTCAACACTACTGGTCAGGTGAACTCCTTTAGTGCAATCAGACGTAACATCACTCCCCTTAGTGGCAGAGCAACATTACTGCAACGACCAGGACTCTGGGGCGCTGCATATGCATGAGACGAGTGATGTGCACCTCTGTGTGCGCATCATCACAAATCCTACTCCAGTTTCCGCTAAAATAAGAATTGTGGCATAGCGAAAGCCACCACTTGTAATGAATTTGATGAGCAGCAGTCATCATACCCCCGTTTCACTTAAGCTCCATCCACTTTGTCAAAGCTGGATGAAAATGGCATGAGAACGCCAAAATTATGAAACTTATCGAAGCTTTTTATGATTCTGGCATAAGGACATTGATTAATCTGGCAAATTGTGAAGCGGTTATTTAGGGTTATAAAAATGCTTTTCTCACTCATGAAACTCGAGGTTTTCTTTATAAATTTAGTCTGCTATTGCTGCTCATGTATGCTGAAGTGAATGGAGCTGTACTGCAATTCTAGACTCAGGCTATAACAGGGATGCCAATAAATTACTGCCCAAGAGTTGAGATGTTAACCCCGGATGCTTGAGCCTGGCAAATTGCAAACCACAACCAGCCACAAATAATCATTAGAAAATTAATAAAAGCATCATGTTATAAAACCTCAGTTACTAGAACCATAATCCACTTAAAGTGATAAAGAGACCAATCACAGTGGCAATCAAAATGATTTAACCCCCTCCTTGAAAATTAAGTTTATTAGCAAAATGTACTAACCTTCTGCTGTTTGTAATAAATTATTCAAAAAAAGAACAATCTACATAATTGAACCCAGCTAATATAACATGCAGTTTTTCCAAATTCAACACACAATGCCTCTTTTAATGACTACTGCAGTCTCAGCATTTTTAAAGAAGACCGGTCACTTGCTCAAAATATTGAGTGAAATATCATGTAAGGAATAAACCTCTGAACTCTCCCGGACATGTACTGGCTTAAGCAGGGGGACACGTCTGGCATTGCAGGATCCGAGTCCCTGGTGGAGTAGTGTGTTACTGATGATAGCCTTTGTTATGGTGGTCCCAGCTCTATGCAGATCATTCACTAGGCCCCCTTGTGTGGTTCTGGGATTTTTGCTCACCATTCTTGTGATCATTTTGACCCCACGGGGTGAGATCTTGTGTGTTAGGGGTCGAGTTCCCGCCTCTGCACAGGGGGAATCTCGGGCCATCTCCGCTGCGGTCTCCCATTCTTCTCCTGCTGCAGTGGAGACTGCTCAGTGGAGATGTCGGACCCAGCATCTCGCTCAGTCTGACTCTGTGCAAAGGGTTACTGCTGCTTTTCCAGCTTCTGCCATTGAAGCCAGTGCTGGGCAGCGGCGAGCAGATGCTTTTGGGACTAAGTCCTGCTTTTCTCCTTCTGAGCATGCCCAGGGTAAGATCTCTCATTGGAGATCGAGGGTCACATGCTTGGATACTGCAGCAAAGCCCATTGGTTCTCCAGGAAGGTCGTGAAGGTGCTCAGGCTCTGTGACAGCCTCTCATTGGTCCTTCTAGGAAGGTCTTGTACTTGCTGCAGCTATATAAGGTTCGCATGGCCGCACGGCCATGCGCTAGTTTCAATGCATGTTATGAGTTTTGCGCCAATGTGGTCACGCTTGTGTGGATTCAGGGACCCGGCTGAAATAAGCCACTTAGAATACCGGCACCTCCGGTGAGGAGATTGTGTGTATGGTTTCAGGGCCCCGGCTGAAATAAGCCACCTAGAATACCGGCTCCTCCGGTGAGGAGATTGTATGTTTGCCTCCTTGACTGCGTGACCACAAGCTGCTATCTGCTCAGCAGTTACTGTGTATTCTTGTGGAGTTTAACAGGCCACAGTCCTTTCTTTATAGCGACAGAGATTACTTCTACCACCATATAGTGCCGCCGTTTGCCAGCAGCAGGTTCTTTTCCTGCACGGTGGACCCCGGGCTGCGAATGCACCAAATAACATCTCTATATTTACTTGGTGCGTTCCGCCAGCCCTAACAGTATACTAGCCAGGGTCTGGCTGGTAAATGGCGGACGATCAGCGTCTACAGCGGTACATCCAGCAGCTGGAGGGTAGGTTGGCGGCTCTTGAGTGCACAACCTCAGCTGTGGATGTTCTGCAGTCACTGCTCAGGCTGCCAGTGTAGCTGCAGCCAGTTTGTCCTCTGCCATCCCTGCTCCAACTTTATCTCGTCTCCCACTTCCAGACAAGTTTGCTGGTGACAGTAAGCTATGTCGGGGATTCGTGAGTCAGAGCTCCATACATCTTGAGCTCCTGGCTGCATGTTTTCCTATGGAACGGGCGAAAGTGGGATTTATTTTATCCCTTTTATCGGGCAGGGCATTGGAGTGGGCAACGCCGCTATGGGAGCGTAAAGATCGTGTGGTGCAGAGTGCTCCTCTCTTCCTGGACGCTCTGAAACAGGTCTTTTTGGGACCTCGTGTCACCCACGATACCGCGCTCCAATTGTTGGCAATAGCACAGGGTTCGTCCATGGTCAGCCAGTTCGCCATCCAATTCCAGACTCTGGTCTCTGAGCTGGAGTGGCCGGATAAAGTCCTTATTCCGGTATTCTGGAAAGGACTCGCAGACCATGTGAAGGATGCCTTGGCCACCAGGGAGATTCCCGCCACACTGGAGGAGCTCATTACTATATCTACCCGCATCGACCTCCGTTTTAATGAGCAGAGGTTAGAGCGGACCCAGTGTAGGCAAAGGTTTCGGCTGGCTCCCACCTTCACCCGACCTCTAGAATCTTCCGTTCAGGTGTTCGACTCCCATGAGGCCATGGAGGTTTCTCGAGCGGGACCTAAGTCTCAGACTGCTCGAGTACCCGTGGTTTGTAGAAATTGCCAACAACAAGGACATTTTGCGGTCGGGTAAACAATCGCGTCTAGTAAACATTGGAGGAGGTTCACTAGACACAGCGGCATTTTCCTCCAAGCTGTCCTTCAAAGGGACAATCATGTTAGGCTCATCCTCTCTAACAGTCGAGCTTTGTGTGGACTCTGGAGCAGAGGGGAATTTCATGTCCTCTGCTTTTGCTCTGCGCCATGCAATACCTCTGGTGATGCTCGACAAACCGATGACTGTTAAAGTAGTGAATGGGTCGACACTTCCCTCACAAATCACACACCAGACTGTCCCATTCACGTTATCTATGTCCCCTTCCCACCAGGAGATTATTTCCCTTCTTGTTCTTCCTGAGGGAATGGACGAGATTCTGCTGGGAATACCTTGGCTCCGTTTCCACTCTCCACATATTGAGTGGTCCTCTGGGAGGATATTGGGTTGGAGTGATTCATGTAAGGGCAGATGTGTGAGGGAGTGCGTTCAGGTTTCCTCTACTGAGATACCCGCAGATCTCTCTTCCCTTCCCAAGTGCTATTGGTCCTATGCAGACATCTTCTCCAAAAAGGCTGCGGAGACCCTTCCGCCTCACCGTCCCTATGACTGTCCTATTGATCTCTTGCCTGGAGCAGAACCTCCTCGGGGACGGGTCTATCCACTCTCTCTCCCGGAAATGGAGGCTATGTCCCAATACATCCAGGAGAATTTGGCAAGGGCGGGGTTCTTCTTCATGCAGAAGAAGAATGGAGAATTACGTCCTTGCAAAGATTACAGGGGTCTTAACGCCATCACCGTTAAGAATAAATACCCATTGCCCCTGATTTCTGAGCTCTTTGATAGGCTACGGGGAGCAAGGGTATTTACTAAATTAGATCTGCAGGGTGCTTATAACCTGATTCGCATCCGTGAGGGAGACGAGTGGAAGACGGCGTTTAATACCAGGGATGGGCACTATGAGTATCTGGTGATGCCCTTCGGGCTCTGTAATGCCCCAGCCGTTTTCCAAGTCTTTGTCAACGCTATCTTCCGGGATATGCTCTCCACCTCGGTCGTAGTCTATCTGGATGATATTCTCATCTTCTCTCCAGATATTGACTCCCACCAGAGAGATGTTGGCAGAGTCTTCGACCTCTTTCGGGCAAACTCCCTCTATGCAAAGTTGGAGAAGTGTATGTTTGAGCAGGAGTCTTTACCTTTCCTGGGCTATATCATCTCCACCCAGGGATTGGCTATGGATCCTGCCCAACTGCAGGCTGTAATGGACTGGCAAGAACCCCATTCTCTTAAAGCGGTGCAGCACTTTATGGGGTTCATAAATTACTATCGTCAGTTCATTCCCCACTTCTCAACTTTGGTAGCTCCCTTGGTAGCCCTCACCAAAAAGGGAGCAAATCCCAAATTGTGGTCTGATGAGGTTTCCAAGGCTTTTTCTTCTATTAAGTCTCATTTTGCTAGAGCTCCCATCCTACACGGTACCGATGTTGATAAGCCATTTATAATGGAGGTGGATGCCTCATCCGTTGGTGCAGGAGCAGTCCTCTTCCAAAAGGATGCTCAAGGTCGGAAGCATCCTTCCTTCTTCTTCTCCAAGACCTTCACACCAGCGGAGAGGAATTATTCCATCGGGGACAGGGAGTTGCTAGCAATGAAGTTAGCCTTCTCGGAGTGGAGACATGTTTTGGAGGGGGCTCGCGTTTCCTTCCAGTTCTTCATGGACCACAAAAATTTGGTTTATTTACAAACAGCCCAGCGGCTAAATTCTCGTCAGGCCAGATGGTCCTTGTTCTTCTCCCGGGTCCACTTCACCCTCCATTATCTTGCTGGGGAGAAGAACATTCGTGCTGATGCCCTCTCTCGCTCTGTTTTGTCATCTGAGGAGGAAGAAGGGGAGCCTCAGCTTATTGTCCATTCTGAGAGCTTGAGAACCATAGCTCCGGTTTCGCTAGAGTCTGTGCCTCCGGGCAAGACTTTTGTACCCATTAATTTGCGACCGAAGGTTCTCTCTTGGGCTCATTCGTCCAGGGTGGGTGGACACTTTGGGACAAAGAGGACATCTGAGCTGATGCCAGGACGTACTGGTGGCCACATATGGTCCGTGATGTCAGAGATTATATTCAGGCGTGTGTCTCCTGCGCCAAAAATAAGTCTCCTCGACAACGGTCAGCTGGGTTACTCTATCCCTTGCCAGTGGCAGACAGGCCCTGGGAGATGGTCGGGATGGACTTTGTGGTGGGTTTGCCCAAGTCTCGTGGCTGTACCATCATTTGGGTTATCACCGATCATTTCTCTAAAATGGTGCATTTGGTGCCACTTCCACGGCTACCTTCTGCATGGGCCTTGGCAGCGTTGTTCATAAAACACATCTTCCGCCTACACGGTATGCTGGACAAAATTGTCAGTGACCGGGGTCCCCAGTTTGCGTCTCGGTTCTGGAGAGAGCTTTTTCGTCTTCTCAGCATTGAGTTGAATCTCTCTTCCGCATATCATCCCGAGACGAATGGGTTGGTAGAGAGGGCCAACCAAACCTTGGTCACATATCTGCGACATTTTGTCTCAGCCAGGCAGGATGACTGGGCTTCCCTGCTACCGTGGGCGGAGTTTGCACTGAACAACGCTGTAGCTGACTCCACTGGACAAACCCCATTCCTCCTTAACTATGGTCAGCATCCGCGGGTACCTGTGCCTATGCCCGTGTGTTCCGCTGACTCCAGGGTGGCAGACTGGGCTGTGGAGGCACGGGATATTTGGGACCGCACTCAGGATGCCATTCGGGCCTCCAAGGAGAGAATGAGGTCCTCCGCCAATGCACATCGGCGCCCCGCTCCAACCTTTGCTCCTGGTGACTTGGTGTGGCTCTCCGCCCGTAACATCAGGCTGCGAGTTGAGTCCACTAAGTTTGCACCTCGCTACTTGGGCCCTTTCAAGGTCCTCGAACAGGTTAACCCTGTGGTCTACCGTTTAGCCCTTCCACCACGCCTGGGTATCACCGACACCTTTCATGTGTCCCTCTTGAAACCCGTATACATGACTCGGTTTTCCGAGTCATCTGCCGGGACATCGGGTTCATCTACGGACGATTACGAGGTGAACGCTATTTTGGGGTGCAAGGTGGTACGTGGCAAAAAATTTTATTTGGTGGACTGGAAGGGTTATGGTCTTGAGGACAGGTCCTAGGAGCCTGCTGAGCACATTCAGGCTCCGCAGCTCATTGCTGCCTTCGAGCGTAGCGAGGTCCAAGGAGGGGGGCCCTAGGATGGGGGGTAATGTTAGGGGTCGAGTTCCCGCCTCTGCATAGGGGGAATCTCGGGCCATCTCCGCTGCGGTCTCCCATTCTTCTCCTGCCGCAGTGGAGCCTGCTCAGCGGAGACATCGGTCCCAGCGTCTCCCTCAGTCTGACTCTGTGCAAAGGGTTACTGCCATTGAAGCCAGTGCTGGGCAGCGGCGAGCAGATGCTTTTGGGACTAAGTCCTGCTTTTCTCCTTCTGAGCATGCCCAGGGTAAGATTTCTCATTGGAGATCGAGGGTCACATGCTTGGATACTGCAGCAAAGCCCATTGGTTCTCAGTAAGGTCCTGCAGGTGCTCAAGCACTGTGGCAGCCTCTCATTGGTCCTTCTAGGAAGGTCTTGTACTTGCTGCAGGTATTTAAGGTTCGCATGGCCGCACGGCCATGCGCTAGTATCAATGCATGTTATGAGTTTTGCGCCAATGTGGTAACGCTTGTGTGGATTCAGGGACCCGGCTGAAATAAGCCACTTAGAATACCGGCACCTCCGGTGAGGAGATTGTGTGTATGGTTTCAGGGCCCCGGCTGAAATAAGCCACCTAGAATACCGGCTCCTCCGGTGAGGAGATTGTATGTTTGCCTCCTTAACTGCGTGACCACAAGCTGCTATCTGCTCAGCAGTTACTGTGTATTCCTCTGGAGTTTAACAGGACACAGTCCTTTCTTTATAGCGACTCTGTGAAGCAACAGAGATCACTTCTACCACCATATAGTGCCGCCGTTTGCCAACAGCAGGTTCTTTTCCTGCACGGTGGACCACGGGCTGCGAACGCACCAAATAACATCTCTATATTTACTCGGTTCGTTCCGCCAGCCCTAACAGTGTGGAGCCCCAGATCGAGGGAGATTATCAGTGGTCTTGTATGTCTTCCATTTTCTTATTATTGCTCTCACAGTTGATTTCATCACACCAAGCTGATTGCCTATTGCAGATTCAGTCTTCCCAGCCTGGTGCAGGGCTATAATTTTGCTTCTTGTGTCCTTCGACAGCTCTTTGGTCTTCACCATAGTGGAGTTTGGAGTGTGACAGTATGAGGTTGTGGACAGGTGTTATTTATACTGATAATAATAACAAGTTCAAACAGGTGTCATTACTACAGGTAATGAGTGGAGGACAGAGGAGCCTCTTAAAGAAGAAGTTACAAGTCTGCAAGAGCCAGAAATCTTCCATGTTTTTAGGTGACCAAATACTTATTTTCTATCATAATTTGCAAAATAAATAAAAGGTGATTTTCTGGATTTGTTTTCTCATTTTGACTCTCATAGTTGTGGTCTACCTATGATGTCAATTACAGGCCTCTCTCATCTTTTAAGTGGGAGAACTTGCACAATTGGTGGCTGACTAAATACTTTTTTCCCCACTGTATTCACGCCCCCGCCCCTTTGGATTTTTACCTATATTATTTACAACCTGTGTTTACATATTTTTGTAATCTGATTTGTGCATTATGCATCAGAACTAAATAGTCTAAGTTGGTGAACTGAATTGAGAAAAATATAGGCAGAAATAAAATTTATGGGATCACTAGAAAATGGCATTTGCATAGGTATTCATCCCATTTGCAATGAAGCCCCTAAAAATTTCTGGCGCAAGCAATTACCTTCATAAGTAACATGCTTAGTGAAAAGAAGTACAGCTGTGTACAATGTAAGTGTCACATGGTCTGTAAGTATATACACACCTTTTCTGAAATGCTACACAGGCTGCAACACCATTAAGCAAGAGGCACCATTAACCAAACAACACCATGAAGACCAAGGAGATCTCCAAACAAGGCAGGGACAAAGTTGTTGAGAAGTACAAGTCAGAGTTCGGTTATAAAAGAAATCCCAATATCTGATGATCTTCCAGAGCACCATCAAATAAGTTATCTTCAAGTGGAAAGAACATGGTACCACAATGAACCTGCAAAGAGAGGACAGCCCGGGCAATAAGGGTATTAATCTGAGAAGTAACACAGAGACCAGAGGTAACCTTGAAAGAGCTGCAGAGTTCCTAAGCAGAGACTGGAGTATCTTTACATACAACCACAATAAGCCGTGCACTCCATAGAGGTGGTCTTTATGGAACAGTGGGCAGAAAAAAGCCTTTACGTACACACACAAATTGTAAGGCTCATTTTTTGCGTTTGCCAAATGACAAATGGGAGACTCCCAAAATGTATGAAGGAAGGTGCTGTGGTCAAATGAGACCAAAATTTAACTTTTTGGCCACCAAGGTAAATGCTATGTCTAGCGCCTAACAGCACAGGTCATCACCCGAAGAATACCATGAAACATGGTGGTGACAGCATCATGCTGTGGGGATGTTTTTCAGCAGCAGGGACAGGGAAAATGGTGTGAGTTGAGGAGAAGATGGATGTTGTGAAATACAGGGATATTCATGAGTAAAAATTGTTTCAGTCTGTCAGTGATTTGAGACTGGGACAGAGGTTCTCCTTCCAACAAGACAATGAGCCAAAGTATACTGCTAACGCAACAATACAGTTGTTTAAGAAGAAACGTGCTCATGTTTTGCAGTGGCCTAGTTAAAGCCCAGACATTAATCCAATTGAGAATCTGTGGTCAAATTTGAATATTGCTGTTCACCAGAGGAAGCCAGCTAACTTGAAGGAGCTGCAGCAGTTTTGCCTTTTTGAATGGGGAAAATTCCCAGTGGCAAGATGTGGAAAGCTCATAGACACTTAGCCAAAGTGAATTGCATCTGTAATTTCTGCAAAAAGAGGCTCTACAAAGTACTGACTGTAGGGAGTGAATAGTTATGCACACTGAAGTTTTTAGTTATTTTGTCCTATTTGTTGTTTTCATCACAAAAAAGAAAATCAAATGATCACAGTTGTAAGCATGTTGTGTACATGAACTGAAGCAACCTTAAAAAACCCCAGTGAAATGCCAGGTTGTGAGGTAGCAAGACGCAAAAAATGCTAAAGGGGGTGCATACTTTTGCAGGGCTATCTAGATATTCTCCTAAGTCAGACAAAACCTCACTATTACTTTCCTAAATACTCAGGTTTATTAAACTTTAGGACTAACAGACAGAACTGTAGTTGTTGAATTATAAAATTAATAATCAAAAAATACAAATTACATAATTGTGCGCACAGTGTATAGGGGAGCTATAAGACCCTATTACCTTATATATGGAGCTATGATGCCAAAATACTACATAAAGAGGAACTGTGGGGACATTGTACTGTACATAAAGTGGTGGGGCCCCAATACTACATATAGAAGAGCTGTAGGACATAATACTGTATATAGAGAGCTGTGGTAGACATTATACTGTGTATAGAGGGCTGTGGGACCCATATACTGTACATAAAGCAGCTGTTTAATCCCTTATACAGCATATATGGGAGCTGTGGGGCCCACATACTGCATGTATGAATGCTGTGTGGCCATAATACTGTATAAGGGAGGCTGTGCGGCCATCATACTAAATTCAGGGAGCTGTTTATTAATCATATTTCGTTACTTTGTAGAGGGAGCTGAGGCGGCCATCCTACAGTATATATGGAGCTGTTTAGGCATACATACTGAATCATAGAATCATTGAATGTTAGAGTTGGAAGGGACCTCTAGGGTCTTCTTGTCCAACTCCCTGCTCAATGCAGGATTCACTAAACCATGTAAGACAGATGTCTGTCCATCCGCAGTTTGAAGCCTTCTTTTAAAAGAGAACTAACCACCTCTCGTGGCAGTGTGTTCCACTCATTGATCACCCTTACTGTCAACCTAATCTGTATCTTTCCCTTTAAACTTCATTCCATTGCTTCTCGTGTTTCCATGTGCAAATGGATGATCTCTCTACACTGTGACATTCCTTTAGATATTTGTAGACAGCTATTAAGTCCCCTCTTAGCTTTCTATTTTGCAGGCTAAATATTCCCAGATCCTTTAATCATTTCGCATAGGACATACTTCGCAGTCCATTCACCATCCTGGCAGCTCTTCTCTGAACTTCCTCAGGTTTTTCAATGTCTTTTTTGAAATTTGGTGCCCAGAACTGGACACAGTATTCCAGCTGAAGCCTGACCAAGGAGGAGTAGAGGGGGATAATTACTGCACGTGATTTAGATTTTATGCTTCTCTTAATAGATCCTAGAATTGTGATTGCCTTTTTTTGTTGCTGCATCACACTGTTGACTAATGTGCGGTCTGTGATCTATTAGTATACCCAAGTCTTTTTCACATGTGCTGTTGCTTAGTTCTATTCCTCCCATTCTCTAGATGTGATTTTCATTTTTCTTGTCCAAATGTAGAATCTTGCATTTCTCCCTGTTAAATACCATTCTATTAGTCACTGCCCATAGTCCAAGCTTATCTAGATACTTATGAATTCATTCTCTTTCTTCTCTAGTGTGAGCTATGCCTCCTAGCTTTGAATCATCTGTAAATTTGATTAGTTTACCTTCAGTTCCCTTATCTAGATCATTTACAAAAATGTTGAACAACACTGGGGCCAGGACAGAGCCTTGTGGTACCCCACTTGAAATACTCTTCCCAATTGGACATGCAATCATTTATTACCACTCTTTAAGTGCAATCACTGAACCAGTTATGAATCCACCTAACTGTAGCCTTGTCAATCCCATACTTGGTCATTATTTCAATAAGGATAGCATGAGATACTTTACCAAGTGCTTTACTGATGTCAAAATATGCTACATCTACCGCATTTCCCTGATCCACCCAGTCAGTGATTCATCATAGAGGGAAATTAGATTATTCTGGAATGACTTGTTTGCTACAAACCCATGCCGGCCCTGATTAATTACTGTATTCTTATCCAAGTACTTACATACATGCTGCTTAATAATTTGATCACAATTATACTGATGTCAAAATATACTATATCTACCGCATTTCCCTGATCCACCCAGTCAGTGATTCTGCAGCGCCCCAGAGTCCTGGTCGTTGCAGTACTGCAGGGTGGGGCTATGGTACGTCTGATGGCACTGAAGGAGTTCATCTGACCAGGTATCACAGACACCAATACATTTCACAGTCTGGCCTCTAGGGGGAGCTAAGGGTTCTATTTATTAGGCCACTCCTCACAATCTGGTAAAACTGGGGGTTAGGCAGGAAGTTAGACAGAAAGCTGGCTGGGTTGGAACCAGGCAACACCTTGTGGCAGAGGGTGTTGTAGGGGAAGATTCAGAGGGGTCCCTGTCAGGGGTGGGATCCTGACAGAGGCCTAGCGAACAGAGAGAACGTTACGGGACCGCGCCTGCACGATATAGCGGCGGTACCCCAAGAAAGGATAAGAAGCAAGATTTATTGTGCTGAGTGAGAAACGAGATCAACGCAACAAGGAGAATACCAGTAGGAGTCGTGCTGTAAGACGAGGCAACATCCTATTGAGGAGCATAACCGGTGGCCGGAACGCCGAGGAAGTATAGTGCTCCAAGCCAAACTTCAAACCCACGGCAGGACAGTCAGTTACAGGCGGGCTGTCTCACCCAGACCCAGGAAGACACAGGGGGGTAACAACAGGAGTGGGGCGACGCTGGAGTCCCGGAAGAGCTCCGAGCCTCCCCGTCATACGGGTGCGTCCTAACCATAAGATCAGGGGGATGTAGAGGGAGAACATCAGAATCGAGTTGTGAGGGAACACGAGAAACAGACACAACAGTTGTGGGGTACTATCCCGTAAGCACAGCAGGGGAGGACCACAACACAAGCGCAGGAAGGTAGGCACAGATTTCCACTTGCAAAGGGAACTCTGGAGGTGCCATCGGACCGGCCGGACTTGCGCAGCCCTGTTAACCGTATTCCGGATTGAGGACTCAGAAGCCTTCAGTAAAGAGGTAAAGAGACTGCAACCTGGTGTCTTCGTTATTTACTGCACCGCACCTCCACCACCATCCACATCTATTATTGTACGCCCCTCAGCAGGGTCACGGACCGGGTCTAGCCACCGTGACAACCCCAGAGCAGAGACTCAGAGGCCCGGTACCCCTCGGCCCTGCGGCAGTGGGGGCGCTACAACTTGGCGTCAGGAACAGGATCTACTTAAGCCTGAAGAATCAGGTCATGTGTGCCTTGGAACTGTGACTTATTATACTTGGACTGTGATTTATTGCAAAGACTGTGCCGTGCCACTTGCCGCCAAAACCGCCGCCATTACAGCGCTAAGAGGAGCGCAGGAGAAGAAGAAGGGCGTGGAAGTGGGCGTAAACAAGCTGAAGAGCGCGAAAGACAATGGCCGCCCAGTCTAAGTATTTCTGCCCCTTGAGGACGTGTCCTTCAGCAGCCGAGATCCGCCTCCTGATTCTCAATGGTGGGCGGAGGCAGAGGAAACGAAACCGCCCACGAAGGAGAGAGCGGGAAAAGGACCAGGAGGAAGAAGTGAGTGACATGGAGGACGCCATGGCGAGCCACCCAGAGCCGGAGCGTGGGGTAGGAGCAGAGGATTCACCCAGTTACCCGGAGGGGCACCGCAACGAGGCTTCCACCGCTGATATTGATTTCCTGCAGGCCGGAGTGGATGAGCTCGGCGACCAACTCCGGCGGATGCAGCTGAGCACTGAGGCCGGGTGGAAGAAGACCTTCATCGGGAGCCTCATCAGACGTCTGTTGGCAGCCTCGTCTGGTCCGGAGCCGGAAAGAAGTTCCAGCGCTCCGAAGCCAGAAAGCAAGGCCCTGCCGGAAAGCGAGATGCCGCAAACGGAGATGACAACGCTGCAGCGCAAGGCCCTGCAACTAGCGTTCCAGACAACAGCGGAGACGGAGCAGATCGGCACCGGAGGGACCGCATCTGAAGCAGGTATGAAGAACGACCCTGCCCCGCCAGCAGAGGCCCTGCTGATAGGCCCCGTCGCGGCACCCCCTCTCCCTGGGACCTATAAACTCCAGTGCCTTACACCCTGGGATCAGGCCCCGGGTACGGAGCACTTCTTAAAGGCCCCGAGCTCGCCGATCACCTTGCCGGGCGAGGTCTATGCGGAGCTACGGCCGCCAGAGCGAGAGTAAACCTCGATGCCATGGATATGTAAATAGTTAACTGTTTGTTTCCCTGCTCTTTGCTGCTATGACCCGATTAGGGTAACTCTTAAAGGGATCCCTTTGTTTACCCGGGATCCGTTCCTCTGCTTTTGCTTTTGTTTCTGTTTTACCATTGTTGAAAGAACTGCTGAATCATGAACAATGCATGATTACAAACTTTTTGTACATAGTTTGCACCTTCTTAAAGGTGCTCTCTACTGGTTTTACATGAAGAAAGGACTCTTTGCGAAGATGCTGTTTTTGAAAACATTACCGGAGTCCTTATTGCGAACAGACTTGCAGCTTGAGAAGTTGCACTACCTCATAGAGACTTGGTCCCCTCTTAAAGGGGATGTTCATTGATAGTACTCAGAAAATGATGATGCTCTAAAAGAAAAAGTAATAATGCTGATATGTGAAAGTTAAATGTAGCCAACTAGTTGATTGTGAGAAATGTTTAATGATGTTGATAGAAGAACGAGGACAGGAAGTGAACCCGTACGGGGTTAGTTAGTGAGTCCTCCTAGGAGCCATACAGAGATGGCTCAGTGATTTTGAACTGAAAGAAAAATGATATGTTCTATACTGTGTATAGTAGTGGAAGGACAGTAGGCCCGGGCGGAAAGGGGCGGTCCTGTATAGAAAGGAGAGGCAGTAGGTCTGGAGCAGTTAGGACAGGCGGTCCTGCAGACGTAAAGAAGGAGAATGCATAAAAGTTAATTAGCCTTATATGTGATATAAGAAGGTCTTTAGTGGATTTAGCGAGTACGTCCTTAAAGGCAATGTTAAATTATTGTTCAAAGATTTTGCACTTAGTAGAATACCCGGTTGGGTAAGAAAAGTTATTTAAAGTATTTAACTATGTTTGTAACGTTCAAGTGTCCTCACCTCCCATAAAGGGAAGCTCTGTTAAAAGTTTACTTGTACTTGCATTTTCAAAATTGTATGTCTTTTTGCTGACATGTATTGTTGTTTTCTTCCCAGTCCAGGAGTACTGGATTTAACCGGGGGGGAGTGCAGCGCCCCAGAGTCCTGGTCGTTGCAGTACTGTGGCTCCGCCGCTAAGGGGGGCTATGGTATGTCTGATGGCACTGAAGGAGTTCATCTGACCAGGTATCACAGGCACCAATACATTTCACAGTCTGGCCTCTAGGGGGAGCTAAGGGTTCTATTTATTAGGCCACTCCTCACAATCTGGTAAAACTGGGGGTTAGGCAGGAAGTTAGACAGAAAGCTGGCTGGGTTGGAACCAGGCAACACCTTGTGGCAGAGGGTGTTGTAGGGGAAGATTCAGAGGGGTCCCTGTCAGGGGTGGGATCCTGACAGAGGCCTAGCGAACAGAGAGAACGTTACGGGACCGCGCCTGCACGATATAGCGGCGGTACCCCAAGAAAGGATAAGAAGCGAGATTTATTGTGCTGAGTGAGAAACGAGATCAACGCAACAAGGAGAATACCAGTAGGAGTCGTGCTGTAAGACGAGGCAACATCCTATTGAGGCGCATAACCGGTGGCCGGAACGCCGAGGAAGTATAGTGCTCCAAGCCAAACTTCAAACCCACGGCAGGACAGTCAGTTACAGGCGGGCTGTCTCACCCAGACCCAGGAAGACACAGGGGGGTAACAACAGGAGTGGGGCAACGCTGGAGTCCTGGAAGAGCTTCGAGCCTCCCCGTCATACGGGTGCGTCCTAACTGTAAGATCAGGGGGACGTAGAGGGAGAACATCAGAATCGAGTTGTGATGAGGAAACACGAGAAACAGACACAACAGTTGTGGGGTACTTGTTGTGAACTCTGTTTTCAGGCTCCCTCTTGTGGTCACAGGTGGTATTGTGTGACTTTTGTTTTGGGCTCCCCCTGGTGGCTTTGTTTGTTATCCTGCGGGTCTGTGGCTGATCAGCTGCCTCGTCATTCACTTGGGAGTTTCCTATTTTAGCTCTGTTTCACTTCCACTTGTTGCCAGCTGTCAATGTACTCAGTGCTATTCTGATTACTCCTGATTATCTTCGGTTTCAGTCTCTTCAGGAGAAGCTAAGTTCTGTTTAATTATTTTTTGCTCATCAGTCTGCAATATGATTTCTGTGTATGATGAGTTTAGTCCAGCTTGCTAATATGTGATTTCTTCTGCTGGTTTGCTCTGGGGTACAGAGTTGCTTCCCCCGCACCGTTAGTTGGTGCGGGGGCTCGAGCGATCTCTGCGTGGATATTTTGAATAGGGTTTTTAATTGACCGCACAGTTCCCTTTCTATTTTCTGCTTTCTAGTGTTAGTGGGCCTCATTTGCTAAATCTAATTTCATCTCTGCGTTTGTGCTTTCCCCTTAACTCACCGTTAATATTTGTGGGGGGCTATTCTATATCTTTGGGGTCATTTCACTGAGGCAAGTAAGGACTTTCGTTCCCTCTAGGAATAGTCAGTTTCTCAGGCCGTGAAGAGACGTCTAGGATTTCCAGGTAACGTTCCACGGCTGCCTATAGTTGTTTGCGGATAGGATCAGGTTGCGGTCAATTCAGTTACCACTTCCCCAGAGTTTGTAGTCGGTTTAGTTACTTAGCTAGTCCTACTTGTGATCCTTGCCACTAGGATCATAACAGTACAGCCGGCCGGTAAAGTGTTAATTGCATGGCAGAAGCAGGAGAAAAGAAGCCTTGAGAATTTTTTTTTTTTTTTGCCGTGTGTCTAGCTGCTGTGTGTCTAGCTTCTCTCCTCCTCTTAATCTTGGTGTGGCTCTGAACTCAGCTGCTGATATGGATATTCAGAGTTTGGCCTCCAGTGTAGATCATCTTGCTGCAAGGGTACAAAGTATTCAGGATTTTGTTGTTCACAGTCCTATGTCAGAGCCTAGAATACCTATTCCGGAGTTGTTTTCTGGAGATAGATCTAGGTTCCTGAATTTTAAGAACAATTGTAAATTGTTTGTTTCTTTGAAACCTCGTTCCTCTGGTGATTCCGTTCAGCAAGTTAAAATTATAATTTCTTTCTTGCGTGGTGACCCTCAAGATTGGGCCTTCGCATTGGCGCCAGGGGATCCGGCATTGCTCAGTGTTGATGCATTTTTTCTGGCCCTTGGATTGCTCTATGAGGAACCTAATCTTGAGAACCAGGCTGAAAAAGCGTTGTTGGCCCTCTCTCAGGGGCAAGATGAAGCAGAGGTGTACTGCCAGAAATTTCGGAAATGGTCGGTGCTTACTCAGTGGAATGAGTGTGCCCTGGCTGCAAATTTCAGAAAAGGTCTTTCTGAGGCCATTAAGAATGTCATGGTGGGGTTCCCTACGCCTGCAGGTCTGAATGAGTCAATGACTCTGGCCATTCAGATTGATCGGCGTTTGCGGGAGCGCAAACCTGCGCACTATTTGGCGGTGTCTTCTGAACAGACACCTGAGTCTATGCAATGTGATAGAATTCTGACCAGAAGTGAACGGCAAAATTATAGACGGCAAAATGGGTTGTGCTTTTACTGTGGCTCATGTTATCTCAGCATGCTCTAAGCGCAAAAAAAAGGTTGATAAATCTGTCACCATTGGTACTTTACAGCCTAAGTTCATTTTGTCTGTTACCCTGATTTGTTCCTTGTCATCTTACCCGGTTATGGCTTTTGTAGATCCAGGTGCTGCCCTGAGTCTGATGGACTTGTCATTTGCCAGGCGCTGTGGTTTTGTTTTGGAGACTTTAAAATTCCCTATTCCACTAAGGGGAATTGATGCTACGCCATTGGCTACGAATAAACCTCAGTACTGGACACAAGTGACCATGTGCATGACTCCTGTTCATCAGGAGGTGATTCGCTTTCTTGTGCTGCATAATTTGCATGATGTTGTCGTGTTGGGTCTGCCATGGTTGCAGACTCATAATCCAGTCCTGGATTGGAAAGCAATGTCTGTGTCAAGTTGGGGTTGTCAGGGAATTCATGGCGACGCTCCTGTGGTGTCAATTGCTTCATCCACTCCTTCTGAAGTCCCTGCGTTTTTGTCAGACTACCAGGATGTATTTGATGAGCCCAAACTCAGTTCTCTACCTCCTCATAGGGATTGTGATTGTGCTATAAATTTGATTCCTGGTAGTAAGTTTCCTAAGGGACGACTTTTCAATTTGTCAGTGACGGACAATGCTGCCATGCGGAGTTATATAAAGGAGTCTTTGGAGAAAGGACTTATTCGCCCCTCCTCCTCCCCTCTTGGTGCGGGGTTCTTTTTTGTGGCTAAGAAGGATGGTTCTCTGAGACCTTGTATTGATTATCGCCTTCTAAATAAAATCACGGTCAAATTTCAGTATCCTTTGCCATTGTTATCTGATCTGTTTGCTCGCATTAAGGGGTCTAGTTGGTTCACCAAGATAGATCTTCGTGGTGCGTATAACCTTGTGCGTATTAAGCAGGGTGATGAATGGAAAACTGCATTTAATACGCCCGAAGGCCATTTTGAGTACTTGGTGATGCCTTTTGGACTTTCTAACGCTCCTTCTGTCTTTCAGTCTTTTATGCACGACATCTTCCGCGAATATCTGGATAAATTTATGATTGTGTATCTGGGTGATATTCTGTTTTTTTCTGATGATTGGGAGTCCCATGTTAAGCAGGTCAGGATGGTGTTTCAGGTCCTGCGTGCCAATGCTTTATTTGTGAAGGGCTCAAAATGTCTTTTTGGAGTCCAGAAGGTTTCTTTTTTGGGTTTCATTTTTTCTCCTTCTACTATTGAGATGGACCCAGTCAAGGCTCAGGCTATTCATGACTGGACGCAGCCTACATCTGTTAAGAGTCTTCAGAAGTTCTTGGGTTTTGCTAATTTTTACCGTCGCTTCATCGCTAATTTTTCTGGCGTTGTTAAGCCTTTGACGGATTTGACCAAGAAAGGTTCTGATGTTACTAACTGGTCTCCTGCGGCTGTGGAGGCCTTTCGGTAGCTGAAGCGCCGGTTCTTCGGCTCCGGTCTTATGTCAGCCAGATGTCTCTCTTCCTTTCCAGGTCGAGGTTGATGCTTCCGAGATTGGAGCGGGGGCTGTTTTGTCGCAGAGAAGCGCCGATGGCTCTGTGATGAAGCCATGTGCTTTCTTTTCAAGAAAGTTTTCACCTGCCGAGCGGAATTATGATGTCGGTAATCGGGAGTTGTTGGCTATGAAGTGGGCATTTGAGGAGTGGCGACATTGGCTCGAGGGAGCTAAGCATCGTGTGGTGGTCTTGACTGATCACAAGAATCTGATTTATCTCGAGTCGGCCAAGCGGCTGAATCCTAGACAGGCTCGTTGGTCGTTGTTTTTCTCTCATTTTGATTTCGTGGTCTCGTACCTGCCTGGTTCGAAGAATGTAAAGGCTGATGCTCTTTCTAGGAGTTTTGTGCCTGACTCTCCTGGAGATTCAGAGCCGGCTGGTATTCTCAGAGAAGGGGTGATTTTGTCTGCCATCTCCCCAGATTTGCGACGAGTGCTGCAGGAGTTTCAGGCGGATAGACCTGACCGTTGTCCACCAGAGAGACTGTTTGTCCCGGATAGATGGACCAGCAGAGTTATTGCCGAGGTTCATTCTTCGGTGTTGGCGGGCCATCCTGGAATATTTGGTACCAGAGATTTGGTGGCCAGGTCCTTTTGGTGGCCTTCCTTGTCGCGGGATGTGCGTTCCTTTGTGCAGTCTTGTGGAATTTGTGCTCGGGCTAAGCCTTGCTGTTCTCGTGCCAGTGGTTTGCTATTACCTTTGCCTGTCCCGAAGAGGCCTTGGACGCACATTTCCATGGATTTTATTTCAGATCTCCCTGTCTCTCAGAGAATGTCTCTCATCTGGATGGTGTGTGATCGTTTTTCTAAGATGGTCCATTTGGTGCCCTTGCCTAAGTTGCCTTCCTCCTCCGAGTTGGTTCCGCTGTTTTTTCAAAATGTGGTTCGTTTGCATGGCATCCCTGAAAATATTGTTTCCGACAGAGGATCCCAGTTTGTGTCTAGATTTTGGCGGACCTTTTGCGCTAAGATGGGCATTGATTTGTCTTTTTCGTCGGCCTTCCATCCTCAGACGAATGGCCAAACCGAACGAACTAATCAGACCTTGGAAACCTATTTGAGATGTTTTGTTTCTGCTGATCAGGACGACTGGGTGACTTTTTTGCCGTTGGCCGAGTTTGCCCTTAATAATCGGGCTAGTTCTGCTACTTTGGTTTCTCCTTTTTTTTGCAATTCGGGGTTTCATCCTCGTTTTTCCTCGGGTCAGGTGGAGCCTTCTGACTGTCCTGGAGTGGATGTTGTGGTGGATAGGTTGCATCAGATTTGGAATCATGTTGTGGACAATTTGAAGCTGTCACAAGAGAAGGCTCAGCGCTTTGCCAACCGCCGTCGCTGTGTGGGTCCCCGACTTCGCGTTGGGGACTTGGTGTGGTTGTCTTCTCGCTTTGTTCCTATGAAGGTCTCCTCTCCTAAGTTCAAGCCTCGGTTTATCGGTCCTTATAAGATTTTGTTAGTCCTTAACCCTGTGTCATTTCGTTTGGACCTCCCAGCATCGTTTGCTATTCATAATGTGTTTCATTGGTCGTTGTTGCGGAGGTATGTGGTGCCTGTGGGTCCTCCGGTTGAGCCTCCTGCCCCTGTGCTGGTTGAGGGAGAATTGGAATACGTGGTGGAGAAGATCTCGGATTCTCGTATTTCTAGATGGAGGCTTCAGTATTTGGTTAAATGGAAGGGCTATGGTCAGGAGGATAATTCCTGGGTTGTCGCCTCTGATGTTCATGCGGCCGATTTGGTTCGTGCCTTCCATGTGGCTCACCCTGATCGCCCTGGGGGTTTTGATGAGGGTTCGGTGACCCCTCCTCAAGGGGGGGGTACTGTTGTGAACTCTGTTTTCAGGCTCCCTCTTGTGGTCACAGGTGGTATTGTGTGACTTTTGTTTTGGGCTCCCCCTGGTGGCTTTGTTTGTTATCCTGCGGGTCTGTGGCTGATCAGCTGCCTCGTCATTCACTTGGGAGTTTCCTATTTTAGCTCTGTTTCACTTCCACTTGTTGCGGGCTGTCAATGTACTCAGTGCTATTCTGATTACTCCTGATTATCTTCGGTTTCAGTCTCTTCAGGAGAAGCTAAGTTCTGTTTAATTATTTTTTGCTCATCAGTCTGCAATATGATTTCTGTGTATGATGAGTTTAGTCCAGCTTGCTAATATGTGATTTCTTCTGCTGGTTTGCTCTGGGGTACAGAGTTGCTTCCCCCGCACCGTTAGTTGGTGCGGGGGCTCGAGCGATCTCTGCGTGGATATTTTGAATAGGGTTTTTAATTGACCGCACAGTTCCCTTTCTATTTTCTGCTTTCTAGTGTTAGCGGGCCTCATTTGCTAAATCTAATTTCATCTCTGCGTTTGTGCTTTCCCCTTAACTCACCGTTAATATTTGTGGGGGGCTATTCTATATCTTTGGGGTCATTTCACTGAGGCAAGTAAGGACTTTCGTTCCCTCTAGGAATAGTCAGTTTCTCTGGCCGTGAAGAGACGTCTAGGATTTCCAGGTAACGTTCCACGGCTGCCTATAGTTGTTTGCGGATTGGATCAGGTTGCGGTCAATTCAGTTACCACTTCCCCAGAGTTTGTAGCCGGTTTAGTTACTTAGCTAGTCCTACTTGTGATCCTTGCCACTAGGATCATAACAGGTACTATCCCGTAAGCACAGCAGGGGAGGACCACAACACAAGCGCAGGAAGGTAGGCACAGATTTCCACCTGCAAAGGGAACTCTGGAGGTGCCATCGGACCGGCCGGACTTGCGCAGCCCTGTTAACTGTATTCCGGATTAAGGACTCAGAAGCCTTCAGTAAAGAGGTAAAGAGACTGCAACCTGGTGTCTTCGTTATTTACTGCACCGCACCTCCACCACCATCCACATCTATTATTGTACGCCCCTCAGCAGGGTCACGGACCGGGTCTAGCCACCGTGACAACCCCAGAGCAGAGACTCAGAGGCCCGGTACCGGGTACCCCTCGGCCCTGCGGCAGTGGGGGCGCTACAATTCCATCATAGAGGGAAATTAGATTATTCTGGAATGACTTGTTTGCTACAAACCCATGCCGGCTCTGATTAATTACTGTATTCTTATCCAAGTACTTACATACATGCTGCTTAATAATTTGTTCACAATTATACTGTTTATAGGTAGCTGTGAAGGCTAACATACTGTGTATAAGGGATTGTGGTGCTCCCATGCTGTTTGCCAGTTTGATCAGTCATCACATGATTGCTCATATGCAATTTGAATATGTGTGGTTATATGCTGAACAACTTCAATTCCTGCTTTCTAAATGCTTTACCATTAACATTTAGGGAAGCAGGAAGATTATATTGTCGGTATGTGACCACAAGCATGCAAATCGCAAATGATCAATCACATGATGACTGTTTGAACCAGCAAACAGTGTTGAATTCTAACATTGTGTATCTTATGGCAATACTGTAAGGTACAATTCTGATAAAAAAAATGCCCTGGTTCAAAACACCCCTGTAACTATAATGTATTGGTTTTGTATAGATGACTTGTGGGCCCTCAGAACAAACTTCTCTGGTGGGCCCAATGTTACCCAGTCTGACACTATTTTGTAGAGTAAATGATGGCAGTGCCGGCACCAAGATCATAACAGACAGCATCGGTACATGACAGAGCCATTAAAGGGAACCTTTCACCCCCCCAGATGTTTTTAACTAAAAGAGCCACCTTGTGCAGCACTAATGCTGCATTCTGTCAAGGTGGCTCTTTTATTTGGGGTCCCATCCAACGCTAAAATATTCATTTTTATAATTTGCCCCTCATACCTGTAGTCTGTCCGTGGGGCATGTCTTTTCTCCCGGACACAAACGCCTCCCAGTCATCCCTCAGCCCCTCCGTGCGCCAGGCGCTGCCTCCTCTGTGGTCATTAACGTCCCCGGTGCCTGCTCTGTAAGTTTTTTTTTCGGGCATGCACAGTTTGCACTGCCCTTCGACTCCCATCACATGATGGGAACTTACAGCGCAGGTGCCGGGGACGTTAATGAATGCAGAGGAGGTGGGGATGGCTGGGAGGCGTTTGTGTCCGGGGGAAAAGACATGCCCCCCGGACAGACTACAGGTATGAGGGGCAAATTATAAAAATTAATATTTCAGCGTTGGAAGGGACCCCAAACAAAAGAGCCACCTTGACATAATGCAGCATTAGTGCTGCACAACATGGCTCTTTTAGTTAAAAATGCCTGGGAGGGGGTGACAGGTTCCCTTTAAATATAATGGGTTCCTTTGGGTTTACATAATTTTCAATAGAATAATAATAATAATAATAATAATTTTTATTTATATAGCGCCAACATATTCCGCAGCGCTTTACAACTTATAGAGGGGACTTGTACAGACAATAGACATTACAGCATAACAGAAATCACAGTTCAAAACAGATACCAGGAGGAATGAGGGCCCTGCTCGCAAGCTTACAAACTATGAGGAAAAGGGGAGACACGAGAGGTGGATGGTGACAATTGCTTTAGTTATTTGGACCAGCCATAGTGTAAGGCTCGGGTGTTCATGTAAAGCTGCATGAACCAGTTAACAGCCTAAGTATGTAGCAGTACAGACACAGAGGGCTATTAACTGCATAAAGTGTATGAGAACACGATGCAAGGAACCTGATTATGTGTTTTGTTTTTTTTGTTTTTTCTATTTTTAATAGGCCACACAGGGATAGTTAGGTTAATGCGTTGAGGCGGTAGGCCAGTCTGAACAAATGAGTTTTTAGGGCACGCTTAAAACTGTGGGGATTGGGGATTAATCGTATTAACCTAGGTAGTGCATTCCAAAGAATCGGCGCAGCACGTGTAAAGTCTTGGAGACAATCTGTGACAGCATCTCCAGCGAAGATATAAAGAAGCCTTACTGAAGGGCATCGTAGTTGGTGAAAAAATGAGACAATATATTTAAAGGCATGCCATCTGGTTTGAGAATCATGGGTAAATGTAAGGGACACGATATGATTTCTATAGCTATAAACACAGACAATTCTACTAATGCAGTCTACGGACTGTGTTCACAATTCCGCACCTGCAATATATTTACTGAATCCATTGAAATCTCAACAGTATTATGGCATAAATATACACGGATCCCTTGCTGAAAACCACCATGCACAACAGAAGAAATTTTATGTGTGTTCTCATCATCTTGGCTCTGTGATGTTTTTCGGAGCCTGCCCACTCACAGAATAAATTGCTAGGCTGAGGAAATGCAGGAAAGATACCGAGGCTTTCATGTACTGTACAGCCAGACAAGTCGGGGAAGATGCTTTCCTTTCTAATAAATATTAGAACTGGCAACAGTCTCCGTTCAATCACACATCGCTTATAACGTTAAATTATTCTAAGATAATCTGAGAAATAAATATACCTTTCTTTCAACATATATAATGTAAAGAAATTAGTAGGGGGCCATGGAAATAGTCAGAGGCAAAGAAAATAATATGTATTCAGAAGGCAGTAATGCGGTCTCATTCTCATGTTTAGATGACAGTGTCAGAAACAACATGGCAATCTATATTTATCTACCTATCTATTATACTATTATTTATCTATCTACATATCTATTATCCTATTAATTATCTATGCACATATCTATTATCCTATTAATTATCTATGCACATATCTATCTACCTATCTATTATCCCATTATTTATCTATCAACGTATCTATTATCCCATTATTTATCTATCTACATATCTATTATCCCATTATTTATCTATCTTCCTATCTATTATCCATTTAGCTGAATATTATCTAATTGATATCTTGGTAGTATTCGTCGCTCCATTTCTTCTGATAGTATCGTAACCCCAGTAACATACATTCACTTTCTACGTAGTTGCCCCAGTAGAGGAAGCTGAGGAGCCATGGAGTTTGATATGTAAGCAGTGGGGCAGATTTACTAAGCTAATAAATGGGCCAGAGTCTGACTTTTTGGAGTTCTGTGTGCTGCTTCTACAGTTATCCCTGTGGGGTGGCCCTGAAAGCTGCCAGAAAGAAAGATGCCAAAATGAATTGAGTGTTGAGTGCTCTATTTGGCCAAAAGCATACTCATTGCCATAAATGTCTACAAATTAAATTATGGGTAACTAGATGGCAGCCCGATTCTAAAGAATCGGGAGTCTAGAATCCATACATACTTTATTTATTCAAATGTAAGAATAATACAATTAATAAATAATAGTAAGAAAGAACAAAAAATGGCTGCACTCACCAGCTCTTGACAATTCTTGACAGTACGGCACATTTCTGATTGGTCGCTCGCGGCAGGCGGCAACCAATCAGAAAAGTGCCGCGCACCACGAAGGCATATATCTTTGTCCACCCTGAGCGGGTGTGGGACGCTGGTGACGTCACTTATCTCCGGACATTATCTCCGGACAAAGCCACGGAAGTTGGCACAAATTGCCGGAAGTAGTATTCTAGGCAATTATATATTAGATTTTAATGTTATCAGTGTTTACCTTTGAACGTTTATATTGTATTGTCCTGTCACCAGCCATGTGTACGATTATCGGCCGAAAGCCTCTCTGGAACCAATAATCACCCCAAGTAAAGGTATCTTTATAAGTTAAAGATTCAGAATACTATGACTTTTATCATATCCTGAACAGTCAAGTTTTTTATGAACCGTTAAGGTTTTCTGGTTGAAGTAAAAAAAACTCTGAGTGTTTACAGTTTGAAACCATAAAATGTTTAAAAATTATGTCATTCTTGAGTATATCACTCAATGGTGCTCATAAACGTGTCAAATTTGATCTATAATATACTTTAATATACGTTACTTTAATCTTTAATATACTTAAGAACAGGGCCCCAGACATCACACAGGGGGTCTGAAACACCGCACAGTGGTCCAAAATATCGCTGTGCTCTGCCTGGGGCCCCATATGCTGCCTGGGGCCCCTGTGCTCTGCCTGGGGCCCCATGTTCTGCCTGGGGCCCCTGTGCTCTGCCTGGGGCCACTGTGCTCTGCCTGGGGCCCCATATGCTGCCTGGGGCTCCTGTGCTCTGCCTGGGGCCCCATATGCTGCCTGGGGCCCCTGTGCTCTGCCTGGGGCCCCATAGGCTGCCTGGGGTCCCTGTGCTCTACCTAAGACCACTGTGCTCTGCCTGGGGCCCCATATGCTGCCTGGGGCCCCTGTGCTCTGCCTGGGGCCCCTGTGCTCTGCCTGGGGCCCCATGTTCTGCCTGGGGCCACTGTGCTCTGCCTGGGGCCCCATAGGCTGCCTGGGGCCCCTGTGCTCTGCCTGGGACCACTGTGCTCTGCTCTGTCTGGGGCCACTGTGCTCTGCCTGGGGCCCCATATGCTGCCTGGGGCCCCTGTGCTCTGCCTGGGGCCCCATATGCTGCCTGGGGCCCCTGTACTCTGCCTGGGGCCCCTGTGCTCTGCCTGGGGCCACTGTGCTCTGCCTGGGGCCCCATGTTCTGCCTGGGGCCACTGTGCTCTGCCTGGGGCCCCATAAGCTGCCTGGGGCCCCTGTGCTCTGCCTGGGACCACTGTGCTCTGCCTGGGGCCCCATATGCTGCCTTGGGCCCCTGTGCTCTGCCTGGGGCCACTGTGCTCTGCCTGGGGCCCCATATGCTGCCTGGGGCCACTGTGCTCTGCCTGGGGCCCCATATGCTGCCTGGGGCCCCTGTGCTCTGCCTGGGGCCACTGTGCTCTGCCTGGGGCCCCATATGCTGCCTGGGGCCCCTGTGCTCTGCCTGGGTGTAGGACACTGGTGACGTCACTTATCTCCGGACATTAGCTCCGGACATTAGCTCCGGACATTAGCTCCTTGACATTAGCTCCGGACAAAGCCACGGAAGTTGGCACAAATTGCAGGAAGTAGTATTCTAGGCAATTATATATTAGATGGGCATTTCCTGAAGGAAATACATGGTGCTTGAACAGCGCTACCAGCTTTACAGCAGCACTTTTCACACACGGGACTGGGGGGCGCGCTTACTTTTGCACCCGGGGCCGGGGGCGCGCTTACTTTTGCACCCGGGGGCGCACTTACTTTTGCACCCGGAGGCGCACTTACTTTTGCACCCGGGGGCGCACTTACTTTTGCACCCGGGGGCGCACTTACTTTTGCACCCGGGGGCGCACTTACTTTTGCACCTGGGGGCGCACTTACTTTTGCACCCGGGGGCGCACTTACTTTTGCACCCGGGGGCGCACTTACTTTTGCACCCGGGGGCGCACTTACTTTTGCACCCAGGGGCGCACTTACTTTTGGGGCCGCACTTACTTTTGGTGGGCGGGGCTCCTCGGCCTCCGATTTGGTTGGTGGGGCCCCTCGTCCTCCGATTTGGTGGGTGGGGACCCTTGGCCTCCGATTTGGTGGGCGGGGACCGGCCTCCGATTTGGTGGGCGGGGACCCTCGGCCTCCGATTTGGTGGGCGGGGACCCTCGACCTCCGATTTGGTGGGCGGGGACCCTCGGCCTCCGCTTTGGTGGGCAGGGCCCCTCGGCCTCCGATTTGGTGGGCGGGGCCCCTCGGCCTCCGATTTGGTTGGCGGGGCCCCTCGGCCTCCGATTTGGTGGGCGGGGACCCTCGGCCTCCGATTTGGTGGGCGGGGACCCTCGGCCTCCGATTTGGTGGGCGGGGACCCTCGGCCTCCAATTTGGTGGGCGGGGACCCTCGGCCTCCGATTTGGTGGGTGGGGACCCTCGGCCTCTGATTTGGTGGGCGGGGCCCCTCGGCCTTCGCTTTGGTGGGCAGGGCCGGGCCCCTCGGCCTCTGCTTTGGTGGGCGGGGCCGCTCGGCCTTCGATTTGGTGGGCGGGGCTCCTCGGCCTCCGATTTGGTTGGCGGGGCCCCTCGGCCTCCGATTTGGTTGGCGGGGCCCCTCGGCCTCCGATTTGGTGGGCGGGGACTCTCGGCCTCCGATTTGGTGGGCGGGGACCCTCGGCCTCCGATTTGGTGGGCGGGGACCCTCGGCCTCCGATTTGGTGGGCGGGGACCCTCGGCCTCCGATTTGGTGGTCGGGGACACTCGGCCTCCGCTTTGGTGGGCGGGGCCCCTCTGCCTCCGATTTGGTGGGCGGGGTCCCTCTGCCTCCGATTTGGTGTGCGGGGACCCTCGGCCTCTGCTTTGGTGGGCTGGGCCCCTCGGCCTTTGATTTGGTGGGCGGGGCCCCTCGGCCTCCGATTTGGTTGGTGTGGACCCTCGGCCTCCGAATTGGTGGGCGGGGACCCTCGGCCTCCGATTTGGTGGGCGGGGACCTTCGGCCTCCGATTTGGTGGGCGGGGACCCTCGGCCTCCGATTTGGTGGGCGGGGCCCATCGGCCTCCGATGTGGTGGGCGGAGCCCCTCGGCCTCCGATTTGGTGGGCGGGGACCCCTGGCCTCCGATTTGGTGGGCGGGGACCCTCGGCCTCCGATTTGGTGGGCGGGGACCCTCGGCCTCCGATTTGGTGGGCAGGGCCCCTCGGCCTTCGATTTGGTGGACGGGGCCCCTCGGCCTCCGATTTGGTTGGTGTGGACCCTCGGCCTCCGATTTGGTGGGCGGGGCCCCTTGGCCTCCGATTTGGTGGGCGGGGACCCTCGGCCTCCGATTTGGTGGGCGGGGACCCTCGGCCTCCGATTTGGTAGGCGGGGCCCCTCGGCCTCCGATTTGGTGGGCGGGGACCCTCGGCCTCCGATTTGGTGGGCAGGGACCCTCGGCCTCCGATTTGGTGGGCGGGGCCCCTCGGCCTCCGATTTGGTGGGCGGGGCCCCTCGGCCTCCGATGTGGTGGTCGGGGCCCCTCGGCCTCCGCTTTGGTGGGCGGGGCCGGGCCCCTCGGCCTCTGCTTTGGTGGGCGGGGCCGCTCGGCCTTCGATTTGTTGGGCGGGGCTCCTCGGCCTCCGATTTGGTTGGCGGGGCCCCTCGGCCTCCGATTTGGTTGGCGGGGCCCCTTATCCTCCGATTTGGTGGGCGGGGACTCTCGGCCTCCGATTTGGTGAGCGGGGACCCTCGGCCTCCGATTTGGTGGGCGGGGCCCCTCGGCCTCCGATTTGGTTGGCGGGGCCCCTCGGCCTCCGATTTGGTGGGCGGGGACTGTTGTGAATTTGGTTTTTGGGCTCCCCCGGTGGTCACTGGTGGTACTGGACTTGTGTGCTTCACTTTCTCTGTTCACCTGTTTCCATCAGGATATGGGAGTATCCTATTTAGCCTTGCTGCTCAGTTATTCTAGTGCCGGCCATCAATGTAACCAGAGCCTTTCTGTTGCATGTTCCTGCTTCTAGACTACTATCAGCTAAGTTGGACTCTTAGTCCTAAGTTTGTTTTGCATTTTTGTTCCAGTTCACAGTTATGTTATTTTTCTGTAGCTGGAAGCTCTTGTGGGCCGAAATTGCCACTCCGGTGTCATGAGTTGACACATGAGTCTTAAAGTAATTTCGGGATGGTATTTTAATAGGGTTTTCAGCTGACCGTGAAGTTCCCTATTGTATCTTCTTGCTATCTAGTAAGCGGACCTCGCTTTGCTGAACCTACCTTCATACTACGTATGTCTTTTCCTCTGAACTCACCGTCAATATATGTGGGGGGCTTCTGTCTCCTTTTTGGGGGAATTTCCCTAGAGGTAAGCCAGGTCTGTCTTTTCCTCTATTAGGGTTAGTTAGTCCTCCGGCTGGCGCTGGGCGTCTAGGGATAAAACGTAGGTACGTCACCCGGCCACTGTTAGTTGTGTGACAGGTTTAGCTCATGGTCAGCTCGAGATTCCATCACCCAAGAGCTGTTCTGTTATTTATGTTCTCTGACTTTCCCTTGCCATTGGGAACCATGACAGGGGACCCTCGGCCTCCGATTTGGTGGGCGGGGCCCCTCGGCCTCCGATTTGGTTGGTGGGGCCCCTCGGCCTCCGATTTGGTGGGCGGGGACCCTCGGCCTCCGATTTGGTGGGCGGGGACCCTCGGCCTCCAATTTGGTGGGCGGGGACCCTCGGCCTCCGATTTGGTGGGCGGGGCCCCTCGGCCTCCGATGTGGTGGGCGGGGCCCCTCGGCCTCCGATGTGGTGGGCGGGGCCAGGCCCCTCGGCCTCCGCTTTGGTGGGCGGGGCCCCTCGGCCTTCAATTTGGTGGGTGGGGCTCCTCGGCCTCCGATTTGGTTGGCGAAGCCCCTCGGCCTCCGATTTGGTTGGCGGGGCCCCTCGGCCTCCGATTTGGTGGGCGGGGACTCTCGGCCTCCGATTTGGTGGGCGGGGACCCTCGGCCTCCGATTTGGTGGGCGGGGACCCTCGGCCTCCGATTTGGTGTGCAGGGACCTTCGGCCTCCGATTTGGTGGTCGGTGACCCTCGGCCTCCGATTTGGTGGTCGGGGACCCTCAGCCTCCGCTTTGGTGGGCGGGGCCCCTCGGCCTCCGATTTGGTGGGCGGGGTCCCTCTGCCTCCGATTTGGTGTGTGGGGACCCTCGGCCTCTGCTTTCGTGGGCGGGGCCCCTCGACCTTCGATTTGGTGGGCGGGGCTCCTCGGCCTCCGATTTGGTTGGTGGAGCCCCTCGGCCTCCAATTTGGTGGGCGGGGACCCTCGGCCTCCGATTTGGTGGGCGGGGACCCTCGGCCTCCGATTTGGTGGGCGGGGACCCTCGGCCTCCGCTTTGGTGGGTGGGGCCTGTCGGCCTCCGATTTGGTGGACGGGGCCCCTCGGCCTCCGATTTGGATGGTGTGGACCCTCGGCCTCCGATTTAGTGGGCGGGGACCCTCGGCCTCCGATTTGATGGGCGGGGACCCTCGGCCTCTGATTTGGTGGGCCCTCGGCCTCCGATGTGGTTGTCGGGGCCCCTCGACCTCCGCTTTGGTGTGTGCTCTGCCTGGGGCCACTATGCTCTGCCTGGGGCCCCATATGCTGCCTGGGGCCCCTGTGCTCTGCCTGGGGCCCCATATGCTGCCTGGGGCCCCTGTGCTCTGCCTGGGGCCCCTGTGCTCTGCCTGGGGCCCCATGTTCTGCCTGGGGCCCCTGTGCTCTGCCTGGGGCCACTGTGCTCTGCCTGGGTGTAGGACACTGGTGACGTCACTTATCTCCGGACATTAGCTCCGGACATTAGCTACGGACATTAGCTCCGGACAATAGCTCCGGACAAAGCCACGGAAGTTGGCACAAATTGCAGGAAGTAGTATTCTAGGCAATTATATATTAGATTACACTGGTCAACAGCATTTTTGATGCCAAAGATATTTCATCGAATTTAGGGTATTTTTGGGGTGCTGATTCTGAATATGTCATCAGTTTTGCCAGATTGGCTCAAGTTTTTGAGATTTTTGGTATCTTATTTATAGCACTTGTTGGTAAATGCGACGCATCATCTCATTAATTTCTTTGGATTAGTACTTGAACTGAGCAGTTCTCAATATAGTTTTGTGTTAATTAGTGTTCTAAAAGTTTGTTCATAGCTTGATTTTTGCACTAACTTTATGTTGTTGTCTGTTTTCCAGTGAAAAGCATGAACTCATCAAGAAGAAGTTGTCTTAACAATCCAGACTCATTCTGTTACATTTGTGGTGAATACACACTGCCAAAACATAGAAGAAACATAACAGACTTCGTAAAAAAAGTGTATTTTGCCTATTTTGGGGTTATGCTTGGGGACCAAGACAAGTTTTGGGCACCACACATAGTGTGCAAAGCATGTATCGAATTATTACGAAAATGGAGCAAAGGACAAAGAAAAAGCTTCAAATTTGGTGTTCCAATGGTGTGGAGAGAGCCAAAAAATCATCATGATGACTGTTATTTATGGTAAACACAGGTACAGGCACATCTTCACAATGAGGGACAGGCCTTCTTGCAGATTCCATGTTACTCCCATTTTCGTTTCTTATGCTTATTGAATCCTTGCACTTGCACTGCACAGAAATAACAGTCATCATGATGATTTTTTGGCTCTCTCCACACCATTGGAACACCAAATTTGAAGCTTTTTCTTTGTCCTTTGCTCCATTTTCGTAATAATTCGATACATGCTTTGCACACTATGTGTGGTGCCCAAAACTTGTCTTGGTCCCCAAGCATAACCCCAAAATAGGCAAAATACACTTTTTTTTACGAAGTCTGTTATGTTTCTTCTATGTTTTGGCAGTGTGTATTCACCACAAATGTAACAGAATGAGTCTGGATCGTTAAGACAACTTCTTCTTGATGAGTTCATGCTTTTCACTGGAAAACAGACAACAACATAAAGTTAGTGCAAAAATCAAGCTATGAACAAACTTTTAGAACACTAATTAACACAAAACTATATTGAGAACTGCTCAGTTCAAGTACTAATCCAAAGAAATTAATGAGATGATGCGTCGCATTTACCAACAAGTGCTATAAATAAGATACCAAAAATGTCAAAAACTTGAGCCAATCTGGCAAAACTGATAGCATATTCAGAATCAGCACCCCAAAAATACCCCAAATTCATTAAAATATTTTGGACACCAGAAAAAAATTTTTTTTTTGTTGACCTGTGTTATTTATCTATCTTCTTCAAAAAATTCTACTTTTCTTACTAGCTCTTTTACATTGAGTGACCTGACCTCTTATCTTTATAACACAATATGTTCATGTAACATACAGATATGTTAGGGCTGGCGGAACGCACCAAATAATATAAAGGAAGCTATAAGGTGCGTTCGCAGCCCGGGGTCCACCGTGCAGAGATATTACCTGCTGCTTGGTAATGGTGGACAGTATATGGCGGTATAGAAAAAGCACACACAGGTTAATGTCACCCAAAATTAATTAGAAACGGAACCTGTTACGTCACAGAGCCGCAATACCACAGAATAAACGCTAGTGTTCGGTCACAGGACCCTGCCCCAAGACACGGGGTTAGAGTTCCTCTAGACCCACTAGCGTTTTGCGCCGCACCTGCGGTGCCAGGGAAAACTAAATAATAGATTTAGCGCACTGAGTGCTTGCAGGGCCCACTAACTGCCCTAACTAGGGACTGGAAAACGCACTAGTTGCGCACGGCGCCGCACTTTGAAAGCTGCTAGATTTACACTGTACTCGTTCTCTGCTGGATTGCACTATTTGGCGCTGTACTTGCTTCAGACCAACCACATACAACAACACTAGGGAGGGGGATGATTAGGAGCTTTCACCAGATAGCATCCACGCATCCACACACACACGATTTCTGTTTATACTAGCGCATGGCTGAGAGGCCATGTGAACCTTTTATAGTTGCAGCCTTCCGGGACCTTGCCAGTGCTCCAATCAGAGCCGCTTAAGTGACCTGAGCGTGTGACCTCCAAACTTTAATGAGAGGTCATCCCACGGGCATGCTCAGTAGACAAAAAGCAGGACTTAATCCCTGGAGCATCTGCTCGCCACTGATTAATGGTGGTTACAATAGCTGGACCTGAGACGGCAGCAGTAACCAGACGTACAGCATCAGCCGGAGCAAGACGCTGGGACTGACGTCTCTGCTGAGCAGGTTCCTCTGTGGCTATGGGAGACCACAGAGGACGTAGTTCTAGATTCTCCCTGTGCAGCAGCGGGAACTCGACACCTAACAGATATCACATTTTTGGTCGTTTAAGAAGGGGTTGTCCAACAGCGGGACAATGCCTTTAAAATGAACCTGTCACGTTAAAAAAATATGCAGCTATGGGGTTAATCTGCACATTAATAGCATTCTGAACTTGCACTATACTGACACTGAGACCCCACTGCAGGGAAAAAAATTACTTTATTACCCCAGCAGTGTTCAGCTTTCAGCCATAGGAGCGGCACCACTCTGTGTAGTGTTCATTTCCTCCTGCCAGCAGGGCCTTAAGTGCCCGCACAGGGAAAATTCAGAACTCCATTAATCTGCAGATTAACCTCTGCATATCTGCAGGTTAAGGCTATATGCACACATTGCAGATTTGCCTGTGGAATTTTCTGTGCAGATTCTATCCTCTCTTGCCAGAAAACGCAGGTGCGGATTTGATGCGTTTTTTATGTGTTTTTTTCATGCAGATTTGTATGCATTTTTGAAAGCTAAATAAAGATCTATTATTGAAAAAAATAGAATTGTGATGTCATCTGGTCCAACCTCCTCTTTAACATTTGTCCAACCCACACTCTATTACACACACAGATAGATAGATAGATAGATAGATAGATAGATAGATAGATAGATAGATAGATAGATAGATAGATAGATATGGGATAGATAGATAAATAGATAGATATAAGGAATGAGATAGATAGATAGACAGATACATAGGGGAACCCCCCAAAAATGTTGTGGGCTCCCCCTATAATTTAAAGCCAAAAAGGCTATGCAGACAGCTGCGGGCTGATATTCATAGCCTACAGAGGGGCCATGGATATTGGCCCTCCCTGGCTACAAATACCAGCACCCTGCCACCCCAGAAATGGTGCATCTGTAAGATGCTCCAATTCTGGCACTTAGCCTCTCTCTTCCCACTGTCCTGTAGTGGTGGCATATGGGGTAATAAGGGGTTAATGTCACTTTTGTACTGTAATGTGACATCAAGCCCGGTTAGTAATGGAGAGGCGTCAGTAAGATACCTATCCACTACAAATCCTATAGTAGTGAAAGAGTTAAAAAAAAGACAGCCAGAAAACAGTATTTTAATATTCTTAATTTCACCATACTTACAACCACCATTGATCACCTGCAAAAAAAATAAATAAACCAACAGTATACTCCCTGTTTCGATGTAGTCCAATTAATAACGAGTGTCCTACGACGATCTCCCCTATAGAACAGTGACATCCAGGAGATGTGACCGCTCTATAGGCTTTCAGTGACACACTGACAGGAGACAATGTCTGAGGGTTCAATGAGTTCATTGCTCTCACTTTACGGCACTGCTGCATGAGAATTTACCATGAACTATACTGTACTCACAGTGGAGGAGGGATACAGTGCGGATGGATACCTTCCGTCATTGTATCCTGGAGCCCCTGGAGAGCGGTCGCATCTGCCGATGTGACAGCTCTCCATGGGAGATCGTCCTGGTACACCCATTAACACATGGATTACTGCAGATCAGGGAGTATACCTTTAGTTTATCATTTTATTATTTTTTACAGGTGATCGATGGCTTCGGGGACTAGGTGATTGGTGAGTATGCACTGTACGTTGTATGTTGTATCTACTGTCTGTACTGTATATGTGTGTATGTGTTTTTTTTTTACACTTGAACACAGTATAGTCCCATCAACCGGCTACCTGTCACTAGCAAGCATAGCCGGATGGGACTAGAAATCCCATCGGACGGTGCCTGCCTACATACAGACCAGCACACACACAGCCCCGCACACACACACAGACACACACAGCCCCGCAGACCCCCGCACAGCCCCGCAGACCCCTGCACACAGACACACAGACTCACAGCCCTGTGATCCCTGCACAGCCCCGCAGACCCCCGCACACAGACACACACAGCCCTGCAGACACTCGCACAGCCCACATATCCCCACACAGCCCTGCAGATCCCCGCACAGCTCCGCAGACTCCCGCACACAGACACACACACAGCCCCGCAGACCACCGCACACAGACACACCTAGCCTCGCAGACACCCACACAGCCCTGCAGACACCCGCACAGCCCCGCAGATCCCTGCACAGCCCCGCAGATCCCCGCACAGCTCCACAGACCCCCCACATAGACACACACAGCCCCGCAGACACACAAACACCCGCACACAGCCCCACACATCTTCTCCGCACACACACAGTCTCCGCTCACAGACACAGTCTCCGCCACACTCTACCCACACACTCTGCCCCCTCCTGATCTGCAGCGTTTCTCGCACACAACTCCACAGCAAAACCGCAGATCCTGTGGTTTTGCTACAGATTTGACTGAATTAATGGACGTCAATGGGTGCAGAAAGAATTGACATTGTCCTTTTTTGAATCTGCTGCATTTTTAGTGTGGAATTTTCCGCACCATTAGCACAGCATTTTTTTTCCCCATTGATATACGTTGTACTGTAAATCACTTGCGTTTTTTTTCTGCGCAGAAACGCTGCAGATCTGCAGGAAATCTGCAACGTGTGCACATACCATAATAGTGTTTTTTCATGTGACAGGTTCCCTTAAACCCCTTTCTGAACTTAGATGTATATATAAGTCCAGGTCGCTTGGTACTTACCAACCTTGGACGTATGGATACGTCTAGGTGATTTTGCGTGCACAGAAGATCTGTGAATTATCCTATTATTTATTTATCCACCTATCTTTTCTCCCATTATTATTATCCCAACTCGATTGCAGTGTTTTCGGGAGCAGGCAAAGGGAAGAATGCCCCTTTACCATTTGATCGAAGACCCCGCAATGTTATCGTGGGGTCCCTATCAATGCCACGGTGAGACGATGTCATCTTGACGACATCCGGGTCACCAGGGTTAACCAAAGTTTGCCTGTCAGCGCAGTGATCACAGCTTGAATAACAGGGATGCTCCTGCATTTCAATGATATCTTGGAGATCAGCCTGCAAAAAATGAAAGTCCCATAGTGGGACAAAGTAAAAAAGTAAAAAAAAGAGAAAAAATTAAAAAATATAAAAAAAGTAAAAAAAAAATATAATATATATTGTACCTTTTTCTGAAAAATTTATTTTTCTGGAAAAAAAATATAAACAATAAAAGTAAACATATTTGTTATAGCTAAAATTGGAACGATCTGACCTACAAAACTGCTTCACCAGTTAACCCCTTTAGTGAACACCATAAAAATTAAAAAAGGCAAAAAACAACGCTTTAGCATCATACCGCCAAATAAAAAGTGAAATTAAATGTGATTAAAAAAAGACGAATATAAACAAACATGAAACAGCTGAAAAAGTCATCTTGTCGCACAGAAAGCAAGGCTTCATACAGCTCCATCAGCAGAAAAATAAACAGTTATAGCTCTCAGAAAAAACGATGCAAAAATATATATTTTTTCTATAAAATAGTTTTCATTGTGTTAAAGCACCAAACTACAGATAAAAAAATTAATTTGGTATCGTTGTAATCGTACTGACCCAAAGAAGAAAGCTGCCTTATTGATTTTACCAAACGCAGAACAACATAAAAAAATGAAGAAAAAAAATAGTTACTGAATTGCTGATTTTTCTCATTCTGCCTCTCAAAAATATGAAAACAAAACGATGAAAAAATGTCATGTGTTCAAAAATAGTAGGAATAAACATGTCAACTTGTCCGGCAAAAATCAAGCCAGCCATAACATGCCTTTTTTGGTTGAAATATGGAAAAATTATAGCTCTCAAAGTATGGCAATGCAAAAACTAGTTTTTGCCAAAACAAGTGTCTTTTAGTGTGTGACAGCTGCCAAACTTAAAAAAATATATATACCGTATTTTTCGGCGTATAAGACGACCCCAAACTTTTCGGGGGTCATCTTATACACCGGGTGTCGTCTTATACGGCGTGTGCAGGGAGTGGTCCCGGATGGTTACCAGGGTCTGGAGAAGAGACTCTCCTTCAGGACCTGGGATCCATATTCGTGTAAAACAAAAGTATACAAATAAAAAATATGGATATACTTACTTTCCGACGGCCCCCGGAGTTCTCCCAGTTCTCAGCGGTGCATGCGGCGGCTTCCGTTCCCAGAGATGCATTGCGCGTTGCGAAGGACCTTTGTGACATCATGATCGCGTGACCTGCACCATATGCGGCGACCTCAGAGCTCCGCACATGCTGTACCCGGCGTATAAGACGACCCCCGACTTTTGAGAAGATTTTCAGGGGTAAAAAAGTCGTCTTATACGCCAGAAAATACGGTAAATCTGATATCGCTGTAATCATACCAACCCGAAGAATAAAGTTGCCCAATCACTTATTATACTGCATGAGGAATGGCGTAAAAAAATAAATCAAATTAATTTTTCACCTGCTGTTGATTTGTTTTTCATTCTACCTCTCAAAGATCGAAGTAAGGCTTTGCTCACATTTATCCTGCTCTCTGCACGGAGCGCTTACACCTGGTTTTTCCATGTAAATCTCTGAAATACATGATTCCTTCAGAAACACTGCAGAAGTTCCCCTATAATAAGGTAGATGGAGGCACTGTTTATGCTGTCTGGCCTACGATCTGGTGGTGTTTGTCTTTTTAGGTGTGTATAAAAGTGCAGTTGGCAACAGTTTTGTGCACTTCTTAGAGTGAGTCCAGAGTAACTCTGCTGCCTCATTGTATTGAATGGATCCCTCAGGTGTTTCATCTGAATCACATCACTAGGAGAATTAGTTGCAAACCCCAAAGTAAGTGCTCAGCGTAGAGAGTAGGATAAATGTGATCTCAAAGGATATGTAAATGTTCCTAACAAAAGCTTAAACTAAATCACTAAAAAAAGCAAGGCCCCACTCAGGTCAAACAACAAAAGTAAAATCTGCACTATAATATGGTGCGCTTTCCCTTCTTAGCTTTGCACTGTGCCTATAAAGTATGTCCTGATTAAATGAATGGTATTGGTGCAATCAGAAAAAAATTGAATTCATTTTGTTGTAAAAATTAGCCCTTAGAAAAATTACAAACTGGGTGCTAAAACAGCACCTTCAAAACATTCCAGCAAAATCTGAACTCCAATATGGCTCTTCTTCACTTCTGAGCTTTGCACTGTGCCTCAAAAATAGTCAGGAGAAACTACACCACAAATTGTATGGTGCAATTTCTCCTGTTACCTTTGTGAAAAAATTGGGGCTAAAATGAAATTTTTGTGGAGATTTTTTTTTTTTCCATGGCTCAACATTATAAACTTCTGTGAAGCACCTAGTGGTTCCAGGTGCTCACCATACATCTAATTACAGTCCTTGATGGGTCTAGTTTCCAAAATCGGGTCACTTGTGATGGGTTTCTACTGTTTAGGCACATCAGGGGTTCTCAAAACGGGACATGGCATCCATTAATGATTCCAGCAAATTTTGCATTCAAAAACTCAAATGACGCTCCGTTCCCTTTTGAGCCCTGCCATGCGCCCAAATAGTTTTCTCCCTCATGTGGGGTATTGGTGTACTCAGGAGAAATTGCACAACCAATTGTATGGTGCAATTTTTCTGTTAACCTTGTAAAAATGCTAAATTTGGGGCTAAAAAACATTTTTGTGGTGAAAATGTGATTTTTTTTTTTTTAAATTTCATGGCTCAATGTTAGAAACTTCTGTGAAACACCTGGGGGTTCAAGGTGCTCAACATACATCTAGATAAATTCCCTGAGGGGTCTAATTTCCAAAATGGTATCTCTCATGGAGGATTTCCACTGTTTATGTACATCAGGGGCTCTGCAAACATGACATGGTGTTCGCTAATTGTTACAGCAAAGTTTTCATTCTAAAAGTCAAATGGCTCTTGTTTCTTTCTGAGCTCTGCCGTGCGTCCATCAGGTGCTCTGGTATGCATGGTATATCATAGATCCCTGCATTTTTTTTGGTGTCTAAAAGCAGCGCAACATGCGGGGCAAGGGCATGTCACTCATGCACCTGTGGTGTTTGGTGCATACCCGAGCACTCGATGCAAACTGGAGTAGCAAGCACTTGCGCTCAACGCTAATGACGACATATTCAATATGACAACCTATTGTTATCAAATTCTGTGTCATACCTGAGAGTTTAAAAGGCTCACTATGCCCCACGATAAAATCCTTGAGGGGTGTGGTTTCCAAAATGGGGTCACTTGAGTCACATCAAGAGCTCTCAAAAATGCGACATGGTGTCCACTCTCGATTTAAGACAATTTTGTCTTCAAAAAGTCAAATGGCGCTTCTTCCCTTCCAAGCCCTGCCATGCAGCCAAACAGTGGATTTCCCCCATGTTAGCAGGTTGCGTGATGCAGTGACAGACAGAAGGCAGAGCAAGGGTTAACAAATTTAACAGTTTAACAACGGATTAACTCCTCGCAGGGAGACAAATGGTTAAGGGGGGGAATGAGCAGAACAGTAAGTACAGAATAAGAACAGTCTTTTTAGAGTGAACTTATCATGTCCTTTGTGCTCCTTCACGGCAGATGATCCCATTGGGAGTTGCAGCATCAGTGACGGCTGAAACGATGTCCAAAGGGAGGCTCTTTACATGACAGTCTGTATTCTGGCGGCAGCAGTTGGTGTCTGGTACCATCCGCTGAGCCCCTAGTCCATAAATTACTGTGGTCAGATCAATCAGGGCCACAATGTCTCTCCAGTCCAAGGTGGATCTGTCAGAGTTTACTAGCAAGGAGGACAGCAGAACCAGCTGTGAGTTTTGTCTGGTTGGTTCAAGAAAATAGGGGTGAACCCACGTCGGGTTTTTCATTCATTTATTTAGATAGATCGCAGGCAGCGGCTGTGGAATACCCCGATCATCCGCTCCTGCTGTAACTGTTATTAGTGGCAGCAGGTGTTGGATGATGGAGGTAAGAGTCCCAAAAGCCTCCACCTGCTCTCATCATTCGGACATCATTGTCCATTGCTCTGATCCAACCGATCGCCGGCTGAGCAGGGGAGAATGATGAGAGCCGGCTTCAGCACCAGCCGCTGGGGAACAGTGCTTACCGTAGTGCTTCTTTCCTGGCGGCCGTCCGTGTGATACTGATGCATCACACAGACGGCATCCGTGTGCGGTACATGTTTACATGGACCCATTGATTTGAATGGGTCCGTGTAATCTGTGCAGCTGCACAAAAAATGGACATGTGTACGTGTGGGTCACTCGGACACACGGTCTGTGAAAAAACACAGATATCTGCACAGACCCAATCATTTGAATGCGTCTTCGTGTGTCAGTACATGTGAAAACTGTCACCACACGTACTGGAGACACTGACGTGTGAAAGAGGCCTAAAATATCATAAATTATGATAGAAATATACTCCAGTCACTGACTGGAGTGCATTATTTCTGGTGACGCTCTACAGCTGAAAGATGCACTGCTCTTAATGAATTTGGTGCATATATTACTCCATCACACTCTTTATTTAGACGACTGGCATACATAACACTAGTCTTGATTAATGGGGGCAAAAGAGGTTAAATTTGTTGTCTACTGTTTTTGGAAAAGTAGCCAAGTATGCTAACTTTTCAATATTTTTTGTAACATACATTTATTAGATGTACTGCTTATATACTCTAATTTCCAATTTCAGTCAGATCTTGTGATCATAGATGGTACCTGCTCATTTAGTCATAGGGGTGTGCTTAATTTCATTCAGTCACAGTTGGCACCGCTCATGCAATTTGAATAATTTTCCAGAGATTGCGCCCATGTCACTCAAATCTGCTTTGAAAAATCCCACACTTGCACAGTGTATCTTAGACCAGCGCTTGCACACTGTCAATTGGGGAGCCGTGCATGCGCCGTCATGAGTGGCTCCTCCGAGCATGCGCACTAAAGGTGTTTGTAGTACAGCTTCACTGACTGTGCGGCCGGAGCCGCTCGTCACGACACAAGCGCGGCTCCCGATCGACACTGCGCAAGTGCAGCTCCATGATACGCTGTGCAAGAGCGGGATTTTTCAAAACAGAATTGAGTGATGTCGGTGCAACCCCAGGAACATCATTCAAATTGCGCGAATGGCGCCAACCGTGACTGAATGAAATGAAGCACACCCCTGTGACTAAATGAGCAGGTATGATCTAACTATATAAAGTGCCTTTTCCACATGATTAGACTGCGGCTTTTAATGAATAAAAGTGTGTTAGGGATGCAAATCGCATCATTAACAACGCACAGGGGACAGTTTACATGCTGCAAAGGACATGACAGGTTCCCTTTAAACATCGGGCTGGTCCACACATGGCACTTCAGTGCTACTTGTAAATGTCTGCAGCTGCCTATAACCTGTACTGCTGTTGTAGGGAGGAGGGTGGCTGGCTTCCCATAAAGATGACAAGGACTATGTTTTATTATTGCTGCATTCCTGATAGCTTTATATGGTGCATAGCACTTAATGCCTTCCATGTGTACAAAAATGTTAAGGACTTGAAGTGCTGGGTCTTAGCAGAACCAGAATAGATATGTAATGTGGGTTCAGATGTTACATTTTTCTTATTGGAAGTAGCAATCCTAAAAGGCAATATAATAAAGAAAGATGATTAAAAGAGTTGCACTCCCATATAACATTGCATTCAGTAGATAAACTTGGGTAGTCTGAGGTTGTGTTGTCATTCGGCTTAAGAATTGTCACCTCACCACTCAGCCGCGTAGAATCTTGTTGCCACTCATCTACACTAAGATACTGACTAATGGGGTTATTATATTTTCTAGATCCATGACTTGTATTTTTCTTGGAGTTTTATGTTGGGCACACTAAGAAATATGGCAAACAATCGCTACAATGACCAATATAGAAAACATACCTTAGCAACAGGAACTAAATGTAGTTATGGTCAATAAAAATTTAATAAGCAGCAAAATACCTAAAGAACAAGAGTGTAAGAGATTACCAAAACCACTAAAAAGACCAAAAGCACATTTTGTTACCAGCAATTTATGAGTGCCTGGGACATATTTAATGTTTATAGGCATTTCATTTTTCAGAAAGAAACACTCCCAATAATTTTTTTATTCCCCAAAACTGTATAAATGTGTATGTAATCTTATGTAAATGCAGTAAAATACTCACCAAATGCCATCCTACCCAGTTTTCAGCATCACTCCGCTCCAATTCTGACTCGTGTGACTTAATTTCCAACTCACCATAAAAGATCGCGATTGGTATTTTATTGCATTTACTGATTCAGGTTTAGAAAATAAAAAAAATTCTAGGAAATGCTTCCTGAAAGGAAACCTGTCACCAGGTTATACTGTTCCTAAACTAAAAGCACCACCTTTAAGTCCTTTTACTCATCCAGCAATCTGTGTATAAGCCCTCGCTTCCCTGCAGATCCATTAAAACACCCGGTCCGATGACTGTCACAGGTCTGTGATTGGTGCCTCCTCTCTCTCTGTCTTGATGGGCATGGATGACGTTTCCTACATCATCCACCTATCGCTGCAAATCTTGAGTCTGGGCTCTCCTAAGGGCAGAGCAAAGTCCTGTAATACGCATGTACCAGCTTTGCTTCAGGGTCATCAGCTCCTTCAGGAATGCAGAGCGAAGTGCACCTGCACTTGATATGAGAAGGGAAAACACTCTAACCTGTCAGTGTCTCACATAAACTACAATGGAGAATGCAGAATCCATGATCTATTCATTTCTAGACTCCAAACAGGAGAGAAGAGGTATTCTAGCCTCCTGATACGGTGGAAGTCCTAAAATATTTATTTTGTGATATTTATGATGTTGCATTGCAGTCCATGGGGTTGGCTCATACTGACAATGTGGCCCTCAGTCCAAAAGAGGTTGTGAACATCTGCTTTAGAAGTATATAAATATTAATGAGAGGGTTGGGTTCCCCCACTTGGCACGCTACCTCCTCTATTAGCCAAAGAAGATATATAGGTCTGGCAAAGGTCCACAATATTATTATGTCTTGTTTCAATGTTTTCAAAATTTACCTAGCATTTATATGAAACCACATTCCCCAAGACCTCATCTATTTACTGCCTAGTTACGAACCACATAAACAGGCTATAACAATGTATAAATGAGGCAGGAGGTGACAAAGGTAGAAGGAAGCCCCTGTGCAAAAACAATATATGGGTGGGCACTTTGTAGTCCAATATGTGATACTAGTCACTACTTACAGACTAGCCGTGAGGCAGATTGGTCAATAGGTCAAAGGTCTAAAGCCAGGAAGGTTCATCATAAAAGGAAGGAAAACAGAAATACGTAGTCTGGTAACATTCCGAGATCAGAATAGCAGGAGGATAGTAGATCAGAGCAGAAGAGGTTAAACAGATGGATGGTAAGAACGAGGTCCCAGGTCAGGCAACGAAAGATCTTCAAACACAAGGCACAGAGAAACAAACCACACAGTAGCTGAATGTACGTCTGGCAGAAGTCCGGGACTAACAGCCCAGCTAAGTAGCATAGCAATAACCTGGGACAATGAACACCCGGAGACAGCCACCGCCTCCCAGTCTCAGATTGAATGACTGAGCGGTCAATCAACACACTGATAGCTCAGCATGCCCCTGCAGCAGACTGTATGACTGAGCTGTCAATCAAAGTACTGACAGATTCAGCATGCCCCTGTCCCAGATTGGATGGCTGAGCTCTCAGTAACTGCATCCCAGACACACTGAGGGGTGGAAACATGACACAATAACTCTGTACAATGTACAATTCCACCTGCTGTAGAAGAAGACCTGGGCCCCCCTTACCTCTTGGGCCCATGTTTGGCTGCATAGTTTGCACAAATCGTATCTCTGCCCTGGGATGAGGCCTGAACCCACATGAATATCTGCTAGTAACTATGTCTACCAGCAAGTCTGTGTATGAGGTCAAGTTTTGTGGACTAACTACCGGTAAATACTTACATAGAATTATCAGAATGTAGCACAAATTTGGTGCTTTGCGGGCAAAAATATTAAACTGTGAAATATACATAAATGAATTCATGTCAGATTTTATATGCTGGGCAATGAATGTCGATCATGAACATTGATAGAGAGGTACCTGAAGCACCGAAGATGTCCCTATTCAGCATTGATCTCCTTCCATACATTTCTGTAGAGCTGTTGTTGTGTTCTAGTCTCTAAGAGCAGCATTGTCAGCAAGCGCTTTTGAAATCTACAAGCTCTTGAAACATAGCATCTGTTGTCATGGAAATGTAGATTTGCTGCTTTTCTTTCGCTTTTTATAGGTTCTCTATCTTTTAAGCTAGATTTGAACAGTCATCCTTCTGTTTTAAGACCATCAATCCTTTCTTTCAAAGCCTTTTGTTCTATTGCTATGCCCAAAAGGATTTTCTAATAACATGAAAGGAGAGAGAGCAAAGGTGTTTCATACGGGCAGAGCTTTTTCTCCTTATTTTTGTTATGTCAGTCGTTGCCTAAGGCTAAAGAAAAACGAGACTATGCCCAGGAGGATTGTATATTAACTTACAGTAAGTAGGAGCATGCATATTTTTGCATGGGCACTAGAAGTTGTCTGTGATGTGAAATTTTGCCTGAGGCTTTGAGAAAAATCGACAGCGTGTAAAGCAGAAAATGAAAGAAATATTAAAATACTTAAAAAAAATTCACCTTGCCATTTTGTACATTGTAAAAAAAAGTCATATGTAATTTTATCAGATGCAAGATAATTAGACTCGAACAAGATTGAGGCATGAGAATAGCAGAAGAAGCCTGATCTCTGAAGGACAATATCAGAAAAGGTGTAATATGTAGGTCAGACATGTAGATCAGAGGCTGACACTTACAGCCGAAGGTCCTGTGTATGAAGAGTATGATTGCCCCTTATTCTTCTGTCTGACGAGGGATTGTGCACACGTGCTCTTGAGAGTTGGATGATGATGATGATGATGATGATAGATGGATGGATGATGATGATGGATGGATGATGGAAGATGATGATGATGATGGATGGATGATGGATGATGATGATGGACGATGTTGGATGATGCTCTTAAAAAGGACCTTTCACTTAATTTTTTTCATTTAAACTATCTTCTATATTCTGTTTCACTGATCCAGACACAGTTTTCGTTTTTTTCTTCTGTTCCCCCTTATTCCAAAGTTTTGTCCCCTGGTAATAATCATGTAAATTTTCTCTTCACAGAACTTCTCTGTGGTATATGCCTGATTGGTTAAAGGGAAATTTTCCACTATTATTAACAGGTAGCATAACTTTGGAACAGAGGGAAACAGAAGAAAAAAAAATCAGAATCAGTGGATCAGCGACAATTTTAGGAGGTGCTGATCTTAAATTTAAAAAAATCTAAAGAAATGCCCTCTTCAATTCCAGGGTGTTGTGCATATAATAAAAAAACAAACAGCGCTTTAGTACATAGGATTACATCATATAAAAGTAAGATTATTTTTTAAAGTACATTATACATGGCTAAATAAATGACAGACAGCAACATGGTTGCCAACTGTATTCTTAACTTTTCTGGACAGCTACTCAAAAAATCAGAGACAACTTGTTTACGAACGCATTAGATGACCATAATAGATCATTAAGATTATAAGTGAAACATGTCTACAAACCATAACTCATGCATGAAGACATAATTTGCCTTTTCTGTGAAGTATAAAAAGCTGGTAAATACAATGATAAAAATCTGTACAGGTCTCTCCAGCTTCCCAAAAAAATCAGACACAATCTTTTTTTACGGGCACGGAAAAAAAAAAGCCCTATTTTTACAGACTGCCCAGGAATTTCTGGATGGTTGGCAACCCTGGAAAGCAACCAGCCCTCAAGGGCTCTCAATCTACAAGGGTAAGGGGCCATGTAGTGGGAGCAGGGCTACAGGATGTTGTAAAGTACTAATCTAATTAGTAAATGGCATATAGGGGATGTGTGAAATCTTACAGATAGTGACGAGAGTAGCAGAAAAGTGGAGAACAGAAAAGGCATCCAGAGAACCAGAGATTATGCATGGTGAGGGATCACGAATAGGTTATGGACGTCCTTATAAGTCTTTGGTAATGTTTTGAACTGAATTATCTTGGCAGTCAGTGAAGATATTGGAATGGGAAAGCTGAAAAGGAGTGAAAGAAGGAAAAGGTGAATTTATGCCTGAAACTGTAAGGGGTGATTCGTGGGAAGTAATAGTGTTAATATAGGAGGAAATGAAGAAGAACATTGCTCGGTGGGAGATGACAAGAGCCTGTGATAGGATTTTTGTTGTCTCAAAGTTGAGGTAAGAATGAGCTGTAGGTGGCAGGCCGTGGTAAGGGGCTCGGATGTAAGCACACAGGGTGGCAGTGTGATGAGGACATACATGTGTATAAATTTGCTGCGGTTACTCATCTCACACAGTTTTAGCTCATTATCCCAGTGAGTGTTCATGGCGTTGGGTTGCTAAGACAACCTGTCAGCCTTCTATATCTTGCCTGTTATATGAGGTTCATACCTTGTCCTGGATTTGTCCTATTATTCCCGGTTTTGCCATGTGATTCAGCAGTATCCTTGGCTTCATATTTGGCTAAATATCCTTGGCTAAGTATTGTCTCTGTCTTCTCCTTGGGATTGCTTTGGTGACTGGGAATGTCATCAGAAAATGAACCATTGTTGAAATCAGGTTTTTGCATTATACCTGTTTAAAATATAAAAAAATTGCAATGGTTTTATTTTTCATGACATGAGTTTTATTTAAAAACTGGGGCTTTTTTAGACTGAAACACATAGAGAATTTCCTGACCTTATAGAAATTGTCTACAGCAGTTTCCTTATCAGAGGCAGGACTACAGTGACAGGTAGCAGGTTACCTGGACATGATTACAGCCACAATCCCAGTATGCTGAGCGGTGACATAATCACTGTCCTGCACCACCCCGGTGACTCGCAGAGAGTCGCTACACTGAGATGAAAACTTCATTTTCTCTGTGTAGCTGAACTTCCAAGTTACATGTCTAGTTTAACTGCACACCTTTCTGATGATGACAGGTTCCCTTGAATTACTGCACTGTACTTCCATGAGACTCTGAAATATGAATGTGTCGCGTTCGTTCAATAGCAGAAATATAAGCACTGAGATTTTACAGTTGGAGGAGACTCGGCTACTAATTTAGTGTTCAGTTACATAGTGCCTAAATCAGAACCAACTGTAAGGCTACGTTCACATTTGCGTTGTGCGCCGCAGCGTCGGCGACGCAACGCACAACGCAAACAAAACCGCAACAAAACGCACGCTAAAACGCTGCGTTTAGCGACACATGCATCCTTTTTGGCCAAAAGTTGGACGCAAAAAAAATGCAACTTGTTGCGTTCTCTGTGCCCAACGCTTGCGGCCATGCGTCGCAAAACGCAGCACAACGCATGTCCATGCGCCTCCATGTTAAATATAGGGGCGCATGACGTATGCGGCGACGCTGCGGCGCCCGACGCTGCGGCGCCGAACGCTAATGTGAACGTAGACTAAGTACAGCGCTGTCTCTGTATACACAGTCCTCTCTCTGTATACACATGTACACAAGTGAAAGAGGCATATTATTATTATGTAATGCTTTTTTCCCTGGAATTCATGTGGTATGTGGTTATTTGACACTGGAGCTGAAGAGGCCCTAGAGATATTGTGGTACATAGTGTGGTAAGTGACTAACGCTTTAGATGATATCATGTATTGTCCTCAGACGATAGTTGATGACTGTCTAGTCTAGAGGTTCCCTTTGTATTATTTGCTATATCGGGTGCATATAGGGAAAGTGAGGGGAAGCTGCCATGTAGTGGGTGCGCCAAAACCTCATTATCTAGAGTGCCAACCTCCGCTGCCAGGCAGGAAATATATAGTGGACATCTCAGGGCTTCATAGGTCATATGTGGTATTACCTAGGATTTTATATTTTTCCATAAACTGAGTCCACTGGTCCTTCTTGATATGAGGACTAATTGGCTACTTTTATTTGTATCCATCATTGATCATATAAAGGAGAAGACATTCTAAGTGGCGGTTTATTGGATTTATTGATTAGTATGGTGTGAATCGTTCATACCTTTGATCTGTTGGTCTTTATCCCAGACCTTTATCCCAGACATTTTGTGATATTTTAGCATTGTCGTGCAAGGGTTTTCTTTCTAGGTGTTCTTTTAATATACAATAATAAAAACGAATTTTAAGGCTTACATGCACACACTTGATAATCCCTTATGGCCGTAATTAAATTGCATTGTATTGCATTAAATAAGTATTTGATAACCTATCAACCAGCAAGAATTCTGCCTCTCACAGACTTGTTAGGTTTTCTTTCAGAAGAACTCCTACTCTGCACTCATTACCTGTATTGACTGCACCTGATTGTACTTCTTACCTGTATAAAAGACACCTGTCCACACACTGAATCAATCACACTCCAACCTCTATACCATGGCCAAGACCAAAGAGCTGTCTAAGGACACCTGAGACAAAATTGTAGTCCTGCACAAGGCTGGGATGCCCTACAGAACAATAGGCAAACAGTTTGGTGAGAAGGCAACAACTGTTGGCACAATTATTAGAAAATGGAAGAAACAAAAGATGACTGTCAATCTTCCTTGGTCTCCATATAAGTCCCACCTCGTGGGGTAAGAAAGATACTGATAAAGGTCAGGAATCAGCCCAAAACTACATGGATTACCTGAAGAGAGCTGGGACCACAGTAACACACTGCGCTGTCATGGATTAAAATCCTGCGCACACTAGCACATGTCCTGGCCCGTTTGAAGTTTGCCAATGACCATCTGGATGATCTAGAGGAGGCATGGGAGAAGGTAGTGTGGTCAGATGAGACCAAAATAGAACTTTTTGTTATCAACTCCACTAGCTGTGTTTGGAGGAAGTAGGATGAGTACAACCCCCAAAACCCTGTCCCAAATGTAAATCATGGTGAGGTAAACATCATACTTTGGGGGTGCTTTTCTGTAAAGGGTACAGGACGACTGCACCATATTGAAGGGAGGATGGATAGGTCATATATCACAAGATTTTGACCAACAACTTTCTTCCATCAGTAAGAGCATTGAATATGGGTCGTGGCTGGGTCTTCCAGCATGACAATGACCCAAAACATACAGCCAGAGCAACTAAGGAGTGGCTCTGTTAAAAGCATTTCAAGGTGCTGGAGTGGCCTAGCCATTCTCCAGGCCTGAACCCAAAGAAAATCTTTGGAGGAAACTGAAGCTCAAAATTGCCCAGCGACAACCCTGAAACCTGAAAGATCTGACCCCCCTGACGAAGGAGTTCCTCTCCGAAACGTGCGTCGGGCAGACATGCAGTCCATGGATCTGGCATACATCTGATAGCTGCCTGCACCAGGTATTACACATCAGAGCAGCCTTGTCTGCCTAATGGTTATGTGGGTGGTGTTACCATCCTGGTTTCTGCGGTTATGGGGTAGTGGCTTTTGGTGTTGTCTGGCATACAGGCTCTGTTAGTCTGACCTCCCTTATTTAGTCACCTGGCACTTTTTTATACCTTTGGGTCCGTTACATGCACTAGCATATTGGTGGTGACCATTAGGGCATTGATAGTGATCTTATTATTTGTTCCAGGGCACAATAGGGAGGAATACACTGATACTAGCCACCCTTTTAGTAGTCACTTTAGGTTGTCTGCTATATCCCTTGTATTTACATTATCAGCTTACAATACGGTCTGCATGCCTTGTTTTGCACAGTAACACTCTATCTGAGTCTTGCACCATTTCGTCACTGTGTTCCATGTTTTGGTCCGATTTTTACTAGTTTCTATATATCTTGCATTTAATAAAGATTTTTTACATTATAGCTATTCTCTTTTGGTCGTATTTCTGTGGTTCCCATATTTCCTCTACAGAAGACCTGTATGGCAGAGTGTACCAAAATCCCTGCTGCAGTGTGTGCAAACTTGGTCAAGAACTACAGGAAACATCTGACCCTGTAATTACAAACAGAGGTTTCTGTACCAAATATCACGTTCTGTTTTTCTATTGTATCAAATACTTATTACATGAAATAAAATGCATATTTGCTATTCTTAAATAATATTTTGGGCGCCCAATTTTTTCTATTTGAGTGGTTATTAACCCTTTTGCTAGAGATTATTCATCGCATGGATTGGCAGAACAATAAAGATGGCAAAACTGTGTGGTGTTTTATTTTATTAAAATACTTTATTCTGCATGTGTGTGTTTATTTAACCCATTAAGAACTATAGGATTAGTAATGGATTGGTGTCTTATTGACGCCTCTCCATTGCTAAGCCGGCTTGATGTCACCTTACAATTCAAAGTTGACATTAACCCCCTATTACACCATATGCCACCGCTACAGGGCAGTGGAAAGATAGAGGCTAAGTGCTGGAATTTCTGGGGCGGCTGTGAGCTGGTGTTTGTAGCGGGGTGGGGGGCAATATCCCTAGTCCCTTCCTAGGCTATGAATATCAGCCTGCAGCTGTCTGCATAGCCTTTTCTGGCTATTAATTATAGGGGGACCCCACGTCGTTTTTTGAGGGGGGTCCCTCTATTTCATTAGCCAGTAAAGGGTATTAACCCCTTCCCAGGCTATAAACATCGGCCCCTAGTCGCTGTCTTTCCCTCTCTGGCACAGAACATTGCGCGGGAGCCCACGTAATTTTATTTTCAATTTTTTTATAAATTAAACAGGTATTGCGTTTAAGGCCGGGGTCACACTTGTGAGAAACTTGCACGAGTCCCTCGACCGGAGCGTGCGGCTTCATGTATTTCTATGCAGCTGAATGCTACGGTCCCAAGCACATTGCCGGGTATAGAGGTACGAGACTAGTGCGAGTGTGTGTGTGTGTCTTTATTTAACTCTTTATGTACCATTTTATTATGGTACTTATTACTAAACATCGGGCTTGGTATTATCTATCTATCGATATATCTATCTATAATAATCTAATCTTTTATTTTTATATAGCACTAACATATTCTGCAGAGCTTTACAGTTAGCACACATTATCATCACTGTCCCCGATGGGGCTCACAATCTAGATTCCCTATCAGTATGTCTTTGGTATGTGGGAGGAAACCCACGCAAACACGGGGAGAACATACAAGCTATTTTCAGATGTTGTCCAAGGTGGGATTAGAACCCAGGACCCCAAGGCTGCTCTAGATAGATGGATATATATATATATATCTATAGATAGATAATAGATAGATAGATCTATAAATCTATCTATCTATAGATAGATCTATCTACAGTATCTATCTATCTATCTATCTATCTATCTATCTATCTATCTATCTATCTATCTATCTATCTATCTATCTTTCTGTGTGTAAACATTATTCTTCAATGGAATATGTAAATGAAGAGGTTGGACATTACAATTTTTTTTGTTCAATAATAGATCTTTATTTTGCTTTCAAAAGCGCATACAAATCCACATGAAAATCTGCATAAAAAACGCATCAAATCCGCTCGGATTTTTACCTGCGTTTTCTGCCAAGAGATGCAGAATCTGCGCAGAAAATTCCGCGTTCAGAATCGACCGATCTATCAATAAAAAAAAGCATTAACCTGATCGCTAAACAGTGTAGCAAGAAAGAAATTCTAAACGCCAGAATTACGGTTTTTTGGTCACCGCGACATTGCATTAAAATGCAATAACGGGCGATCAAAAGAACGTATCTGCACCGAAATGGTATAATTAAAAACGCCAGCTCGGCACGCAAAAAATAAGCCCTCAACCGACCCCAGATCATGAAAAATGGAAACACTACGGATATCGGAAAATGGTGCAAATTATTATTTTTTTTTTAGCAAAGTTTGGATTTTTTTTCACCACTTAAATAAAAAAGAATCTAGTCATGTTAGGTGTCTATGAACTCGTAAAGACGTGGAGAATCATAATGGCAGGTCAGTTTTAGCATTTAGTGAACCTAGCAAAAAAGCCAAGCAAAAAACAAGTGTGAGATTGCACTTTTTTTGCAATTTTTTTCCCATTTTCTAGTACATGACATGCTAAAACCAATGGTGTCGTTCAAAAGTACAACTTGTCCCGCAAAAAATAAGCCCTCACATGGCCAAATTGACGGAAAAATAAAAAAGTTATGGCTCTGGGAAGGAGGGGAGCGAAAAACGAACACAGAAAAACGGAAAATCCCAAGGTCATGAAGGGGTTATAGACAGTATTAGCAACACTTACACAATGGTTTATGACCTAGGACCCCACTAATCCATAGACTGGGCTAATTATTCGGGCTAATTTTTTGTAAAAATTTTGACCATTTTTCTTTGTCAGAAAAAAAATACAAAAATCATTGCTGGGAAATTCGGAGACATGTTATCAGAAGTTTATAGAATAAATGAAAAATTTACATTTTACTCAAAAATATACCTATAAAGAGAAAAATCAGACAAACTAAACATTTTGCAGTGGTCTCTTAATTTTTGCCAGAGCTGCATATATGGTTCTTGTTTTTTTTTTTATCAATTGTACATACGTATCATGTTGGTTATTCATTGTCATGCTCCCAAGCCTTGAATAACTTGTCTTACGATTTTTTTTAAATGCATTACTTTTTTAATTATATTCAATAAAAATTTATTTTTATCAAATATATTGATGCCCCACACTAATCCTTTGCAGGTTTTTCCAATTTTTTTGCGTACTGGCATACTTACTCTGTGCCCAAGATATCTACTGTATATAGGTTTATATGAAATAAAGCATAATTTGTGTAATGCTCTTCAGGCTGAAGATATAAAATCATACAGTGCAATGCGAATTTTCTATGATGAGTAAAGAATATTACATTACAAAAAAGGCAAGGAATGGGTTATGCTTCTAAGCATCGATTTGCCAAGGCAAAACACATTTGCCTGGCTTGAAAGCATTATTGAAAAATAATTATGAGAAAGTTAATGAAACTGTAAGCTTTATTTTACATTATTATATGACTATTTAGTTAAGAGACAGGAACAATAGCCCATCAAATCAGAACAAAAGGCAGACAGGGAAGTCGAGGGAAGAGAACAGAACAAAACTGCTGTTTGACTCAAGGTTTATGAAGTTAATTTGCACACTGATTACTTAAATGACTTTCTGTATGTCTTCATTTCTGGGCTTTAATAACTTCTCTATAGATAATGGTAAAAAAAAACTAATGGTATCCTGGAAGCAGCTGTATGATAAAGGATCTAGACCATTACAGTTCATTGCCTTTAATAAAACTATTTCTCTGATTTTGCTTCCTTGCAAGTTACATCAGAAAATTACATTCAGGGGATCCGAATGTTCTTAAAGACAGGGTGCAAGGGGCGCCGTCATTGGCTACAATGGTCCTTGTACCATCATAGGGAGATTATAGCAGCTTTATATAACTCAGACTGTGCAGACCTTAGCCTGTGGGGGCAGCACATATAACATACGCATGGCATCCACTGCTATAATGATGTCATTCTCTAGTGTATATGCTGTGACGTAGCGGGTTGGGGAACACTCACTTGGCAGAAATGTTCCAATGCACAACTGCCGTTTCTTCATTTAACACGTCCATTTCTGGTTTATTATACAATCATAAACCACTGTAGGGCAGTTGAACATCACATACCACACATACAGTCCATTTCAGGTGCGGCTACGTTTGCACAACGCAATACCTGATGCCCGGCAGGTCACAATTCCCAGGCTCTGGGTTACTTGCTTAACGGAATCTCAGGTTTCCCAGCCTGGCTTCATATGGTTCCTGTTAGTAGGCCAAGTCCTCAGTGCTTCCTGGACTTTACAGAGCTCCAGTCTCACACATGGCCATCTCTCCCCATGTGGCGCAACCAGGAAACATATAGGACCTTCCTTGTTATGGACCTGGTGGTTAGGAGCACCCGGAATGACCTGATGAGTAAACTAGAAATCGGGACTAGCTCTGGGGAAGTGGGAACTCTGCTGACCGCAAAACCTACTCCTAGCACACACACTAGAAATAGCCGTGGAGCGTACCTAACTCTCCCTAGACGCCTCTTCACAGCCTAAGAGCTAACTACCCCTAAAGATGGAAATAGAAGCCTAACCTTGCCTCAGAGAAATTCCCCAAAGGTAAAGGCAGCCCCCCACATATATTGACTGTGAGTTAAGAGGAAAGTCACAAACACAAGAATGAAACAGGTTTTAGCAAAGGAGGCCAGACTTTAACTAAATAGTCAGAGGATAGAAAAGTGAACTATGCGGTCAGCACAAAAAAACTACAAAAACCACGCAGGGTATGCAAAAAGACCCCCACACCGACTCACGGTGTGGAGGTGCAACACTGCACCCCCAGAGCTTCCAGCTAGCAAGGAAATATCATGATAGCAAGCTGGACTAGAACTTAGCAGTACTAAGAAATATATTCAGGCAGCAGTAACAACAAATGAACTAGCAGGGACTTAGCTTCCGCTGGAGTAGACAGGTCCTCAGAGAAGTCCAAGAGAGATCTGAACCAATACTGAGACATTGACAGCTGGCATGAAGTAACGATCTGAATGGAGTTAAATAGGGAAGCCAGCATAGCAGTAAATGAGGGCAGCTGAAAGCCAACCTCAGTGACCAGCGGTTCCGCTCAAAGCCACCAGAGGGAGTCCAAGAGCAGAACTAACCGAAGTACCATTCATGACCACAGGAGGGAGTCCGAGAACGGAATTCACAACAATACCCCCCCCTTGAGGAGGGGTCACCGAACCCTCACCAGGGCCCCCAGGCCAATCAGGACGAGCCAAATGAAATGCACGAACTAAATCGGCAGCATGGATATCGGAGGCAACAACCCAGGAATTATCCTCCTGACCACTTAACCAGGTACTGGAGCTTCCGTCTCGAAATACGAGAATCCAAAATTTTTTCCACCACATACTCCAACTCCCCCTCAACCAACACCGGAGCAGGAGGATCAACGGAGGGAACCATAGGCACCACATACCTCCGCAACAACGACCTATGGAACACATTATGGATGGCAAAGGAAGCTGGAAGGACCAAACGAAATGACACAGGGTTGAGAATTTCAGAAATCTTATAAGGACCAATGAAACGAGGCTTAAACTTAGGAGAAGAAACCTTCATAGGAACATAATGAGAAGACAACCAAACCAAATCCCCAACACGAAGTCGAGGACCAACACAACGACGGCGGTTAGCGAAACGTTGAGCCTTCTCCTGGGACTACGTCAGATTGTCCACTACGTGAGTCCAAATTTGCTGCAATCTGTCCACCACAGAATCCACACCAGGACAGTCAGAAGGCTCAACCTGCCCTGAAGAAAAACAAGGATGAAAACCAGAATTGCAAAAAAAAGGCGAAACCAAAGTAGCCGAACTAGCCCGATTATTAAGGGCGAACTCAGCCAATGGCAAAAAGGTCACCCAATCATCCTGATCAGCAGAAACAAAGCATCACAGATAGGTTTCCAAAGTCTGGTTGGTTCGTTCGGTTTGGCCATTTGTCTGAGGATGGAAAGCTGAAGAAAAAGACAAATCAATGCCCATCTTAGCACAAAAGGACCGCCAAAACCTAGAGACAAACTGGGACCCTCTGTCCGACACAATGTTCTCCGGAATGCCATGCAAACGAACCACATGCTGAAAGAATAATGGCACCAAATCAGAGGAGGAAGGTAATTTAGGCAAGGGTACCAAATGGACCATCTTAGAAAAGCGATCACAAACCACCCAGATGACAGACATCCTTTGAGAGACAGGAAGATCCGAAATAAAATCCATGGAAACATGCGTCCAGGGCCTTTTCGGGACCGGCAAGGGCAAAAGTAACCCACTGGCACGAGAACAGCAGGGCTTGGCCCGAGCACAAGTCCCACAAGACTGCACAAAAGAACGCACATCCCGTGACAAGGAAGGCCACCAAAAGGACCTAGCCACCAAATCTCTGGTACCAAAAATCCCAGGATGACCAGCCAACACCGAGCAATGAACCTCAGAAATAACTCTGCTAGTCCATCTATCAGGGACAAACAGTTTCTCCGCTGGACAACGGTCAGGTCTATCAGCCTGAAACTCCTGCAGCACCCGCCGCAAATCAGGGGAGATGGCAGACAGAATTACCCCCTCTTTGAGAATACCAGCCGGCTCAGGGACTCCCGGAGAATCAGGCACAAAACTCCTAGAAAGGGCATCAGCCTTCACATTCTTAGAACCCGGAAGGTATGAGACCACAAAATCGAAACGGGAGAAAAACAGTGACCATCGAGCCTGTCTAGGATTCAACCGCTTAGCAGACTCGAGATAAGTCAGATTCTTGTGATCCGTCAAGACCACCATGCGGTGCTTGGCTCCCTCAAGCCAATGTCACCACTCCTCGAATGCCCACTTCATAGCCAGCAGCTCCCGATTGCCGACATCATAATTACGCTCAGCAGGCGAAAACTTTCTAGAAAAGAAGGCACATGGCTTCATCACAGAGCCATCAGAACTTCTTTGAGACAAAACAGCCCCTGCTCCAATCTCAGAAGCATCAACCTCGACCTGAAAAGGGAGCGAAACATCTGGCTGACGCAACACAGGGGCCGAAGAAAAACGATGTTTCAGCTCCTGAAAAGCCTCCACGGCCGCAGAGGACCAATTCACCACATCAGCACCTTTCTTTGTCAAATCAGTCAAAGGTTTAACCACACTAGAAAAATTAGCGATGAAGCGACGGTAAAAATTAGCAAAGCCCAGGAATTTCTGAAGACTCTTCACAGATGTAGGTTGAGTCCAATCATAAATGGCCTGAACTTTAACAGGATCCATCTCGATAGTAGAAGGGGAAAAAATGAAGCCCAAAAAGGAAACCTTCTGAACTCCGAAGAGTCATTTAGACCCCTTCACAAACAAGGAATTAGCACGAAGGACCTAGAATACCATTCTGACCTGCTTCACATGAGACTCCCAATCATCTGAAAAGACCAAAATATCATCCAAGTATACAATCATGAATCTATCCAGATACTTTCGGAAGATATCATGCATAAAGGACTGAAACACAGATGGAGCATTAGAAAGCCCGAATGGCATCACCAGGTACTCAAAATGGCCCTCGGGCGTATTAAATGCTGTTTTCCATTCATCGCCCTGTTTAATATGCACAAGGTTATACGCCCCTCGAAGATCTATCTTGGTGAACCAACTAGCCCCCTTAATCCGAGCAAACAAATCAGACAGCAGAGGCAAGGGGTACTGAAATTTGACCGTGATTTTATTGAGAAGGCGGTAATCTATACAGGGTCTCAGAGAACCATCCTTCTTGGCCACAAAAAAGAACCCTGCTCCCAACGGTGATGAAGACGGGCGAATATGCCCTTTCTCCAAGGACTCCTTTATATAACTCCGCATAGCAGCGTGTTCTGGCATGGATAAATTGAAAAGTCGGCCCTTAGGAAACTTACTACCAGGAATCAAATTTATAGCACAATCACAATCCCTATGAGGGGGTAGGATACTGGATTTGGGCTCATCAAATACATCCCGGTAATCCGACAGAAACTCAGGGACATCAGAAGGAGTGGATGAAGAAATTGACATCAACGGAACATCGCCATGTACCCCTTGACAACCCCAACTAGACACAGACATTGATTTCCAATCCAATACTGGATTATGAACCTGTAGCCATGGCAAACCCAACACGACCACATCATGCAAATTATGCAACACCAAAAAGTGAATATCTTCCTGATGTGCAGGAGCCATGCACATGGTCAACTGAGTCCAGTAGTGAGGTTTATTCTTGGCCAAAGGCGTAGCATCAATTCCCCTTAATGGAATAGGATACTGCAAAGGCTCCAGGAAAAAACCACAGCGCCTGGCAAACTCCAAGTCCATCAAATTCAGGGCAGCGCCCGAATCCACAAATGCCATAACCGAGTAGGACGACAAAGAGCAAATCAGAGTGACAGACAAAAGAAATTTAGGCTGTACAGTACCAATGGTGACAGACCTAGCGAACCGCTTAGTGCGCTTAGGACAATCAGAGATAGCATGAGTAGGGTCACCACAGTAAAAACACAGCCGATTCTGACGTCTGTGTTCTTGCCATTCAGTTCTGGTCAAAGTTCTATCACATTGCATCAGCTCAGGCCTCTGCTCAGAGGACACCGCCAAATGGTGCACAACTTTGCGCAAACGCCGATCAATTTGAATGGTCAAGGACATTGATTCATTCAGACCAGCAGGCGTGGGGAACCCCACCATAACATCCTTAAGGGCCTCAGAAAGACCCTTTCTAAAAATTGCTGCCAGGGCACACTCATTCCATTGAGTAAGCACAGACCACTTTCTAAACTTCTGACAATATACCTCCGCTTCACCCTGACCCTGACACAAGGCCAGCAAGGTTTTCTCTGCCTGATCCACTGAATTCGGTTCGTCATAAAGCAATCCAAGCGCCAGAAAAAACGCATCTAAATTAAGCAAAGCAGGATCTCCTGGTGCAAGGGAGAATGCCCAGTCTTGAGGGTCGCCACGTAACAAAGAAATAATAATTTTTACTTGCTGAATGGGGTCACCAGAGGAGCGGGGTTTCAAAGCAAGAAACAGTCTACAATTATTTTTGAAACTTAGATCTATCCCCAAAAAACAAATCAGGAATTGGAATTCTAGGCTCTAACATCGGATTCTGAACTACATAATCTTGAATGCTTTGTACCCTTGCAGCGAGTTGATCCACAGAAGAGGACAGACCTTGAATATCCATATCTACACCTGAGTCCTGAACCACCCAGAGATTAAGGGGAAAAGAGAGACAAAACACACTGCAAAGAAAAAAAAATGGTTTCAGAACTTCTCTTATCCCTCTTTTGAGATGCATTAACACTTTGTGGGCCAGCTGTACTGTTATGGACCTGGTGGTTAGGAGCACCCGGAATGACCTGATGAGTAAACTAGAAATCGGGACTAGCTCTGGGGAAGTGGGAACTCTGCTGACCGCAAAACTTACTCCTAGCACACACACTAGAAATAGCCGTGGAGCGTACCTAACTCTCCCTAGACGCCTCTTCACAGCCTAAGAGCTAACTACCCCTAAAGATGGAAATAGAAGCCTAACCTTGCCTCAGAGAAATTCCCCAAAGGTAAAGGCAGCCCCCCACATATATTGACTGTGAGTTAAGAGGAAAGTCACAAACACAGGAATGAAACAGGTTTTAGCAAAGGAGGCCAGACTTTAACTAAATAGTCAGAGGATAGAAAAGTGAACTATGCGGTCAGCACAAAAAAACTACAAAAACCACGCAGGGTATGCAAAAAGACCCCCACACCGACTCACGGTGTGGAGGTGCAACACTGCACCCCCAGAGCTTCCAGCTAGCAAGGAAATATCATGATAGCAAGCTGGACTAGAACTTAGCAGTACTAAGAAATATATTCAGGCAGCAGTAACAACAAATGAACTAGCAGGGACTTAGCTTCTGCTGGAGTAGACAGGTCCTCAGAGAAGTCCAAGAGAGATCTGAACCAATACTGAGACATTGACAGCTGGCATGAAGTAACGATCTGAGTGGAGTTAAATAGGGAAGCCAGCATAGCAGTAAACGAGGGCAGCTGAAAGCCAACCTCAGTGACCAGCGGTTCCGCTCAAAGCCACCAGAGGGAGTCCAAGAGCAGAACTAACCAAAGTACCATTCATGACCACAGGAGGGAGTCCGAGAACGGAATTCACAACACTTCCTGACATCACAGGAGCACACCCCTCTGGGAGGTATGTGGTTAACCAGTCAAACCCATCATTTTCTGGTTAACCCTTAAATCCAGCCCTTTACAATATACAGGTTTGTGGGACTACAAGACCCAGCCACCTGACCTGGATTCAGATCACAGCAGACCTCTGTCTGTGCGATACATACCTGTCTCTCATTATATCACTAGCTGGTACATCACAATGCATATATATTTCTGGGCATAACCATCTAAGCAACCACTGTATATGGATGTATTACATTTACTACAAGAAAAAATTGGAAGAAATCCAGCACTCTCACATGGGTAGAAAAATCTAAAAACACCTTTTATTTTGAAGCAAAATTAAAATCATCCAGCAGATGGAAAAGGAAACATTTCTAATGCATTTTGAGCATAGTATGTGCAACGATAAGGAGAACACACACCATGCTTGAAACACGGCAGCATTGTTTCCTTTTCCTTGTTCTGGATGATCTTAATTTTTCTTCAAAATAAATTGATTGATGTCTTTATTTTTTCCTATCCACGTGATAGTGACGGATTTTTTCTATTTTTTCCTGCTGTGAGCGATGCCATATCGAATCCGTGCACCCGCCTCCTAGGTAAGCGGGCTGCTCCACTTGCTTTATTAGATTTATTTCCATGAAACTTCTTCAAGTAAATATTGCATATAACTCAGATTGAAAAAAAACAACAACAGTAGTTATTCTTGAATATATTATGATTAATCTTCAGATTTTGACTTTACTTAACTTAATATATTAGAGCAAATCATCATGACTAATTGCCTTTAAAGAGTACCTATCACCTGTCTGGGGTTGCCCTTTTTTATTTAGGAAAACATTGGGCAGCTTCAGACAGGTCATTTTGCCAAATAACATTAATTAATAATAATAATAATAATAATATTAGTAATAATAATCTTTATATAGCGCCAACATATTCCACAGTGCTTTACAGTTTCAAACACAACAGTCGTAAGTAACAACATTAACAATACAATAATTAAAGCAAAATAAGACAACCCTGCTCGTGAGAGCTTACAATCTACAATACAATACAATTAGAATACACGTTCGCTCAGATGTGCCCAAAATGCCACCCAAAGGACCAGACTTTCTAGCAAAAGTTGGGTCCAATCTTGCTGGTTGTTGGATGCAGAATGGTATCCCAAAAGCCTCTGTGGCCCCTCATTGGCAAAGCAAGAGCTCTTGCAATAACACGTGATTATACACATAAATGGATAAAAGGGTCTTGGGCAGTTTGAATGATTGCACTCACACATATATCCTTAAAGAAGCACTACTCCCATTAAAGTGTTTATCCTCTTACTATATTGCAGTCATATTATAGAGCACTGTGTACTTACAATTGCTTATATGCCTTTCTACCTAGCTAATTTTTCTCTTTTCTCTGCTCTATGTAGAAACGCGAAGCATTTTGTCCTTGTAGAAAGCATTCCGCTCTTCAACTCCTGACCCAGGTGTTCCCCCCCTCACCCCTGTGATTTTGCAGTGACTCATGACTCATACATGGAAAATTGACCTCTTGTTTCTGCATAGAGCTTAGAAGGATTCAGCTAGTCAGATTTTAATCATGTGATGTCATAGAATTAATGGAAAAGAGGAGAATTAACTAGAGTAGAAAGGCAAAATGAGCAATTGTAAGTACACAGCGTAATAGTACGCTGATGTCAGTATCCCTCCCTTTGATGTGGGCTCCGGTGGTGAGAATATATCACAGAACATCAATAAATGTGTCCTATTCAAATCTGCTCACTGTATATGACACTATAACAAATGACACCTATAAAACTTAACATTTACTTAGTTTATAATAAAACAACATACACGACCTAAAACCATGTGATCTGCTAACAAAGATACAAGGTGCATACGTTCCCTATAGGACCAACTATCTGTCTCCTACCTTGCAGCGGAGGTTGGCACCCTATAAACCCTGCGCATTGGCGCCCCCGCTCACCGCTGACTAACCCCAACTAGCCCTATTAGGCCCTATCGTGAGGAAAAAATACAATCAGCAGACCATACAGACAGACAAGACATAAAAAACAGTAAAAAGTCACTAAGGAAAATATTGCACTTATTAGGAAGATGTAATAGCACTCCTAGTTCAGTATAAAAGGCCGTGCAGCGAGTACTGACTCGTATTATATATTGCACATATTAAGCCTATGTACCTAAGCTGAACCTAGAAAGTCCACCCTACCTGCCTGCGGGGGTTGGCACCCTACAGTCCTACGCAAATGGCGCCCCCGCTCTCGTCGTCTGTCCCTAATAAACCCTTAATTAGATATAAATTATCATATCAAGGCAGGCAAGATAAAGTGAAAAACACAGTACAGGCAAGATAAAGTGCAAAAAACAGTGCATATAAAGTGCAAAAATTGTCATAAACCCCGTGACTTTAGATATGACCAAGTATGTAAGAGCATTTAATTATGCTTGGCTTATAGCCCTGAGTATGCTTTTGCTCGACGCGTTTCCCCTTTGTAGGTTCATCAGGAGACATACCCATATCATAGCTGAACAAATTAATGACTTATCTGGCTATATTCTGAGGAGCGATAAACCTCTGAACGCAGTGGGGAGCAATATCCATCCTGCACCTGCCGGTCTCTGTCAGCCTTGTGGTGAATGCGATAACCGCTTTTTTATATAACCTCCGGCGGTCTCTGCACGCCGCCATAATGAGACTTCCGGATTAAGTACATAATCCCCCCAACAGGCCAATGCGCAGGCGCTAAACAATGTATAACCACGCATGTCTATGGTGAAACGCTAATGCGTTCCTCTTCGCGCCTGCGCAGTAAGTATAATGCAAGAAACCTCAAGCGCAGAATCAGTAGTGAGCGGTCAATGCGTTCCACTACTCATACATTTTAATACTATGATGCGCTTACATCTCAAGTATACAGATGCGAACCTGGGGGCCCATACTTGTAAAGACTATGCAAATAAGCCTGCTCAATGAATAATATTAGAATTATTAGATACTTGTAGTTTACCTTTTTCAATGTAGTTGCCCCCTGGATTATGTGGAACGCATTGACCGCTCACTACTGATTCTGCGCTTGAGGTTTCTTGCATTATACTTACTGCGCAGGCGCGAAGAGGAACGCATTAGCGTTTCACCATAGACATGCGTGGTTATACATTGTTTAGCGCCTGCGCATTGGCCTGTTGGGGGATTATGTACTTAATCCGGAAGTCTCATTATGGCGGCGTGCAGAGACCGCCGGAGGTTATATAAAAAAGCGGTTATCGCATTCACCACAAGGCTGACAGAGACCGGCAGGTGCAGGATGGATATTGCTCCCCACTGCGTTCAGAGGTTTATCGCTCCTCAGAATATAGCCAGATAAGTCATTAATTTGTTCAGCTATGATATGGGTATGTCTCCTGATGAACCTACAAAGGGGAAACGCGTCGAGCAAAAGCATACTCAGGGCTATAAGCCAAGCATAATTAAATGCTCTTACATACTTGGTCATATCTAAAGTCACGGGGTTTATGACAATTTTTGCACTTTATATGCACTGTTTTTTGCACTTTATCTTGCCTGTACTGTGTTTTTCACTTTATCTTGCCTGCCTTGATATGATAATTTATATCTAATTAAGGGTTTATTAGGGACAGACGACGAGAGCGGGGGCGCCATTTGCGTAGGACTGTAGGGTGCCAACCCCCGCAGGCAGGTAGGGTGGACTTTCTAGGTTCAGCTTAGGTACATAGGCTTAATATGTGCAATATATAATACGAGTCAGTACTCGCTGCACGGCCTTTTATACTGAACTAGGAGTGCTATTACATCTTCCTAATAAGTGCAATATTTTCCTTAGTGACTTTTTACTGTTTTTTTATGTCTTGTCTGTCTGTATGGTCTGCTGATTGTATTTTTTCCTCACGATAGGGCCTAATAGGGCTAGTTGGGGTTAGTCAACGGTGAGCGGGGCGCCAATGCGCAGGGTTTATAGGGTGCCAACCTCCGCTGCAAGGTAGGAGACAGATAGTTGGTCCTATAGGGAACGTATGCACCTTGTATCTTTGTTAGCAGATCACATGGTTTTAGGTCGTGTATGTTGTTTCTCCGGTGGTGAGCCCACATCTTTCCGGGGACATGTCAGCTGTTTTAACCAGTTAAATGAAGCTGTCAAACTCTGACAGCGGCATTTAAATTGCACTACCTGCCATCGGGCCAGAAATACGCACACCGGTGACCTGTGTCATGTGATCGCAAGTCACCAGAGTGTTGGCATGACAAACTGAGGTCTAATGGAGACCTCTATGTCAGTGCTGGCTTGCTGTGAGCGCCAGCCAGTGGTCGGTGCTCATAGCAAGTCGGTATATCTGCTATATAGAGGCGATCTGAACATCGCCTCTATGCAGCAGAGCCAATTTGGCTATGGCAGCTTCTAGTCTCTTATGGAGACTATTGAAGCATGCCAAAAGTTAAAAAAAAGTTTTTTAAAATATAAAAAAAAATACAAAAGTTCAAGTCACCCCCCTTTTGCCCCATTCAAAATAATAATAATAATAAAAAAAAATCAAACATACACATATTTGGTATCGCCCAGTTCACAATCGCCCAATCTGTCAATAAAAAAAAGGATTAACCTGATCGCTAAACGGCGTAGCAAGAAAAAAAGTAGAAACGTCCAAATTACTTTTTTGGTCACTGCGACATTGCATTAAAATGCAATAACGGGCGATCAAAAGATTGCATCTGCACTGAAATGGTATCATTACAAACGTCAGGTCGGCACTCAAAAAATAAGCCCTCAGCCAACTCGAGATCACAAAAAGTGGAGACTGTTATGGACCTGGTGGTTAGGAGCACCCGAAATGACCTGATGGTTAAAATGGAAAACCTGGGACAAGCTCTGAGGAAGTGGTAACTCTACTGACCGCAATCCCTAATCCTATCACACACACTAGAAATAGCCGTGGAGCATACCTAACTCTCCCTAGACGCCTCTTCACAGCCTAAGAGCTAACTACCCCTAAAGATAGAAATAGCAGCCTACCTTGCCTCAGAGAAATTCCCCAAAGTAAAGGTAGCCCCCCACAAATATTGACTGTGAGTTAAGAGGGAAGTAACAAACACAGGAATGAAACAGATTTTAGCAAAGGAGGCCGAATCTTCACTAGATAGACAGAGGATTGGAAAGGGAACTATGAGGTCAGTAATAAAAACTACAAAAACCACACAGAGTGTGCAAAAAGACCTCCACACCGACTCACGATGTGGAGGTGCAGCTCTGCACCCCCAGAGCTTCCAGCTAGCAAGGAAATATCATAATAGCAAGCTGGACTAGAAACATAGCATGTACTGAGAAATATATTCAAAAACCAATGAACAGCAAATGGACTAGCGAGGACTTCGCTTCTGCTGGAGTAGACAGGTCATCTGATAAATCCAAGAGAGAACTGAACCAGTACTGAGACATTGACAGCTGGCATGAACTAACGACCTGGGCAGAGTTAAATAGGGAAGCCAGCAGCAGCAATAAAAGAGGGCAGCTGAGAAAGCCAAGCTCAAAGATCAGCAGTTCCACTCAAAGCCACCAGAGGGTGTCCAAGGACAGAACTCACCAAAGTACCATTCACGACCACAGGAGGGAGCCCGAGAACAGAATTCACAACAGGAGACTCTACGAGTAACGGAAAATGGCCCAATTTTTTTTTTAACAAAGTTTGGAATTTTTTTTCACTACTTTAATAAAATAGAACGTAGACATGTTTGGTGTCTATGAACTCGTAGTGACCTGGAAAATCATATTGGCAGGTCAGTTTTGGCAGTGAACCTAGTAGAAAAGCCAAGCAAAGCACAAGTGTGGGATTGCACTTTTTTGCAATTTCACCACATTTGGATTTTTTTTTCCTGTTTTCTAGTTCATGACATGGTAAAACCAATGGTGTAGTTCAAAAGTGAAACTCATCCGGCAAAAAACAAGCCCTCATATGGCCATACTGACGGAAAAATAAAAAAGTTATGGCTCTGGGAAGAAGGGGAATGAAAAACAAAAACGCAAAATGGAAAAAAGCTCTGGGGGTTAAGGGGTTAAAGGAGTTATTAAAGAGAGAGAGACCCCAGAATGGAAAATGCATGCTTGGTTTAAAAAAAACTGAATCCGTCGCCGGATTGGCCTCATGTTTCATCCGTTTTTCGCCGGATCCATCGCTGTCCGTTTTTTTGACGGAAACAAAAAACGTTCCTATGTCTGTTTTCTCCAACCACCGGAAACGTGAGGCAATCCATCGCTAATACAAGTCTATGAGAAAAAAACGGATCCGGCGGCAACTTTTGCCAGATCCGTTTTTTTCAAAACTAGCCGGATTGTGCCTAACGGCAAAAAAATGATGTGTGAAAGGGGCCTTAAAGCCATTGCTCCTGTTCTCCGAGCCAGTAGGTTTGATATCATACAGTATCTATCAGTCACAAAGAACAAACTATTTCCATCAGTTCCAAAGCAGCTCCATTAAAGCTTCTTTAGATCACACTTTAGCGAAAAGGAGGTTCTAGTGATCAGTGGGGGTCCCATCTACTAGACCCTCAGGGATCATAAATGTTCTTCATGGGTAAACCAGTTTAAAGGGAGTCAGTCAGCTCCAAGATACTTGGGTAGCAAAGTAAGCACAGATTCTAAGAGAAACCACAAATACACACACATGAAAAAGAAATAAAAGGAAAAATGTGCAGCATAGAATATATGTATACAGTGGAGGTGGGGAAAGATCCAAACATTTTGTTCCCGTATACAATTTGGCCTTCAAATATACCACAACTCCCGGGCAGGGAAGGAAGCAAAAGAGTATAACAGGGGATCGCAGCTGATTCTTTCTGTGAGGTAAAACATTACCCTGCCTGTCTACCTGCTTAAAAACTTGTTTTACCTCACAGAAAGAACCAGCTGCAATCCCATGTTGTAATGTCTGTATATTCTTTTGCTTCCTCCATTGTCCAGGAGCTGCGGTATTTCTAATCATGTTCCAACATGGTCTGAAACAGTCATTACACGGGAGGGCACAGTTATAAGATTATCTAGGAACAGGAACATTTTTACACATCCAGTTGTAGAACTTATCTTTTTCTAAGATCTATTGATTGAAATGTACTTTGTTCATGGCTCAACCCCTTTAAATTTATGATGAGAGGCAGCATTCCTTACACCACAAATCTTTCTTCAGTCCCACGCAGGTGCACGTCACTTGTCCGACGCACCTCTTAATGAGGGGCACCTTTAATGAATCAGGAGCATCTGACTCCAGCACTCCTCTTCATCGAGACTGGCATAAAAATCGTTTTGATGAGGCAGGGCCAAAGCCTTTGTTACAAGTGCTGACTGCATTTCAGTTTGTTATTCAAAGCTCTGAAGATCTGATTCTACACATTAAGATATCTAGTCACCTGATAGAGCTGTGTAACCCGCTTCAGAACCGACTGTGCCCTCATTTCTTCATTGGCTTATTGGAAGTTTTCCCTAATTAGAAAGAACTCTTATATAACTACCACTTCAAGGTCTGCTTCTCTGCTGGCATGACAGCTTGCATTCCTTCCTTTCATCTGCAAGTTTCTCCAAACTGCTTGTCTATCTCTTATTTATATTGATATGTATATTAGGCCTATGAATGTGTACCCTTGTTTATTCTTATGCTTTAGGAATATGCACTACATTTTGAACAACCTATTTCTGCTAATCTACTGATTTAGGCAGCTTTGTAGTGGATTTTCATTATACATTATGATGCCAATATCGTTATACCATTATCATTGTGGGGTAAAAGCCATTAATAAGGAACAGAACATGTCTTCTTATAGTAGGTCTCAAGTAGTGCCTTGGGCGCTAACCAGTTTCCTATAAGTGGGGGAGCCCTAGTCTATCCCTGTCCTCAAGATTACTCCTGAAGGTGGAGACGTCAAGTTCTCGTGCCTTGCTATGCTTTTAAATCAACCCTTATATGTCCCCTCCACCACCCAGGGAGGTAGGGAGGTGGGAAGCCTAAGTGTATAGGATAACACAAACCAGACAAACAAGGAAAGATGGACAGGGATAAATGAAAATAACAATCATACAAAATACACTCACCAAACAACAGAGTGGAATGCAACACAGAGGATTTTAAGGATGGAGAAACCAAATAGGAGAGGGTGAGGATGTGCACGCAAGCAAAACTCCAAGCCACAATATCATGAACAACTCTTCAGACACCAACTCCAACTACGAATTACACCTAAAACTCCAAACCAGGCAGTAAGAACTAACATTGACAATTCCTAAGTGCCCGAAAGCTCCAGATTAACCCTTTCTGTGCCAGCGGGGAAAAAAACTGCACTCTTCAGTTTTTGAAGTATTTCTAACCAGTGCAGGAGTACATGAAATCAGAAGCTGCGATCTTCTGGCCCATCTCTGTTGACGTATTCCTGTGACAGTAGGCTTTTTACATGTCATTCTGACATAAGAGGTAGATTAGTTCTCTGAGTATCTATGTCTGCATATTATTAGTGGTGCAGTTTTGTAAACCATAAAACTAACTTTGCATACATGTGTTAGTATGACTAGTTATTAAGTTAGTTTAAGCTTAGGCTAAAATGCAAAGTTCCCCATCCTGATATATGTCTCATATCCCGGTACATCTCTCCCATCCTGGTATATGTCCCTCATTCTGGTATATGTCCCCCATCTTGGTATATGTTCCTCATCCTGGTATATATCCTACATCCTCGTATATGTTCCCACATCATGGTATATGCATCTTATCCTTGGCCCCATCCTGTCATATCTACTTCATCCTGGTATATGTTCCCATCCTGATATATGTCTCCTATCCTGGTACATCTCTTCCATACTGGTATATGTCCCTCATTCTGGTATATGTCCCCCATCTTGGTATATGTCCCTCATCCTGGTATATATCCTCCATCCTGGTATATGTTCCCCCATCATGGTATATGCATCTTATCCTAGGCCCCATTCTGTCATATGCACTTCATCCTGGCATATGTCCCTCATCTTGGTATATGTCACTAATCCTGGTATATGTCACTCATCCTGGTATATATGTCCATTATTCTGCCAGCGCCTCAGTTGTTCAATGCATGGAAAAATAAATGCTCTTACTCACCTTCCCTCCACTCCCCCACCGAGCGACTCTGTCTTCTGTAGCCGGCAGCTGACTTCAGCATCCAAGTAACAGGAGTGCATGAAGTCACTGCCATGCGCCCCCAGTCACACACATGCCGAAGTCGGCTGTTGGCCTCTGGCCGGTTGCGTGTATTGCGGCACACAAACTCGGTTAGTTCATGCTCTGCGATACACTTCAGCTGGATGTGTGTTGGCGGTTCATATACAGCTCAAGTAGGAGGCGACCAATGCGACCGTGATCATTATGCCACTGTCCCTGAATAACCATAAAGTGCTGCAGAATATGTTGCCGCCATATAAATAAAATTACAATTATGAAACTATCTGGCAAAAGTGAGACAGAAGGCAGTTATTGACACACTCAACAAGGAGGGTAAGCCACAAAAGGTCATTGCTAAATAAGCTGGCAGAGTGCTGTATCCAAGCATATTTTAATGTAAGGTGGAAGGAAAAAGTGTGGTAGAATAAGGTGTACAAGCAACCGGGATAACAGCAGCCTTGAAATGATTGTTAAGAAAAGACCATTCAAAAATTTGGGGAAGATTCACAAGGAGTGGACTGCTGCTGGAGTCTTTGCTTCAAGAGCCAGCACACACAGACACATCCAGGATATGGGCTACAAGTGTCGCATTCCTTGTGTCAAGCCACTCATGACCAACGGACACCAGAAGAGTCTTGCCTGGACTGTTTCTCAGTGGTTCAAGGGTGTTGTTTTCAGATGAAAGTAAATTTTGCATTTCATTTGGAAATCAAGGTCCCAGAGTCTGGAGGAAGAGTGGAGAGGCACACAATCCAAGATGCTTGAGGTCTAGTGTGAAGTTTCCACAATTAGTGATGGTTTGGGGAGCCATGTCATCAGCTGGTGTATGTCAAATGTGTTTTATGAAGACCAAATCAGCGCAGCCATCTACCACGAAATTTTAGAGCACTCTATGCTTGCCCCTGCCGACAAGCTGTTTGGAGATGGAAATTTAATTCTCCAGCAGGACTTGGCACCTGTCCACACTGCCAAAAGTACCAATACCTGGTTTAATAACAACAGTATCACTGTGCTTAATTGGCCAGCAAATTCGCCTGACCTTAACCCCATAGAGCATCTATGGAGTATTGTCAAGAGGAAGATGAGACACCAGACCAAACAATGAGGACAAGCTGATGGCTGCTATCAAAGCAACCTGGGCTTCCGTAACACCTTAGCAGTGGCACAGGCTGATCTCTTCCATGTCACGCCGCATTGATGCAGTAATTGATGCAAAAGAAGCTCTGACCAAGAATTGAGTGCATTTACTGAACATACAATTCAGGCCAACATTTTGGATTTTAATTTTTCAAACTGGTGTTATAAAGTATTCTAATTTACTGATATAATGACTTTTGGGTTTTCATTGGCTGTAAGCCATAATCATCAACATTAACAGAAATAAACACTTGCACAATAATAAACCTTAAAAACACCAAGGCGCTAAACACGTGTGCCTAAAGGAACAGCAGCAGGCAAACCAGCCAGTGAGGTGTGGAAGACTGCCAAAAAATCAACAACATATATAAAAGGTAGCCGCGCTGTGAAGGCACTTACAGATGGAGTTGTAGTCCTGTATGTGAGATGTCCGTTTGTATAGCGGTATTTTCCCCACTGTTCGGTGGTGCTTTGGCGGTGGGAGCGTCCTCCCCAGGGTAGCAATCCCCGAAAAAGCCCGCCGCTGTAGCTCAGCAGTAGCCTCGGCCGATGGCGCCGCTGTCAGCGTAGCGAGGTCAGCGGGGGGCATGGTGTAGTGGTGATGTCACCTGTCCGTGTATGACGGACGTATGCAAGGGCCAATCCCGACGCGTTTCGAGGGAAACGTCCCTCTTTCTCAAGGTATGGCACCTGCACTGCCGCTATTCCTATATATCCACGCCTCTGCAACCCCGTGGTTTTGCCAGAAAAGCTCACTTTGCTAATCAAACCGAGCTTAAAGGAACTTAGTATAATCAAAACGGTTACTGCTCTCAAAATACTAAGCGATGGGTATACTTAAAACTCATAATAGCAAATTCAATAGATAAATGGATCCAACAAAATTGGGAATACTATCGTAATCCTCTCTTCACCTGATAAAATTCAATCTTTATTTATAAAACTATTAAAACCAAATAAATATGATAAATATATAAAAATATTTTTTTTTTTTACTATGTAGATAAATACCTATAAAAATATATGCATATATAATGCACGCATGAATATACATGCATGCAACTTAAAAATTTGCATAAAACAACCTAAAACTCCCAAATAATTTCTAAAATTTTGGCAGTAAATATTGTAAAACAGTATACAAACGTACACGGGGGAAAGAAAGGGAGGGGGGGAGGGGCCTCCAGTGTCAGAAGATTTTCCTTGCATCTAACGTGGTACAAAAAATATATATATATATCTCTCAACAAGAGGCGGGGGGGTTCCCTGCATCAGCATCATAAGACCTTAAAGGGCATACAGCTCAATTTCATGATTGAGTCCTTTGGGGACTAAAGTGTCTAATGTAAAAATCCATTTGGACTCAATACGGGACATGCTCTTAATGTAGTCCCCTCCCCTTGGGTTTTTGGGTACTGTTTGAATGCCACAAAACGAAAAACCTACAATTGAGCGCTCATGTTTTTCTGCAAAATGTCGCGAATATCGTATTCCTAAAATACATAAGGATTCCAAGTGCCCTCCAGGTAGACCGATTATATCGGGTATTAAGTGCCTAACGGCAAATCTTTCAGAATATATAGATACACATCTACAAAAGTGCGTCCCATCACTTCCGGCCTATCTTAAAGACACCCAGGATACTATTAGGGCTTTGGAGAATATTGAGTGGACAGATAAATATATATTGGGCACCTTGGACATTAAGTCCCTCTACACAGTGATTGATCAAACAAAAGGGTGTGAATCTGTAGAGAATTTTTTTACCAAATCCCAGCTATATAATCCAACACAAAGAGCGTTCATTTTGGAAGGTATGAAATTCATCCTCCAACACAATTATTTTGTATATAACAATCAATTTTATTTACAAGTTTGGGGAACGGCTATGGGGACAAAATTTGCCCCAAGCTACGCCAATTTGTATGTTGGAAAGTGGGAGGAGTCGTACATTTTTCAAGATGGGACGCTACGCAAAGGTCTAATTATGTGGCGTCGATATATTGACGACGTCCTTTTTATCTGGGAAGGGTCCCGCCAGATGTTGGAGGAATTTGTGGGGGGTCTGAACAATAATACCTATGGTCTAGAATTCTCTGGCACTTTTAGCGTAACGGAGGTAAACTTTTTGGATTTGAATATCTTTGTTGAAAATAACGTCCTATATCCAAAATGCTACCATAAAGAGGTGGATTGTAACAGCTACATTCAGATGGATAGCTGTCATCTTCCCGCTTGGCTCCGTAATATTCCTAAGAGCCAATTTATACGGGTTAGGCGCAACTGCACAAGAGATGTGGATTTTGACACTGAATCCAGGATCTTACAGAAACAGTTTTTAGAAAAAGGGTACGATCTCCCCTCCCTTGAACAGGTAAGCCAGGAGGCCAAATCTATCTCGAGGCCTAACTTAATCAATGGAACCAAGGAACACAAAGAAACGTTGTCTTTGGCACAAGAAATCGGGAGAATTCCATTGATCACTCAATATCATGTAGATCATGGAAGGTTCTCGAAGATTATTAATAAATACTGGCCAATTTTACAAAAAGATAAGGTGGTGGGAGAACTTTTACCTATAAAACCTAGGTTTGTGTACCGAAAAGTGAAAAACATTGGGAACATCCTAGCGCCCACCACGAGAATGGGGTTTGATATAAGTAAAGTTTCAAAAAAGAAAAACAATCTGAACCCCGTTGGAGGTAATTTTACGTATTGTGGAAGATGTCCGTGCTGTTTGCGTATGAAATGCCCAACAACACGGCAGGAATCATTTTGGGATACGGACAAAACCAGGGAATTTCATCTTAAAGAAAAGATCTCATGCCATACTATGGGGGTTATATATATAATAAGATGCCCTTGTGAAAAAATGTACGTGGGTCGGACAAAAAGACGACTTATATATTCATGCGTGCATTATATATGCATATATTTTTATAGGTATTTATCTACATAGTAAAATTTTTTTAATTTTTATATATTCTTCATATTTATTTGGTTTTAATAGTTTTATAAATAAAGATTGAATTTTATCAGGTGAAGAGAGGATTACGATAGTATTCCCAATTTTGTTGGATCCATTTATCTATCGAATTTGCTATTATGAGTTTTAAGTATACCCATTGCTTAGTATTTTGAGAGCAGTAACCTTTTTGATTATACTAAGTTCCTTTAAGCTCGGTTTGATTAGCAAAGTGAGCTTTTCTGGCAAAACCACGGGGTTGCAGAGGCGTGGATATATAGGAATAGCGGCAGTGCAGGTGCCATACCTTGAGAAAGAGGGACGTTTCCCTCGAAACGCGTCGGGATTGGCCCTTGCATACGTCCGTCATACACGGACAGGTGACATCACCACTACACCACGCCCCCCGCTGACCTCGCTACGCTGACAGCGGCGCCATCGGCCGAGGCTACTGCTGAGCTACAGCGGTGGGCTTTTTCGGGGATTGCCACCCTGGGGAGGACGCTCCCACCGCCAAAGCACCACCGAACAGTGGGGAAAATACCGCTATACAAACGGACATCTCACATACAGGACTACAGCTCCATCTGTAAGTGCCTTCACAGCGCGGCTACCTTTTATATATGTTGTAGAAATAAACACTTGAAATAGATCACTCTGTAATGACTCAATATAATAGGAGTTTCACTTTTTGTATTGAAGAACTGAAATAAATTAACTTTTTGATGATATTCTAATTTTGTGAGAATCACCTGGATATATATTACAGTATATATCATTTTATTATTATTATATATTAATTTTTACAACAAGCACACTTTGGCTTAAAAAAAGCAACAACAAAAACCCAACATTATAGCTTGCCTATTTCACAATGCAGGAACCACACTTTCTGTGAAACAAGCCTTGGTTTCAGGATTTACAGTAGGTTTAGCTGCAAAATTAGCACTTGATTGCATTTTGTGAATTAAAAAAAGCTATTAAAGTGCTGTTACTGCCGTATATGACACATCAATCAATTTACAGTCGCATTGTGTGACTATACACCTGTAATGTGATTGAACCACCCTATATATATCTTGAATATTTGGATTATTACTCACAGACTGTGACTATTATTCCCATTTCAATGTAATTCAGGACTGAATTAGTAAACTACAATTATATTGAGCTTTTTTTATAGCCCCAGGTAAAATGAGTTGTGCGTTCTGACCTCCTATTCCTATTCTAGAAAAGACTGAACTGGAACAGCTTGTTTGGCACCCATCTTTTGTACTTGCTGTAATAGTCCACCTTGATTGGATTGGCTAGACCATGTGATGCAATCACTGCAGAACATTATGGAAATTGCACCTGATGTCATTAGCCCATTTTCTAACTTTTCAATACAGAGGTGTAGTTAGGGTTTTGGTTCAGGGGGGCGAAGCTTCCGAGTGGGCCCCTAACCAGGTAACCTTGATTATAACTGGGTGACACACCCTAATAGTGGAGGAGAACCTCAGCAGATGACAGTGCTGTTACTGAAGATAATCTCTATATAAAGACCAACACTGATATTACCGCCATATGGTCAGTGGTAAATACCAGTCCTACAGAACATATAAGAGATCAAAGCACAGTTCCAGATGGTGACTTACCGATGACGTCCTTTCTGATGGAATCGTTCACTTTTCTCGTCTTTTCCATCTGGCCCAGACCGACATGACAACTTCTTCCAGCAACGACTCACCTGCAGAGAATACAACAAAGACACGTTTCACTTCTCATATTCCAGCCCCATCACCATCTATTCCCAACCTGCACAAACTCCTCATCCTGCTGATACCCCAAATACTGAGCCGCTGCTGCCGTATGTCACCCTATTACTGCCCCTGATACCCCAATACTGAGCCGCTCCTGCCGAATGTGTCCCTATTACTGCCCCTGATACCCCAATACTGAGCCGCTGCTGCCGTATGTGTCCCTGTTACTGCACCTGATACCTCAATACTGAGCTGCTGCTGCTGTATGTGTCCCTATTACTCCACCTGATACCCCAATACTGAGCCTCTGCTGTATGTGTCCCTAATACTCCACCGGATACCCCAATACTGAGCCGCTGCATAAAGTATAATGCACCAGAAAGTACTCAATATAGTATAATGCAATCCCCATAGGCAGACTCTATAGTACAAGGCAGCACCCATAGGCAGATTCTGTAGTATAAGACAGCACCCCCATAGGCAGACCCTGTAGTATAAGACAGCACCCCATAGGTAGACCCTGTAGTACAAGGCATCACTCCAGAGGCAGACCCTGTATTATAAGGCAGCACCCCATAGACAGACCCTGTAGATTAAGGCAGCACCTGATAGGCAGACCCTGTAGTATAAGGCAGCACCCCATAGGCAGACTCTGTATTATAAGGCAGCACCCCCATAGGCAGATCCTGCAGTATAAGGCAGCACCCCCATAGGCAGATCCTGTAGCATAAGGCAGCACCCCCATAGGCAGATCCTGTAGTATAAGGCAGCACCCCATAGGTAGATCCTGTAGTATAAGGCAGCACCCCCATAGGCAGATCCTGTAGTATAAGGCAGCACCCCCATACGCAGATCCTGTAGTATAAGGCAGCACCTCCATAGGCAGATCTTGTAGTATAAGGCAGCACCCCCTTAGGCAGATCCTGCAGTATAAGGCAGCATACCCATAGGCAGACGTTGTAGTATAAGACATTACCCCTATAGGCAGACCCTGTAAGTATAAGACAGTACGCCCATAGGCAGATCCTGCAGTATAAGGCAGCACCCCCATAGGCAGATCCTGTAGCATAAGGCAGCACCCCCATAGGCAGATCCTGTAGTATAAGGCAGCACCCCATAGGTAGATCCTGTAGTATAAGGCAGCACCCCCATAGGCAGATCCTGTAGTATAAGGCAGCACCCCCATAGGCAGATCCTGCAGTATAAGGCAGCACCTCCATAGGCAGATCTTGTAGTATAAGGCAGCACCCCCATAGGCAGATCCTGCAGTATAAGGCAGCATACCCATAGGCAGACGTTGTAGTATAAGACATTACAGACATTACCCCTATAGGCAGACCCTGTAGGTATAAGACAGTACGCCCATAGGCAGATCCTGTAGTATAAGACAGTACCCCTATAGGCAGACCCTGTAAGTATAAGACAGTACGCCTATAGGCAGATCCTATAGTATAAGACAGTACCCCTATAGGCAGAACCTGTAAGCATCAGACAGTACCCCCATAGGCAGACCCTGTAGTATAAAACAGTACCCCAACAGGATGACCCTGTAGTATATGACAGTACCCCTATAGGCAGAACCTGTAAGTATAAGACAGTACCCCCATAGGCAGATCCTGTAGTATAAGACAGTACCCTTATAGGCAGACCCTGTAAGTATAAGACAGTACCCCCATAGGCAGACCCTGTAGTATAAAACAGTACCCCCACAGGATGACCCTGTAGTATATGACAGTACCCCTATAGGCAGACCCTGTAAGTATAAGACAGTACCCCCATAGGCAGATCCTGTAGTATAAGACAGTACTCCTAAAGGCAGACGCTGTAAGTATAAGACAGTACCCCATAGGCAGACCCTGTAAGTATAAGACATTATCTCCATAGGCAGACCCTGTAGCATAAGACAGTACCCCCATAAGCAGACCCTGTAGTATAAGACAGTACCCCTATAGGCAGACCCTGTAAGTATAAGACAATTTCCCTATAGGCAGATTCTGTAGTATAAGACAGTACCCCCATAGGCAGATCCTGTAGTATAAGACAGTACCCCTATAGGCAGACCCTGTAAGTATAAGACAGTACCCCCATAGGCAGACCCTGTAGTATAAGACAGTACTCCTAAAGGCAGACGCTGTAAGTATAAGACAGTACCCCCATAGGCAGATCCTGTAGTATAAAGCAGCACCCCTATAGGCAGACTCTGTAATATAAGGCAGCACCCCTATAGGCAGACCCTGTAGTATAAGGCAGCACCCCATAGGCAGACCCTGTAGTATAAGGCAGCACCCCATAGGCAGACCCTGTATTATAAGGCAGCACTCGATAGGCAGATCCTGTAGTATAAGGCAGCACCCACATAGGCAGATCCTGTAGTATAAGGCAGCACCCCCATAGGCAGATCCTGTAGTATAAGGCAGCACCCCCATAGGCAGATCCTGTAGTATAAGGCAGCACCCCCATAGGCAGATCCTGTAGTATAAGGCAGCACCCCCATAGGAAGACCTTGTAGTATAAGACAGTACCCCTATAGGCAGACACTGTAAGTATAAGACAGTACACCCATAGGCAGATCCTGTAGTATAAGACAGTACCCCTATAGGCGGACCCTGTAAGTATAAGACAGTACGCCCATAGGCAGATCCCGTAGTATAAGACAGTACCCCTATAGGCAGATCCTGTAAGTGTAAGACAGTACCCCCATAGGCAGACCCTGTAGTATAAGACAGTACCCCTATAGGCAGACCCTGTAAGTATCAGACAGTACCCCCATAGGCAGACCTTGTAGTATAAGACAGTACCCCTATAGGCAGACCCTAAGACAGTACCCCCATAGGCAGACCCTCTAGCATAAGACAGTACACCCATAGGCAGATTCTGTGTTATGATCTGGTGGCCTAGGAGCAGCATGGACGAGCTCTGGAGTAGGTGGCCTCTATACTGACCGCAGACCCTGAACTTAACACCGCAACTATAAGTAGCCGTGGGATGTTCCTGTCACTCCCTCGACACCTCGTCACAGCCAGAGGACTAATTACCCCTAAAGAAAGAAACAGGAAAACTATCTTGCCTCAGAGAAAATCCCCAAAGGAAAGACAGCCCCCCACAAATATTGACTGTGAGAGGAGAGGGAAATTACAAACGCAGACTGAAAACAGAATTTAGCAAAGGAGGCCACGCTACCTAGAAAGAAAAGACAGGACAGAGTACTGTGCGGTCAGTATTAAAATACTACAAAAATCCACCACAGAGAATACAAAAATCTCCACAGCTAACTAAAGGCATGGAGGGTAACTCTGCGACTCCAGAGCTTCCAGCTTGGCTGAATAAATCCTTACACAGACAAAGCTGGACAAGAAAAAACATAGCAATTCACTGAACTATAAAGTCCACCGCATGTGGACTGCAAAAACAAAGCCAGGACTTATCTTTGATGATTTGGACAATCCAGCAGGAGAAACCAAGCAGAGATGTGAATCCTCCAGAAAAACAATGGACAACTGGCACTCACTAAAGGGTGAAGCCAGACTAAATAGCCCCGTCCAAAGTGGAAGCACCTGATGACTGCTGTGAAGGACAAACAGCAGCACTACCACTTATAACCACCGGAGGGAGCCCAAGAGCAGAACCCACAACAGAATTCACAACAATTCTGTAGTATAAGACACTACCGCTATAGGCGGACCCTGTAAGTATAAAACAGTACGCCCATAGGCAGATCCTGTAGTATAAGACAGTACTCCTATAGGCAGATCCTGTAAGTATAAGACAGTACCCCCATAGGCAGACCTTGCAGTATAAGACAGTACCCCTATAGGCAGACACTGTAAGTATAAGACAGTATGCCCATAGGCAGATCCTGTAGTATAAAGCAGCACCCCTATAGGCAGACTCTGTAATATAAGGCAGCACCCCTATAGGGTGAAAATGAAAATGTACAAATCTCCAAAAAAATGGATTGTTTGCTCACATTAGGCAAAAAAGACAAACCCCTGTTATTGGAGTTTAATTCCTCAATGAAAATTTCAACATTAATAAGAGAGTTGTCCCAAATAATAAATAAGTCAGTAATGTATCTTTTGTATAAAACAATGATCCTTTCATAAAAATCTTTAGAAATAAAAACTTCCTCAAAAATGCCCATAAAAAGGTTTGCATAGGTAGGAGTGACCTTTGACCCCATAGCCGTACCTCTCGTTTGGTGAAAAATATTTTTTAAAAATGTGAAAAAATAATTATTTTCCAGTATAAAATCCAGACATTCAAAAATAAACTCTCTGTGTGGCATGAATAGTCTAGTGTCCATTAACGTTTTTTTTTCAAAACATCCTAGATCAATATCATGGGATATATTGGAGTAGTAGGCTGTCACTTCTAATGTAAGAAATAAAAAAGGATGGGTTCCATTTAATATTTTTCAGGATTTCAATGAGTTGTGTGGAATCTCTTAAAAAACTTGGTATTTTATTGACATGTGGGTGCATGATGGTACCAATATATTCTGATAATCTGCTGGTAAGAGCATCTATTCCTGAAATAATAGGTCTGCCAGGAGGATATATTAAAAGTCTTATGGATTTTAGGAAGATGGTAAAGAAATGGATTGGTTGGATGTTTGATCGTTAAGAATCTTTTTTTCTTGTTCATTTAGTATGTTATTGTCGTGTGCGTTTTTAATCAAGTCATTATGTATTGGAATGATGTGGGGGAATTTATTGTGATCAATTTTCTTATAGTGATTGGCGTGAGAAAGTATTCTATCTGCTTCTTTTTTATAATCTGTGTAATCCTGGATCACTGTGCTACATCCTTTATTGGCTGACCTTATCTACCATATCCCTATTATTACATAGATATAAGAGAGCTCTCTTTTCTTTCCGGGATAAATTATGGGGAAATTCTGATTTTGTTTGTGTAGATTATTGGTGATAGTTTTAAAATTATCAATGACCAGGTCATTGAAGGTTTTCAGATGATGAGCCCTACTCTCAGTTAGATAAAAATTAGATTTGTTTTTAAAGTCTACATGGAGTCCTGGGTCCGTGGGCAATGTAGAAGATCGTGGGTTAGGTTTTTTGCCTTTGTTGATCATGAAATGTCGTTTTAAAGTAAGTTTTCTGATGAAAACCTACAAGTCTAAAAATATTTCAAACTCACTGGGTGCAAAAGTGGGACAAAAAGATAATCCTTTTTTTAAAAGGGAAATTTCAACTGTGGAGAGTTGGTAGTTAGATGGGTTAAAAATACTACTTTTAGTCAATGTTCTGGTATTGCGTACTTGTTCATATTTCCTTTCTTTCCTTTTGCCTCCTCTAGTTTCTCTGTATGATTTTTTATTTTCATTGGTTTTTGTGTGAAATATTAATTTATTCGGTTCACCTTTGGTGACATAACCTGGGGCAAAAAAGATACAGCTACTGATTGTCCTGCAGAGATGTTGTCAAATGTGATGACTTCTTTGTCTATTCCAGGGGTGTTTCAGGAACTGGTGTCCTGTGTGCACAGATCGATTAGGGCAGCAGATAAAGGGTCAGTGAATTCAATAGGTGCAGATGAGGATGATGTTTCAGAGCATACAGAGCCCATGGACAAGCATGGCTGTCCAATCTGTGACCTGGAGGTGTGGAGATTCTGGAGATTACCCAAGCTATTTAACTGACCTCTTTTCCTCTGATCCCTGCCAGACGTAATTTATGCTTCCTGGAGAGTGTCTGATCTGTTGTTTTGCGTTCTGATCTTCCGCTGCCTGACCGTTTGGACCATATTCTGACTATCCCTTTGTCTTGTACTTTTGCTTTGATCAACTATTTCCTGGTAATTTGACCCTGCACCGTGACCTGACTAACACCTTTGTCTTTTCCCTTGGTTTTCTATGTGCACTCTTGGTACTGACCCCGGAACGTCTCACTTCTCTGCCTCATGGTCGTCACATGCTTCTCTCCTATGAAGAACTGACACTATGAGACATAACTTGATTCTGGTGAACTAGACAACCTTGCTCTTTACCCCCCCCCCCCAACAACATACACACCTGTAAGTAATGCAACACAGTGTACCAAAACCAGGTCTTATTCAGAGCTGCTCTCTTCCACTTCAGAAGTGTAGGGAGTGTGATTTTTTTTATGGCCATATAACATTGATTCATGATTCCTGATACAATTGTACTTTTGCATACAGGTTTATTGAAAAGCATAATCAACTACACCTTTTAGTTAAGTTCAGGCAAAGCATATCTTTGGCTAATGTTCTCAGGCAAAGATGAGTGCTCAAACATGGTGTCCTTTTGCTGAGGCAGTGCACAATAGCATGGTAACAGCATTCATATTTGCGTCAATGCTACTATTGCTATATAAACATGTTGCAGGCTGTCTGGCCAGTACAAGGATTGCACGGCGATCCTTGAATTAGAAATACAGCCATCTGTCTGTAGCCTAAAACCAAAGTACTGAAGGATGCTTTTTATGTCTGGAAGGTTGGGATTAATTATACCTTGACATATCTGCAGGGTTGTCAACTTGACTTTTTTTAATTTTTTCTGAACAACTTATCAAAAAATCACAGACAGACAATATTTTTTACGGACACATTGTAAAACCATAATAAATTATTATGATTATAAGTGATACATGTCTACAGCCCATAATTATGCTAGGAAGACATCAGCTGCATTCACTGTAAAATTAAAAATGTTGATTACTACAGTGAAAATAAATTGCATGAGTTTCTTCAGCTTCAAACAATTCACGGACGCTTTACATTTTTTTTACGGACAGGGCCAAACATTTCTATGGACTGTCCTGGAATTTCTGGGTGGTTGGCAACCGTGCACTTGTCTTCATCCAGAGTCTGCTGGGGTAAGATGCCAAAGCCAAATTTATTAAGAGGCACATGCCTAGCCTTAATGAATTTGGTGTGTTGGCAGCCTTAGCTCCCATCATGGACTGGTGTACATATTTGCTAAAATTTGAACCATTATTTGTTGCACAAATTACAGTAAGTCCTTCAGGCCACTCTTGGCCTCTCCCTCTCTGTTAAGCCTCAGCCACTTTTGAAAAAGTTGGTGAAGCTATGATATAAATGCAAACAAAGTTTGTGCAACTACATGTTGCTCAAAAAATTGTGATTTTTTTTTTTAAGTCAATTTTTGTTGTTGCTTGAAGCATTCTATCTACTGTGTCTTTGGGTCACGAGGAAGCAAGCCCTTCAAGATAGGGGAAAACTTGGTGTTGCCTAAAAGTTCAAGAAAATATGGATAACGCAAAAATAATATTGTATCTATATTTTTATGGTAAACAATATTAACTTGACATTTAATCTAATTGTTTAATGGATACATTGCTTTGGGCATATTCAGATTCAGTGACTCAGGTGTTTTTTTTGTTTGAAAAGGACAAGTCTAGGGATGAGTTCACCTAAACCCTTTGTAGCAGACCTTCTCTGACCTATAACGTCAATCAGTAATTTGTACGTCGCCCCTGTTTTGGCTAGTCTTAAAGGTGATGTTTACTAAAGATTTTACCTGGAACATAGCTGCTTAGAAATCAATTTCATCTGTTATCCATCAATATATTTTCTAAATAGTCCAGTTTGGACATACTGGAGTTATGTGATGAAAAGTATGAGGACAACAGGCAACCAACATAAATTCTAATGACGTTCTGTAGTGGTGCAAACTGTTTTGCCTAGCACAGGGCCTAAGGGGTGATGGGTGCATGGGAGAGGGATTCCTTTTATTTTTATTTTTTTTATCGCTCTAACCACACTGGGATAACTTTTGTCTGGAGTCTTCCTTTAATATATTTATTTCTTTAACTTTCTTAACACTTGTCTATAAGCATATGTGTACAGTCATGGCTGAAAGTGTTGAAACTAGTGTTGGCACCCTTGAAATAGTTCCAGAAAATGAAGTATTTATCTCAGAAAATTATTGTAGTTACACATGTTTTGTTATACACATGTTTATTTCTTTATGTGTATTGGAACAACACAAAAAAAAACAGGAAAAAAAAAGCAAATTGGACATAATTTCACACAAAGCCCTAAAAATAGGAGGGACAAAATTGTTGGTACCCTTAACCTAATATTTGATTGCACACACTTGGGAATAAATAACTGCAATCAATTGCATCCTATAACCATCAACAAGCTTCTTACACCTCTCAACTGGAATGTTGGACCACTTGAGTTGATTGAGTTGCTAAAGTGCAAATTGCTAAAACCATCAAAAGACACATGCCATTGAAAGGACTGTGACCACTTAGGCCTCTTTCACACTTCAGTCTTTCGGCGTCAGTCAAAAACCGCCATTTTCGTAAAATGGCGGATCCGTTTTTTTTTTTGGGCGGATCCGCTATTTTCCCATTGACTTGCATTAGAGACGGATTGTGGCGGATGGTCGTCCGTTCCATCCGCCTTGCGACGGATCCGTCGATATTTGGTGGACGTTGTCTAGACATTGACGGACTTTGTAACGTTTTTTGTCGCCGGCAAAAAGGCGGAACGCGGCGGATCCGTCGCGTCCGCCTTTTTTTTGAATGGGTGCCTATGGGCGACGGATCCGTCGCGATCCGTTTTTTGGCGGATCCGTCGCCTCAATCCGCTTTTTTTGATTGAGCATGCTCCAAAAAGTTGCAACTTTGCCCAGACAACCCAAAAACTATATAAAGAGGACAGGTCATTCCCAAATGTACCAGCCAGCAAGAGAGACCCTTCCATGCCCGAGAGACCCAGCCAGACCCAGCCAGCAAGACCTCTGCCAGCAAGACTTTGCCAGCCAGGCACTGCCATCCAGCCAGAGAGGCCCTGCAAGCCAAAGACACTCTGCCAGCAAGACTTTGCCAGCCAGGCACTGCCATCCAGCCAGAGAGGCCCTGCAAGCCAGACCCTGCCTGAGACAGCCATGTGAGTACTGCCATCCAGCATGCATGCATGCGTGCGTGCATGCTTGTGTGCGTGCGTGTTTGTGTGTGTGCTTGTGTGCGTGCATGCTTGTGTGCGTGCGTGCTTGTGTGCGTGCTTGCGTGCGTGCATGCTTGTGTGCGTGCGTGCTTGTGTGCGTGCTTGCATGCTTGTGTGCGTGCGTGCTTGTGTGCGTGCTTGCGTGCGTGCATGCTTGTGTGCGTGCGTGCTTGTGTGCGTGCACCTGCCTGCCCTGTTTATATGTTTTTCATACTATTTAAGGCTTCTTTCACACTTCAGTTGTGTGGCGTCAGTTGGGTCCGACATCGTGGCGGATCGACGGATCCGTCAAATTTTGTTCAAAAACGGTTCTAACGGATCCGGTTTTTTAACGGATCAGCTGCCCTAATCCGTTAAAAAAACGGATCCGTTAGAACCGTTGTGAACGTTTTTACATCCGTTGCAACCGTTTTTTGACGGATCCGTTTTTAAAAAGGGGAGGATTTCAATGTGATTGGCTACTGGAAACTTCTGGAAAACTATATATAGCGTGTATTTACACCACATCTTTGAAAGGTTGTAGAGAAAGTGGCAGAAATGGAAGGAGTCCTGGCGAACATTGCAAAGATCTATGCAGATTTTACTTTTGAGGCAAATCAGTTGGCAGTCAGCGTTCGAGAGAGGGAGGAACGAAGACTGCGAATCCTACGGCAGTGGCGTAAGAGAAGGCTGTGGATCCATCCCATCACAGCACAACGTATGACCCGTGGTGTTTATTCCACGCTTTACATGGAACTAAGGGAAAACCCTCAAAAGTTCTTCAATTATGTGAGGATGAGAGCTGAAAATTTTGAATTTTTATTGGGCTATGTGGAAGACTGTATACGGAGACGAGACACCCAGATGTGATTCTCAATATCACCAGCAGAGCGTCTCATGGTGACTATTCGGTAAGTCATTTTTTTATTAAATGATTCTCATTCATCAGACTTATAACTGTGTTGTTTTTTTTTTGTATTTTTTTTATTAAGTATTGTCTTTTCTTTTTGTTAACAGATTCCTTGCAACTGGAGAGTCCTTCTCATCCCTCCATTTTCAATTTCGACTTGGGATATCCACCATCTCGGGGATCATCAGAGATACCTGCCGGGCATTGTGGGAGTGCCTACAAGTGGAATACATCCCAGAGCCATCACAGGAGAGGTGGCTGGAGATCGCCCAAATTTTTCATCAAATTTGCCAGTTTCCAAATTGTGTTGGAGCAGTTGATGGAAAGCACATAAGGATCGTCAAACCTTCAGGCTCTGGGTCACAGTTTTATAACTATAAGAAGTATTTCTCTATTGTGTTGATGGCCATAGCTGACGCACAATGCAAGTTCATCGCTGTGGATATAGGTGCGTATGGACGTGCAAATGATTCACAAATCTTTAAAAATTCACCAATGGGGCGCCGTTTATATGGAGAGACATTTGATTTTCCGCCCCCTAGACCTCTCCCTGGAACCACCGGTCCACCGTTACCATTTGTTTGTGTTGGAGATGATGCCTTCCAGCTTTCCCCACATTTGCTTAAACCCTTTGGAAGTAGTGGACTGACCCAGAGGAAGAAAATTTTCAATTACCGTTTAACCAGAGCACGCAGAGTAGTGGAATGTGCCTTTGGCATCCTAACTGCCAAATGGAGAGTGCTACTAACTGCCATTAAACTGCAGACTGAAACTGTCGATGATGTGGTCAAAGCGTGCGTTGTCCTGCATAATTTTGTTCTATCAAAAGAACAAGTTTCCCTGGAGGATAATGTTTCAGAAAGCACCTTACGGGATTACCAAAACCCCACTTTTCGCAGTCCAGTTGCAGTCTGCAGAATGCGGGACAGTTTTGCAGACTACTTCATGTCTCCTGCAGGATCAGTTGACTGGCAGTATGAAATGGTGTAAAAAATTTATTTATTTTTATACTTGTAAAAATACCAATTTTTGTTTGCATACAAAATCTTTGTACTTTAATGCAGCATTGTATGTTTTGCAACGGTACCCTTTAAACACTGTTAATGTTACTATTGCCATAACCTTGGTGACTTAAAAAATTAAAAGAAAAAAAAAAGAAAGACAATAAAAAAATTTTTAAACCAAAAAACTGTTTATTTATTGACTTTTACAGATTCTCATAGTTTTGGGTGGAGATAGTAGCGGAGGGGCTGACAGGCGGGCGGACCACGTCGAGAGTGGGGGACAGGACATCACGGGGAGGAACAGAAGTGGAATGGGTGGTGAAAACATGAGGTTGTGTAGAGAGTTGAGGTGCAGATGTGGTGTGTGTGAGGTATGAAGGTGTTGCTGGGATTGATAACGGAGAAGTTAAAGGGGAAGAATGGAAGGGGGACGTTAAAAACTGGGAAAGACTAAGGGGGGAAGGAACAAATGACGAAGGAGTAGAATGGACGGGAGGAGGACGTACAGGAGGAGGACGGATGGGAGGATAGACGGTGGATTGAGAGGGGAAAGGTGTTGACACATGAAGGGTAGGTGGAGGGGCATGGGATATCGCCTGCGCTAGAGCAGTGTGGCAGCCTTGCATCACATGCATCTGCAGGTCAGGAGTTAGATTTTCCATGTGCCTGTGGATCGCCTGAAAAAAACAGTGCCTTGGTGACTGGTTTGCATCTGATTGCATCCTATCAAGACGACTGCTGAGTTCAAGTATGCTTTTGTTAAGCATATTGTACCCAGCAGACGTTTGCTCACTCAAAAGCTTGATGGCACTGTGAAAGGATGCATTCAGATGCAAAAAGTCAGGCGCATAGCTCCTTTCCTGACCTCTCTGGCGCTGCCGTCCTGACCACAAAGTTGGTCTAGAAGTTGCGGCAGTGGCAGAGGGGTGGGGTAAAGGGAACTCTAACTCATCACCTGCAGCTTCAAGTGACGAAGTCCGCCCTGCTGCTCCAGCGCTGGTGGATGAGGCTGAGGGATCAAACAAAAGGGTAGGTGCAGAAACAGAGGGGTCGACGTGGTCCCCGGTGGCGGACTCTCGAGGGATCGCTCCAGAGGGCTGCAACTCTGATGCAGGCTCCCGAGTGCTGCAGAAAGTGCTGTTAAAGAAGAAGAAAAAAATATTAGTATCTTTATATTACAATTGCCCTTGCTGCAAAAAAATTGAAGGTTACACATTTTTTCAGTTTGACTGAAAATATGTGGTGTTGAACATTTACCTTCTGCTCAGCAGCGTCGACCATAGGAACGACAGGGCTCTGGCATGTTTGTATCTGCTCCTGCGTCCTCTAGATCCACTCGGGGCCTGCATCTCCTTATTAAACTCCCTCTTGAAGCGATCCCTGATTGACCGCCACCGCACGATAATCCTGTTACCTGGAAAGAGATAGCAAAAATTGGTTACTATACACCACATTAAATCATGCTAAAATAAGGTTATGAAGTGTGAATACTTACGCGCTAGATCCTGGGCCCCAGCATCGAGTTCCTCCCAGTTATCCATAACAGCACTGCACACTTCCTCCCATAGCCGTCGGGTGATTAACTGGTCAGCATGGCGGCGGTCCGACATGTTCCACAGCGGCTCCCTACTTTGTACTGCTTCGATGAGGGTGTTCACATCGATGTCCTCCTCTTCATCATCTTGTTCGGGAGCACGCTGTGAAGCCTACGAAAAATATAACAATAAAAAGGGAAAGATTACAACACATGAATTTTACATTTTACTACACAACAAAACAAAAAGGAACTTACTCTTCGGCGACCGCCGCGATTATCATTCCGACGACTATGGGAGGTGCTTTGAGGAACTCTATGTCGAGCCCCGGATTGTGAGGACTAATAAAAAAAATTAAAAAAAAAAAATTAATAATGTTCTTAGATCGAGGCATATGTATTGTGTGTGCTGTCATGAATGTTTGTGTTGGGTGTAGTGCATTGTATGTGAGGATCGGTCTGTTCAAAACTTACACTATGCGCTCCCGCTCCTTGTCTTTCTCCACCCTGTTCGTCTCCTTCTGTAAGCCCCTCTGCTTCATATTCCTGTGAATACAGAACACATAAAGGGTTAAAAAACAATGACCATAGTTGTATCACCAAAAAATTTTACAGAACAAAAAAAAACAAAAAAAAAAAAACAATACCTCAGTTTGCTGCTGATGTGCTGGGGGGCTCTCAGAAGAAGACATTATGGTCTTTGCGTACCTCTTGGTCCCAAGTATCTGTAAGTATACAGACAGTTCTAAGCTACTATACACAAGGATAGATGCAGCTGTAGGATTTAACACTTACATCTTTTTTAAAAACTTTTAGATTTCATCCCACACAAAATGAAATTTTTTTTCTAAGCGTCATACTTTATATGGTAGATATGCTTGATGCACAAGCTGCCAAACCCTCTAGCCCTGTTTCCCCACCAAAAAAAACCCCCAAGAACCCTTTAAAGCAACACCAAAACTGAAATTGATATGCGCAATGCGCATGTTGGTAAAAGCCACCTATCAAACCTTATCAAAAATGTTCCTCATTCGAACTTAAAATACCAATTCCAAAAATTGGTAATTATGATTACCCTACAGTTTGTATTTTCTAAAACCGGATAACATATTCTATACACAAGATTTGCATTACACATTTATATATATAACCTTTACTGCATGTTTACCCAATATTACATTTATCTTGAAATGAGACTACTGACAGTTTGGTGTAATTTTTATTACTATTTTTAAAAAAAAAATTTTTTTTTTTAATGGTACAGTAGGAGCTACACTGCTCTTTATTTGAAATACTATAACATTTGGGATAACAACAAAAATGCAGAACACATCACACATCATTTATACACACACACAAAACACATTTTACACCTCAGCTATAAAAAATAACAGCTTAGATGGGATCTTCCTCCTCTGCTGCGCCTCACCAACAACTGTAGTAACTCCTGCCTCACTAGTGAGGCCAGCTTCGTGGTTTGAGAACCACTGGATTAGAGGTCACTGGTGACCCATCAGCCTATGCTTACAATTATATCAGATAATAATAGATAGATCTCAGAGACTAGAACTGAAAAACTTACAGAGATATGGTATATCTATACATATTTTTCCTTTTTTTATGGGGCATTGTAATTTCTACCAGGGAGCGTCATTAGACTAGTTAAAGAGAACCTGTCATCAGGTCAAACAAGACCAGTTTTTGCTCTTATTCTATTCCCGCTGCTCTACTATGTAATCCTTTTTTAAATTATTTAATTCTAGAGATATGGGTCTTTTTATTTTGATTCGTAAAAAATTATAAAATTTATATTTTTGACAAAGAGGCGTTGCTCACAGAATTATCTGGAGGCCTGTCTTTAGGCTTCATTACATACCGTATTTTCCGCTTTGTAAGACGCACTTTATTTCCCCCAAATTTGGGGGGGAAATGGGGGTGCGTCTTACAAAGCAGATATACCGCTTACCGTTACAGGCTGGGATGAGGGGGTGTCCGCTGCCGCCCGCTGCTGCTGCCGCCCACCACCGCTGCTGCTGCCGCCCGCCACCGCTGCCGTCCGCCACCGCTGCTGCTGCCGCCCGCCACCGCTGTCGCCCACCACCGCGGCTGTCCGCTGCTACTCCGGTGCTGCGGGGGCTCTGGCGACATTTTGTGAAAGACCAGAGCCCCCCGGCAGTTCGTCCATGCGTTCCTTCCTGTATGACTGACTCCGGGAAAATGGCCGCCGAAATCTCGGGAGATGAGATTTCAGCGCTGAGATCTCATCTCTCGAGATTCCGGCGGCCATTTTCCTGGAGTCAGTCATACAGGAATACATGGACGAACTGCCAGGGGGCTCTGGCCTTTCACAATATGTCGGCAGAGCCCCCGCAGCACCGGAAACAGCCCTGCAGCCCCGAAGCCCCCCTGCAGCACAGGAGCCCCCCCGCAGACCGCCTCATCCCAGCCTGCAGCACAGGAGCCCCCCCGCAGACCGCCTCATCCCAGCTTGCAGCACAGGAGCCCCCCCGCAGACCGCCTCATCCCAGCCTGCAGCACAGGAGCCCCCCCGCAGACCGCCTCATCCCAGCCTGCAGCACAGGAGCCCCCCTGCAGACCCCCTCATCCCAGCCTGCTGCATAGGAGCCCCCCTGCAGACGACCTCATCCCAGCCTGCAGCAATGATCCACTCCTGCCTCCAGCAACGACCCTGGGACCCTGATCCACCGCAGCCACAACCCCTGGTAAGTAATAAGACGCATGGATTATAAGACGCCCCACCAATTTATTAAAAAAAGTTTTTTCCTATTTTTCTCCTCAAAATTTGGGGTGCGTCTTATAATCCGGAGCGTCTTACAAAGCGAAAAATACGGTAATTACCCTCCATAATCTCTCCTTGGTAAATACCATAGATATTAGGATTCAAGATGCACAAAATAAAAAAGACCCATATTTCTGGAACCGTATGGTGGATTTAAGAAAAAGAAAAATGAAAAACAGTGGGAACAAATAAGTAAAAAAAAAAAAACTATTCACTTTTGACGTGAGGACAAGAAAAGAAACCCTTTTATAACCAAAGTACTACACAATTGTATAAATCACAAATCTTCTCTGACCACTTGTTTCTCCCATCCGTAGCTGGTTGTGGGCAGTGGCAGCCCCACACCACATGCTAATCTTGAAGCTGTAGCTTCCAGGAATTGCTCAATAGTTTCCTTATCCCAATAAGCCAACATGAAGACAAGATTTACATGAGAGTTTTTACTGTCCATGATGCAAAATGAGGGCAGAGCTGGAAGTATAAACCATAAAATAAGAATTTTTTATTTTAGCTATGATGCCCTAACATCAGTCATTTAGTGCCAAGGTTTTTAGTGTGTGCGAATGGAGGATTACAATGGAGATGAATAAAAATACAACATAATATAAAAGAAATACTGAGTATTTGTTCTGTCCTTATTGAGAAATCGGCGCTCCTGTGATATCTGGGAAAATTAATAAACATTAGAACAAAGCAGAGAATTCTGTATTTATATGTTGGGTTTGGGGAAAGAGGAAGCTCTGCAGTATACCTGATCCACAAGAATATTGAATGAAAGAATGAATAGAATCTGAAAAAATGCCACAAAAAAAGTCCTCCAGTCACTGCATGTTATTACAGGTACAGTAGGCATAATAGTGGATCTTGTTGATTAGGGAACCTGTCACTTGATTCATGCTGCCTAAACCATGGGCAAAATAAGTCAGAGCCTGGCTGTACTGTTGCAGCCAGGTATATTTTTCTTTCAAACGTTCCAGCATTTCAAGGAGAAGGCAAGTTGAAGATCTGTCTGCCAATCATATCCATAAAAGAGACTAGTCAGACTCCACCTCTGACTGGATTCTCCCAGCGTCAATAGAGGCGATTAACAGGTATCTCCCATAGTGAAAGACCTGTCAATCACTTAGAGCGGGGCAAAGAAAAGCCAGCCAAGGGTGAAAACGAACTAGTCTCGTCTATGGCCATGGTCTCTGGCCAAGTCATCTAATTATATTTTCTATGAAACACTATTCAGAGAAAGTATACCTGGCTGCAAATATGGAACCAGGCTCTGATCCATGCAGCTTGCAGTTTGGGCAGTATGAATCAGAGGACAGGTTCCTTTTAACTATAAATCTTCATCTTGGTGGGAGAAGCTTACTCATCACATGTCGCTGCTAGTGTTGAGCATTCCGATACTGCAAGTATCGGGTATCGGCCGATACTTGCTGTATCGGAATTTCCGATACCGAGATCCGATACTTTTGTGGTATCGGGTATCGGGTATCGCAACAACATTAATGTAATAATGTGTAAAAAAGAGAATTAAAATAAAAAATATCGCTATACTCACCTGTCCGACGCAGCCGGGACCTCAGCGAGGGAACCGGCAGCGTTGTTTGTTTAAATTTCGCGCTTTTACTTGGTTACGTGAAGTCCCGGCTTGTGATTGGTCAGGGCGGCCATGTTGCCGGGACGCGGACCAATCACAGCAAGCCGTGACGAAATTACGTCACGGCTTGCTGTGATTGGTCCGCGTCCCGGCAACATGGCCGCCATTAACCAATCACAAGCCGTGACGTCACAGGAGGCTGGACATGCGCGTATTTTGAAAAGCGCGCGTGTCCAGCCTCCAGTGACGTCCCGGCAACATGGCCGCCATTAACCAATCACAAGCCGGGACGTCACTGGAGGCTGGACACGCGCGCTTTTCAAAATACGCGCATGTCCAGCCTCCCGTGACGTCACGGCTTGTGATTGGTTAATGGCGGCCATGTTGCCGGGACGCGGACCAATCACAGCAAGCCGTGACGTAATTTCGTCACGGCTTGCTGTGATTGGTCCGCGTCCCGGCAACATGGCCGCCCTGACCAATCACAAGCCGGGACCTCACGTAACCAAGTAAAAGCGCGAATTTTAAACAAACAACGCTGCCGGTTCCCTCGCTGAGGTCCCGGCTGCGTCGGACAGGTGAGTATAGCGATATTTTTTATTTTAATTCTTTCTTTTACACATTAATATGGTTCCCAGGGCCTGAAGGAGAGTTTCCTCTCCTTCAGACCCTGGGAACCATCAGGAATACCGTCCGATACCTGAGTCCCATTGACTTGTATTGGTATCGGGTATCGGTATCGGATTGGATCCGATACTCTGCCGGTATCGGCCGATACTTTCCGATACCGATACTTTCAAGTATCGGACGGTATCGCTCAACACTAGTCGCTGCAAATGACAACAGACATTGTGTATGAAAACAGGAACACATGGGCTACTTGCACAGTGAACAAGTCTGTAGGAACACGTTCACACACCACCAAGAAACTTGAAGACACAAAAGAGCATAGTAAAACCAAAAACACTCAGTTTAAAAAAAAATCACAGTAATCCGCAAGTGCTAGTAAAAAGATGTAAAAAACAGGGTATTTGGTTGATACGTTTTTTGCAAAAAATGTATACTAAGCTGCTCCACCAAACGTCAAGGTATATCCATATAGAGCAGTCCTAACTAATGTATATAATCCTTATCTGATGTATTTAAAAACCTGATCATCTGTATTTTACCTGTGTGAACAGGGTTCAGAGAGGAAAAGTCCATGTGGACATGCTGAATGGAACAGCTTTTGTGCAGATAGCCCACAAGGAGTGGTGGATAACTCCCTAGTCTTGTAGACACAAGAGAACCATTATGGAAACAGGAATACATGGGCTACTTGCACAGTGAACAAGTCTGTAGGAACATGTTCACACACCACCAAGAAACTTGAAGACACAAAAGACCATAGTAAAACCCAAAACACTCAGTTTCAAAAAAATCACAGTAATCCGCAAGTGCTAGTAAAAAGATGTAAAAAACAGGGTATTTAGTTTATACGTCTTTTGCAAAAAATGTATACTAAGCTGCTCCACCAAACGTCAAGGTATACCCATATAGAGAAGTCCTAACTGATGTATGCAATCCCTATATGATGTATTTAAAAACCTGATCATCTGTATATTACCTGTGTGAACAGGGTTCAGAGGGGAAATGTCCATGTGGACACGCTGAGTGGAACAGCTTTTGTGCAGATAGCCCACAAGGAGTGGTGGATAACTCCCTAGTCTTACAGACACAAGAGAACAATTATGGAAACAGGAACACATGGGCTACTTGCACAGTTAACAAGTCTCTAGGAACATGTTCACACACCACTAAGAAACTTGAAGACACAAAAGAGCATAGTAAAACAAAAAACACTCAGTTTCAAAAAATCACAGTAATCCTCCAGTCACTGCATGTTATTACAGGTACAGTAGGTATAATAGTGAATCTTGTTGATTAGGGAACCTATCACTTGATTCATGCTGCCTAAACCATGGGCAAATAAGTCAGAGCCTGGCTGTACTGTTGCAGCCAGGTATATTTTTCTTTCAAACGTTCCAGCATTTCAAGGAGAAGGCAAGTTGAAGATCTGGCTGCCAATCATATCCATAAAAGAGACTAGTCAGACTCCACCTCTGACTGGATTCTCCCAGCGTCAATAGAGGCGATTAACAGGTATCTCCCATAGTGAAAGACCTGTCAATCACTTACAGCGGGCAAAGAAAAGCCAGCCAAGGGTGAAAACGAACTAGTCTCGTCTATGGCCATGGCCTCTGGCCAAGTCATCTAATTATATTTTCTATGAAACACTTTTCAGAGAAATTATACCTGGCTGCAAATATGGAACCAGGCTCTGATCCATGCAGCTTGCAGTTTGGGCAGCATGAATCAGAGGACAGGTTCCTTTTAACTATAAATCTTCACCTTGGTGGGAGAAGCTTACTCATCACATGTCTCTGCAAATGACAACAGACATTGTGTATGAATAGGCTAGAGCTCAATCAGCCATGGAAGCGCCCTTTCAGATGTGAAACACCTTGATAGGCATTCATCTCATTGTCAAGTGCTGCAGAATATGTTGGCGATATAAAAATATAATAATAATAATAATTTTATGTTTTCAAACCAATCTTTTTTTACCTACATGCTAAAAGTAATGCCATGAATAGGTAACATTCATGTTATCTACAGTGGGGGAAATAAGTATTTGATCCCTTGCTGATTTTGTAAGTTTGCCCACTGACAAAGACATGAACAGTCTATAATTTTAAGGGTAGGTTAATTTTAACATTGAGAGATACAATATCCAAAATAAAATCCAGTAAATCACATTGTATAAATAATATAAATTTCTTTGCATTTTTCAGTGAGAAATAAGTATTAGATCCCTCTGGCAAACTAGACATAATACTTGGTGGCAAAACCCTTGCTGGCAAGCACAGCAGTCAGACGTTTTTGTAGTTGATGATGAGGTTTGCGCACATGTCAGGAGGAATTTTGTTCTACTCCTCTTTGCAGATCATCTCTAAATCATTAACATTTTGAGGCTGTCGCTTGGCAACTTGGAGCTTCAACTCCCTCCATAAGTTTTCTATGGGATTAAGGTCTGGAGACTGGCTAGGCCACTCCATGACCTTAATGTGCTTCTTTTTGAGCCACTCCTTTGTTGCCTTGGCTGTATGTTTTGGGTCATTGTCTTGCTGGTCATTGTCATTGTCAACGCCCCCATACAGTGTGATGTCTCACATAACCACCCAATACAGTATGATGGTCACTATAGCTCCCCACACAGTATGATGGCCACCAAAAACCTCCACAAAGTATGTGTTAGAATCTGTTTAGTTTGCTACTATCCGCCATTTTCTTGTGGTGTTCTGGCTGCTGGTCTTTTCCCTCTGGTGCTGGGTTTGTCTTGGGTCAGGTGATTGTATCACTCTTTATTAACCAGCACCTGCCTCCCAGTCCTTTCTGGACAACAGTTTTAATCTGCTTTAGTTCTGGCTTGGTGCTTTACTTTGTCCTCTGTGTGTATAATTTGTGCAGTACTGGGAGCTCTGGTTCTGCTAGACTCAGTTTCTGTTTTCTGTTTGTATCTGCAGCCTTCTCTGTGTTATTCTATTAGGAGGTGACCCGTTTTTGCACCCAGTCCTTAGATCTTTTAGGGAAACCCTTCCCCCGATCTATAGGTCTTCACTTGAGATTAACCTAGGATCGTCGGTGGGTCTATTCGCAAGGAATTGGTCGCCCACTCCATCGTAGGGTAACAGCCTAGTCATAGTGCAGGGTCAGTTTTTCCTCTTCTACCCTAGTCCTGTGTTGCAGTTCCACAACAGTATGATGGCCTCCATAGCCAACGCACACATTATTAAGTCCTCTACAGCTACAGTGCACGGTATAATGTCCACCACAACCACCCCACACAGTATACTGTCCACCACAGCAACCCAATGCAGAATACAATACAAAATTATGAACCCCCCTACACAAGCTACCATATAGTATAAGGGTTCCCCCCACACATAGCCCCATTACAGTATAGTGGTTGGTCCCATCCACATAGCATGATGGTCCACATCACAGCCCATATACAGTATGATGATCCACCTCACAGCTCCTTGTATAGTATGATGGTCCACCCCACAGCATCCTATATAGTATGATGATCCACCTCACAGCACCTTATATAGTATGATTGTCCACACCACAGCTCCCTATATAGTATGTTGGTTTACTCCACAGCCACCTGTATAATATGATTGTCCCCCCAATAACACCCTATGTAGTATGATAGTCCACCCCACTACCCCTTATATAGTAATGAAGGTCTTCCCAACAGCTCCTATCAGCCCCTTTTATAGTATGATTTTCGACCCCATAGCCCCCTATATAGTATGATGGTCCACCACACAACCCCCTAAAATAGTAATAATTTGTATTTTTATAGCGCTCACATATTCTGCAGCACTTTACAATTTTAGAGGGGACTTGTACAGGCAATAAAGAAAATACAGAATAAACATAACTCAGATATCAAAAGAAGTGAGGGCCCTGCTCATATAGTATGATGGTCCACACCACACCCCCCTATATAGAATGATGTTCCACCCCACAGCCTCTATGTAGTATGATGGTACCCCCAACAACCCCATATATAGTATGATGGTCCTCCAACAGGCCCTTATATAGTATGATGGTCCCCCACAGTCCCAAATATAGCATGATAATCCACCCTACAGACCACTATATAGTATGATGGTCCACCCCACAGCACCCTATATAGTATGATGGTCCCCTTCACAGTCCCCCCCAAAATTAAAAACCTTATATTCACTTAATCCAGACACCTCATCCTCCACAGCCTCCATCTACTTTTCTATCCTGTTTTGCAGTGGACACTAGTGGCATGATGTAGTGACATCATTGTACCACTGACGTCCCCTAAGAATGCCAATTCTGTTAACAGTGTAGCACACAATGGATCCCATGGTTGGACAGGCCCTTCTGGAATTGTCAGATGGCCAGTCTTAAAGGTAGAGAGACCTGAGACTTTGACCTTATTATGCTCCTGTAAAAACCCTAATCCGTCCCCTAGCCCATCCCATGAGATCTGGCACAGAATTGAAAGGTAAACCAAACACAAAGACAAAACAGGGATAACAGAAAACGTCTATCATACAAAAGCACTAACTAATAATAGCGAGGAGGATAGGGACTGGGAGGGATAAACTGAATGTTTTATAGGAAGAGTTAAGAAACAGATCAGAAGCAGCTGTAATGGAGCTGCTTGTTTCTGACCAGCATAGAAAGGGTTGTTAACCTCTTCCGCACAAAAGGAAACCAAATTCAATTAATATTGAATCCAATATGGAATCCAAATACACAGGCTAAATGGAAGATCTGCGATTCAGAATACAAATTGATCTTCTACCCCCAGGTTTCCCAGGATGGCGTGACACACTTGTGACTAGGGTTGAGCGACTTTCATTTTTTTAAGATCGAGTCGGGTTTTGCGAAACCCTACTTTGTCCAGAGTCGAGTCGAGTGCAGTCGTCCGATTATCGCTAAAAGTCGGGGATCGACCGAAACACGAAACCCAATGCAAGTCAATGGGGAAGCATGGTCAACAGTGAGTGGAGGCCAGGAAAACACCTACAGTGCCCATTTTAATGCCAAAAACATCCATTCTTGTTTCTGAAGCTTGTCAATCTTAATTAACTTTATAATAATAGTTGGGCATTGGAAATTGGGGGTCATTTGGCAAAAGTTGTGGGGGGTAGGGCTGGTTCAAGGTTTTAGTGGGCCCAGGAAACGTGGACTACGTCACGGCGGTGAAGCAGTGAGAGGTAAGTATGTCAAGTTTGCAAGTGCTGTGATCCTAAGTAAGCAGGGGGGGCCCACTCGTTGGCATTGGCACTGGCACAGGACCCCTCAAAGTACAGCGGTGTGTTTGCACGGCGGGGGCGCCTCCTGTCATGAATCCCCAATGGCTAGGGATAGCACAGGACAAGCAAAGTACAAATAGATAACGGATGAGCTCTAGGGTGATGGAACCTGGGCTGACCGCTGCCCTACGCCTGATAAACGCAACTAGAGATAGCCAGGGAGCGTGCCTACGTTGGTTCTAGACGCCACGCACCAGCCTAAGAGCTAACTAGTACTGCAGAGAAAATAAAGACCTCACTTGCCTCCAGAGGAATGAACCCCAAAAGATATAGTTGCCCCCTCACATGTATTGACGGTGAAATGAGAGGAAGGCACACACATAGAGATGATATATATAGTTTTAGCAAATAGAGGCCCGCTGTAAACTAGAAAGCAGAACGATACAAAAGGGGACTGAGCGGTCAGCAAAAAACCCTAATCAAAAAAAACCATCCTGAGATTACAAGAACCCATGTGCCAACTCATGGCACATGGGGAGAACCTCAGTCCACTAGAGCTACCAGCTAGCATAGAGACATAATAAGCAAGCTGGACAAAAAACCAAACAACTGAAAATCAGCACTTAGCTTATCCTGAAAGATCTGGGAGCAGGTAGGCAGGAACCAAACAGAGCACATCTGAATACATTGATAGCCGGCAAGGGAATGACAGAAAGGCCAGGTAAAATAGGAAACACCCAGCCTCTGATGGACAGGTGGAAACCAAAGGCCGCAACCCACCAAAGTCACCCAGTACCAGCAGTAACCACCAGAGGGAGCCCACAAACAGAATCCACAACAGTACCCCCCCCTTGAGGAGGGGTCACCGAACCCTCACGAGAACCCCCAGGGCGATCAGGGTGAGCTCTATGGAAGGCGCAGACCAAATCAGTCGCATGAACATCGGAGGCGACCACCCAGGAATTATCCTCCTGACCATAACCCTTCCACTTAACCAAATACTGGAGTTTGCGTCTGGAAACACGAGAATCCAAGATCTTCTCAACAACATACTCCAATTCTCCCTCCACCAGCACCGGAGCAGGAGGCTCAACCGAAGGAACAACGGGCACCTCATACCTCCGCAACAATGACCGATGGAACACATTATGAATAGCAAACGATGCTGGGAGATCCAAACGAAAAGATACAGGGTTAAGAATCTCCGAGATCCTATAAGGACCGATGAACCGAGGCTTGAACTTAGGAGAAGAGACCTTCATAGGGACAAAACGAGAAGACAACCACACCAAATCCCCAACAAGAAGTCGGGGACCCACGCGGCGACGGCGATTAGCAAACTGCTGAGTCTTCTCCTGAGATAACTTCAAATTGTCCACCACCTGATTCCAAATCTGATGTAGCCTGTCCACCACCATGTCCACTCCAGGACAATCCGAAGACTCCACCTGACCAGAGGAAAAACGAGGATGAAACCCCGAATTACAAAAAAAAGGAGAGACCAACGTGGCAGAACTAGCCCGATTATTAAGAGCAAATTCGGCCAGTGGCAAAAAAGCAACCCAGTCATCTTGATCAGCAGAAACAAAACACCTCAAATAAGTTTCCAAGGTCTGATTAGTTCGCTCCGTCTGGCCATTCGTCTGAGGATGGAATGCAGACGAGAAAGACAAATCAATGCCCATCTTGGCACAAAACGTCCGCCAAAATCTAGACACAAACTGGGATCCCCTGTCAGAAACGATATTCTCCGGAATCCCATGCAAACGGACCACGTTCTGAAAAAATAAAGGGACCAACTCAGAGGAGGAGGGCAACTTAGGCAAGGGCACCAAATGAACCATCTTAGAAAAGCGGTCACACACAACCCAGATAACGGACATTTTCTGTGAAACCGGAAGATCAGAAATAAAATCCATGGAAATGTGCGTCCAAGGCCTCTTCGGGATGGGCAAGGATAACAACAACCCACTGGCCCGAGAACAGCAAGGCTTAGCTCGAGCACACACTTCACAAGACTGCACAAAGGTACGCACATCCCTAGACAAGGAAGGCCACCAAAAAGACCTGGCCACCAAGTCTCTAGTACCAAATATTCCAGGATGACCAGCCAACACAGAAGAATGGACCTCGGAGATGACTCTACTGGTCCAATCATCCGGAACAAACAGTCTTTCTGGTGGACAACGATCCGGTTTATCCACCTGAAACTCCTGCAATGCACGTCGCAAGTCTGGGGATACGGCGGACAATATTACCCCATCCCTAAGGATACCAGTAGGCCCAGAGTCTCCAGGAGAGTCAGGCACAAAACTCCTGGAAAGAGCATCTGCCTTCACATTCTTTGAACCTGGCAGGTATGAAACCACGAAATTGAAACGAGAAAAAAACAACGACCAACGAGCCTGTCTAGGATTCAAACGCCTGGCAGACTCAAGGTAAATGAGATTCTTGTGATCAGTCAAGACCACCACACGATGTTTAGCACCCTCAAGCCAATGACGCCACTCCTCAAATGCCCACTTCATGGCCAAAAGCTCCCGATTACCCACATCATAATTGCGCTCGGCGGGCGAGAATTTTCTAGAGAAGAATGCACATGGCTTCATCACCGAGCCATTAGAACTTCTCTGTGACAAAACCGCCCCCGCTCCAATCTCGGAAGCATCAACCTCAACCTGAAAAGGAAGTGAAACATCTGGTTGACACAACACAGGAGCAGAAGAAAACCGGCGCTTAAGTTCCTGAAAGGCCTCCACGGCCGCAGGAGACCAATCAGCAACATCAGCACCCTTTTTAGTCAAATCAGTCAAAGGTTTGACAATACTGGAAAAATTAGCAATGAACCGACGATAAAAATTAGCAAACCCCAAGAACTTCTGAAGGCTCTTAACAGATGTAGGTTGTGTCCAGTCACAAATAGCCTGAACCTTGACGGGATCCATCTCAATAGTAGAAGGAGAAAAAATGTACCCCAAAAAAGAAATCTTCTGGACTCCGAAGAGACACTTTGAACCCTTCACAAACAGAGAATTGGCCCGCAGAACCTGAAACACCTTCCTGACCTGTAGAACATGAGACTCCCAGTCATCAGAAAACACCAAAATATCATCCAAATACACAATCATAAACTTATCCAGATATTCACGGAAAATATTGTGCATAAAGGACTGAAAGACTGACGGAGCATTGGAGAGTCCAAAAGGCATTACCAAATACTCAAAATGGCCCTCAGGCGTATTAAATGCGGTTTTCCACTCATCACCCTGTTTTATCCGCACCAGATTATACGCACCGCGAAGATCTATCTTAGTGAACCACCTAGCCCCCTTAATGCGAGCAAACAAATCAGTTAATAATGGCAATGGATACTGGTATTTGACTGTAATCTTATTCAGAAGGCGATAATCTATACAAGGCCTCAGGGAACCATCTTTTTTTGCCACGAAAAAGAAACCTGCTCCCAGAGGGGACGAATATGGACGAATATGTCCCTTTTCCAAGGACTCCTTAATATAATTCCGCATAGCAGTATGCTCTGGCAGTGACAGATTAAATAAACGACCCTTAGGGAACTTACTGCCAGGAATCAATTCTATAGCACAGTCACACTCTCTATGAGGAGGGAGCGAATTGAGCTTAGGCTCCTCAAAAACATCCCTATAGTCAGACAAAAACGCAGGGATCTCAGAAGGAGTAGATGAAGCGATTGAAATCGGAGGTGCATCATCATGAACCCCCTGACATCCCCAGCTTAACACAGACATTGTTTTCCAGTCCAGGACAGGATTATGAGTTTGTAACCATGGCAGACCAAGCACTAGTACATCATGTAAATTATACAGTACAAGGAAGCGAATCACCTCCTGATGAACGGGAGTCATGCGCATGGTCACTTGTGTCCAATACTGCGGTTTATTCATAGCCAATGGTGTAGAGTCAATTCCCTTCAGAGGAATAGGAACTTCCAGAGGCTCCAGACTAAAACCGCAGCGTTTAGCAAATGACCAATCCATAAGACTCAGGGCAGCGCCCGAATCCACATAGGCATCGACGGAAATGGAAGACAGTGAAAAAAACAGAGTCACAGACAAAATGAACTTAGGCTGCAGAGTACCAATGGCAAAAGATTTATCAACCCTTTTTGTGCGTTTAGAGCATGCTGATATAACATGAGCTGAATCACCACAATAAAAACACAATCCATTTTTCCGCCTATAATTTTGCCGTTCACTTCTGGAGTGAATTCTATCACATTGCATAGTCTCAGGTGCCTGTTCAGAAGACACCGCCAACTGGTGCACGGGTTTGCGCTCCCGTAAACGCCGATCAATCTGAATGGCCATAGCCATAGACTCATTCAGACCTGTAGGCGTAGGGAACCCCACCATAATATCCTTAATGGCCTCAGAAAGACCATTTCTGAAGTTTGCAGCCAGGGCGCACTCATTCCACTGAGTAAGCACCGACCATTTCCGAAATTTTTGACAATATATTTCCGCTTCATCATGCCCCTGAGAGAGGGCTAATAAAGCCTTTTCAGCCTGAATCTCTAGGTTAGGTTCCTCATAGAGCAATCCCAATGCCAGAAAAAACGCATCCACACTGAGCAATGCAGGATCCCCTGGTGCCAATGCAAATGCCCAATTCTGAAGGTCGCCCCGCAGGAAAGATATTACAATCTTGACCTGTTGAGCAGGGTCTCCAGAGGAGCGAGATTTTAAAGAAAGAAACAATTTACAATTGTTCCTGAAATTCAGGAAGGTAGATCTATCTCCAGAAAAGAACTCTGGAATAGGAATTCTAGGTTCAGACATGGGAGTGTGAACAACAAAATCCTGTATGTTTTGAACTTTTACCGCGAGATTACTCAGGCTGGAAGCCAAACTCTGGACATCCATGTTAAACAGCCAAGATCAGAGCCATTCAAGGGTTAAGAGGAGGTAAGAAGCAGCTAGACAGCAATTAAGGGCTAGGCAGCAAAACTCTGAAGGGAAAAAAAAAAAAAAATTTCCCTTAAACACTTCTTTTTCTCCTGCTTCAGCCCAAACAATTAACACTTTGTGGGCCGGCTATACTGTCATGAATCCCCAATGGCTAGGGATAGCACAGGACAAGCAAAGTACAAATAGATAACGAACGAGCTCTAGGGTGATGGAACCTGGGCTGACCGCTGCCCTACGCCTGACAAACGCAACTAGAGATAGCCAGGGAGCGTGCCTACGTTGGTTCTAGACGCCACGCACCAGCCTAAGAGCTAACTAGTACTGCAGAGAAAATAAAGACCTCACTTGCCTCCAGAGGAATGAACCCCAAAAGATATAGTTGCCCCCTCACATGTATTGACGGTGAAATGAGAGGAAGGCACACACATAGAGATGATATATATAGTTTTAGCAAATAGAGGCCCGCTGTAAACTAGAAAGCAGAACGATACAAAAGGGGACTGAGCGGTCAGCAAAAAACCCTAATCAAAAAAAACCATCCTGAGATTACAAGAACCCATGTGCCAACTCATGGCACATGGGGAGAACCTCAGTCCACTAGAGCTACCAGCTAGCATAGAGACATAATAAGCAAGCTGGACAAAAAAACCAAACAACTGAAAATCAGCACTTAGCTTATCCTGAAAGATCTGGGAGCAGGTAGGCAGGAACCAAACAGAGCACATCTGAATACATTGATAGCCGGCAAGGGAATGACAGAAAGGCCAGGTAAAATAGGAAACACCCAGCCTCTGATGGACAGGTGGAAACCAAAGGCCGCAACCCACCAAAGTCACCCAGTACCAGCAGTAACCACCAGAGGGAGCCCACAAACAGAATCCACAACAGCCTCCCACCAGCAGTGACACTTTTGCGTACTCTGAGGGGCCCTGTGCCAGTGACATCGCCAACGAGTATGCCCCCCACCTGATGAAGGAACCTGCACTTTCATCTGCACCTTCCTCTTTGTCCCTGTGTAAGGTGGTATAACATGCGGGAAGGGGAACCTTACTTTCAGCAGGGTCAGATTCTGGTTGTGTAGAGTGCAAGGGGAATGTAGTGGTCTAGGTCAATGTACCAGCAGACTCATCTAGGAGGAAACACAGATATAGGGCCAAAGAATAAAGTAGGCTAAATGCAGTTCAAAATTGGTAACAGGACTAAACAGGCGGCATTGCTTTGTTCAGTGGAGTAGCAAACTCAGGAGCAGCAGACACTGTTTTAAGGGCCCAACCACACTAGTAGGCCAAATGCAGTTTAATATCTGCTACTATAGGCCAAAAGCCTAAAGACTGAAGCTCAGCTTTATACAGTGGAGGACAACACCAGGGAGCGGCAGACCCCGTTAGTAGGCCGTAACCACCAAGCTTTTTAAAAAACAGCACTTAATGAGAGCCAGAAGGTTGAAGCTCAGCTTTATTCAGTTGAGGTCAACACCAGGGAACGGTAGACACCGTTAGTAGGCCGTAACCACCAAGCTTTTTAAAAAACAGCACTTAATGAGAGCCAGAAGGTTGAAGCTCAGATTTAGACAGTTGAGGACAACACCAGGGAGCGGCAGACACCGTTAGTAGGCCGTAACCACCAAGTTTTTTAAAAAACAGCACTTAATGAGAGCCAGAAGGTTGAAGCTCAGATTTAGGCCGCCGTCACACATGCGAGTTTTACGAATGTAAGAGCGCAGAAACTACGTGCGTAAAACTCGCATAACATACGGCACAATGCTTCTCAATGGGTCTCGTCCTATCAGCCGTATATTACGGATCCGTAATATACGGCGTTCTACGGCCGTACAAAATCGCAGTATGCTGCGTTTGTCAGCGTATTGCGCAAAAAAATCGCCAATGAAAGTCTATGGGGGTGAGAAAAATACGGATTCCACACGGACCAGCAGTGTGACTTGCGAGAAATACGCAGCGGTGTTAGTGAAAAGTCGGTAATTCAATTGCCGGCTTTTCATTTCTCCTGCCTAAACCCGACAGGATATGAGACATGGTTTACATACAGTAAACCATCTCATATCCCCTTTTTTTCGCATATTCCACACTACTAATGTTAGTAGTGTGTATGTGCAAAATTTCAGCGCTGTAGCTGCTAAAATAAAGGGTTAAATGGCGGAAAAAATTGGCGTGGGCTCCCGCGCAATTTTCTCCGCCAGAGTGGTAAAGCCAGTGACTGACGGCAGATATTAATAGCCAGGAGAGGGTCCATGGTTATTGGCCCCCCCGTGGCTAAAAACATCTGCCCCCAGCCACCCCAGAAAAGGCACATCTGGAAGATGCGCCTATTCTGGCACTTGGCCACTCTCTTCCCATTCCCGTGTAGCGGTGGGATATGGGGTAATGAAGGGTTAATGCCACCTTGCTATTGTAAGGTGACATTAAGCCAGATTAATAATGGAGAGGCGTCAATTATGACACCTATCCATTATTAATCCAATTGTTTGAAAGGGTTAAAAAACACACACACACATGATTTAAAAGTATTTTAATGAAATAAACACAGCGGTTGTTTTAATATTTTATTGCTCTCTCAATCCATTTGCAGACCCTCGCTTGGCAAAACAATAAACACACAATATACATACCTTCTGCTGACCCGTCACGTCCCACGAGGTAATCCATCTGAAGGGGTTAAAATAATTTACAAGCAGGAGCCCTGCAAATGCAGCTGTGCTCGTGCTTGTAATTCCCCGGCGAATGAAGGAAATATAGGTCATTGACCTACATTTCCTTCAGTCGCGGTGATGTGCCCCCTGGTGGATGTCCTCATATGACCTGGAGCGTGGGAAAAAGTTCCCAGGCTGCAGTTCATGAGAACATCCAGCAGGGGCGCATCACCGCGACTGAAGGAAATGTAGGTCAATGACTTACATTTCCTTCATTCACCGGGGAATTACAAGCACGAGCACAGCTGCATTTGCAGGGCTCCTGCTTGTAAATTATTTTAACCCCTTCAGATGGATTACCTCGTGGGACGTGACAGGTCAGCAGAAGGTATGTATACTGTGTGTTTATTGTTTTGCCAAGCGAGGGTCTGCAAATGGATTGAGAGAGCAATAAAATATTAAAACAACCGCTGTGTTTATTTCATTAAAATACTTTTAAATCATGTGTGTGTGTGTTTTTTAACCCTTTCAAACAATTGGATTAATAATGGATAGGTGTCATAATTGACGCCTCTCCATTATTAATCTGGCTTAATGTCACCTTACAATAGCAAGGTGGCATTAACCCTTCATTACCCCATATCCCACCGCTACACGGGAATGGGAAGAGAGTGGCCAAGTGCCAGAATAGGCGCATCTTCCAGATGTGCCTTTTCTGGGGTGGCTGGGGGCAGATGTCTTTAACCACGGGGGGGCCAATAACCATGGACCCTCTCCTGGCTATTAATATCTGCCGTCAGTCACTGGCTTTACCACTCTGGCGGAGAAAATTGCGCGGGAGCCCACAACAATTTTTTCCACCATTTAACACTTTATTTTAGCAGCTACAGCGCTGAAATTTTGCACATACACACTACTAACATTAGTAGTGTGGAATATGCAAAAAAAATGGGGATATGAGATGGTTTACTGTATGTAAACCTTGTCTCATATCCTGTTGGGTTTGGGAAGGAGAAATGAAAAGCCGGCAATTGAATTACCGGCTTTTCACAGATATCGCGCTGTAGTAAATATAAATACAGACTATATATATATATGTGTCTCAATGACATATATATATATATATATACTGTATATATGTTTTCCCGAACATTTGAGCACATAAATCCATTAGATGTCGGTTTTGCAAGCCTGCGAGAAAATTTCGCAGTACGGATGCCATACGGATTACATACGGAGGATGCCATGCGCAAAATACGCTGACACACCCTGCCTACGGATCACTATTTTGGGAACATTTCTCCGTATTACGGCCGTATTACGGCCGTAAAATACGGACCGTATTGTCTTACGCCGAGTGTGATGCCGGCCTTAGACAGTTGAGGAAAACACCAGGGAGCGGCAGACACCGTTAGTAGACCGTAACCACCAAGCTTTTTAAAAAACAGCACGTAATGAGAGCCAGAAGGTTGAAGCTCAGATTTAGACAGTTGAGGAAAACACCAGTGAGCGGCAGACACCGTTAGTAGGCCATAACCACCAAGTTTTTTTAAAAAAACAGCACTTAATGAGAGCCAGAAGGTTGAAGCTCAGCTTTATTCAGTTGAGGAAAACACCAGGGAGCGGCAGACACCGTTAGTAGGCCGTAACCAAAGTTGAAGGCCAAATGCAGTTTAATATCTGATACTTTAGGCCGAAAGCCTAAAGACTGAAGCTCAGCTTTATACAGTTGAGGACAACACCAGGGAGCGGCAGACACCGTTAGTAGGCCGTAACCACCAAGTTTTTTAAAAAACAGCACTTAATGAGAGACAGAAGGTTGAAGCTCAGCTTTATTCAGTTGAGGAAAACACCAGGGAGCGGCAGACACCGTTAGTAGGCCGTAACCACCAAGCTTTTTAAAAAACAGCACTTAATGAGAGCCAGAAGGTTGAAGCTCAGATTTAGACAGTGGAGGACAATTTGAATTAGGGACTGCAGACAGACTTAGTAGGCTGTTCCTTGTGGACCATGCATCCACCACATTAACCCATTGCGCCGTAATGGACACGTAACCTTCCGTTGCCATGCCTACAGGTCCATGCGGCTGTTGTCAGGTGCACCTTTGTACTCACAGATTGCCAGAGTGCATGGACAATGCGGTCTTTTACATGCTGGTGGAGGGTTGGGATGGCTTTTCTCGCAAAAGAAGTGTCGACTGGTTAGCTTGTAGCGTGGCACAGCGTAGTCCATCATGGCTTTATTAATATTAAATAAAATATATAAATAGGCTCTATGAACTTTTAAATAGGTTCCAGGGGTACACGGGCAGCATTGGTGTGGTCAGCGTAGGAGGATTGCAAGGAGGGACCGCAGACAGGCTTACTAGGCCTAAAATAACTAAAAATATGCTCAAGGCACTTAGAGTTATCTCGCAGGGGTACACAGGCAGCATTGTTGTGGTCAGTGGAGGAGGATTGCAAGAAGGGACCGCAGACAGGCTAACGAAGGCCTAAAATAAATAAAAATAGGCTCAAGGCAGTTTTAAATCGGTTACATGGATACACTGGCAGCATTGTGGTCAGTGGAGGTAAATTGCAAGTAGGGACCGCAGACAGGCTAACGAAGGCCTAAAATAAATAAAAATAGGCTCAAGGCAGTTTTAAATCGGTTACATGGATACACAGGCAGCATTGTGGTCAGTGGAGGAGTAATGCAAGTAGGGACCGCAGACAGGCTAATGAAGGCCTAAAATAACAAAAAATAGGCTCAAGGCAGTTTTAAATCGGTTACATGGATACACAGGCAGCATTGTGGTCAGCGGAGGAGGATTGCAAGTACGGACCGCAGACAGGCTAATGAAGGCCTAAAATAACAAAAAATAGGCTCAAGGCAGTTTTAAATCGGTTACATGGATACACAGGCAGCATTGTGGTCAGTGGGGGAGGATTGCAAGTAGGGACCGCAGACAGGCTAATGAAGGCCTAAAATAAATAAAAATAGGCTCAAGGCAGTTTTAAATCGGTTACATGGATACACAGGCAGCATTGTGGTCAGTGGAGGAGTATTGCAAGTAGGGACCGCAGACAGGCTAACGAAGGCCTAAAATAAATAAAAATAGGCTCAAGGCAGTTTTAAATCGGTTACATGGATACACAGGCAGCATTGTGGTCAGTGGGGGAGGATTGCAAGTAGGGACCGCAGACAGGCTAATGAAGGCCTAAAATAACAAAAAATAGGCTCAAGGCAGTTTTTAATCGGTTACATGGATACACAGGCAGCATTGTGGTCAGCGGAGGCGGATTGCAAGTAGGGACCGCAGACAGGCTAATGAAGGCCTAAAATAAATAAAAATAGGCTCAAGGCAGTTTTAAATCGGTTACATGGATACACAGGCAGCATTGTGGTCAGTGGAGGAGTATTGCAAGTAGGGACCGCAGACAGGCTAACGAAGGCCTAAAATAAATAAAAATAGGCTCAAGGCAGTTTTAAATCGGTTACATGGATACACAGGCAGCATTGTGGTCAGTGGGGGAGGATTGCAAGTAGGGACCGCAGACAGGCTAATGAAGGCCTAAAATAACAAAAAATAGGCTCAAGGCAGTTTTTAATCGGTTACATGGATACACAGGCAGCATTGTGGTCAGCGGAGGCGGATTGCAAGTAGGGACCGCAGACAGGCTAATGAAGGCCTAAAATAACAAAAAATAGGCTCAAGGCAGTTTTAAATTGGTTACATGGATACACAGGCAGCATTGTGGTCAGTGGAGGAGTATTGCAAGTAGGGACCGCAGACAGGCTAATGAAGGCCCGCAGACAGGCTAATGAAGGCCTAAAATAAATAAAAATAGGCTCAAGGGAGTTTTAAATCGGTTACATGGATACACAGGCAGCATTGTGGTCAGTGGAGGAGTATTGCAAGTATGGACCGCAGACAGGCTAACGAAGGCCTAAAATAAATAAAAATAGGCTCAAGGCAGTTTTAAATCGGTTACATGGATACACAGGCAGCATTGTGGTCAGTGGAGGAGTATTGCAAGTAGGGACCGCAGACAGGCTAACGAAGGCCTAAAATAAGTAAAAATAGGCTCAAGGCAGTTTTAAATCGGTTACATGGATACACAGGCAGCATTGTGGTCAGCAGAGGAAGATTGCAAGTAGGGACCGCAGACAGGCTAACGAAGGCCTAAAATAAATAAAAATAGGCTCAAGGCAGTTTTAAATCGGTTACATGGATACACAGGCAGCATTGTGTTCAGTGGAGGAGTATTGCAAGTAGGGACTGCAGACAGGCTAACGAAGGCCTAAAATAAATAAAAATAGGCTCAAGGCAGTTTTAAATCGGTTACATGGATACACAGGCAGCATTGTGGTCAGTGGAGGAGTATTGCAAGTAGGGACCGCAGACAGGCTAACGAAGGCCTAAAATAAATAAAAATAGGCTCAAGGCAGTTTTAAATCGGTTACATGGATACACAGGCAGCATTGTGGTCAGCGGAGGAGGATTGCAAGTACGGACCGCAGACAGGCTAATGAAGGCCTAAAATAAAAGAAAATAGGCTCAAAGCAGTTTTAAATCGGTTACATGGATACACAGGCAGCATTGTGGTCAGTGGAGGAGTATTGCAAGTAGGGACCGCAGACAGGCTAATGAAGGCCCGCAGACAGGCTAATGAAGGCCTAAAATAAATAAAAATAGGCTCAAGGCAGTTTTAAATCGGTTACATGGATACACAGGCAGCATTGTGGTCAGTGGAGGAGTATTGCAAGTAGGGACCGCAGACAGGCTAACGAAGGCCTAAAATAAATAAAAATAGGCTCAAGGCAGTTTTAAATCAGTTACATGGATACACAGGCAGCATTGTGGTCAGTGGAGGAGTATTGCAAGTAGGGACCGCAGACAGGCTAACGAAGGCCTAAAATAAATAAAAATAGGCTCAAGGCAGTTTTAAATCGGTTACATGGATACACAGGCAGCATTTTGGTCAGTGGAGGAGGATTGCAAGTAGGGACCGCAGACAGGCTAACGAAGGCCTAAAATAAATAAAAATAGGCTCAAGGCAGTTTTAAATCGGTTACATGGATACACAGGCAGCATTGTGGTCAGCGGAGGAGGATTGCAAGTAGGGACCGCAGACAGGCTAATGAAGGCCTAAAATAACAAAAAATAGGCTCAAGGCAGTTTAAATCGGTTACATGGATACACAGGCAGCATTGTGGTCAGTGGAGGAGTATTGCAAGTAGGGACCGCAGACAGGCTAATGAAGGCCCGCAGACAGGCTAATGAAGGCCTAAAATAAATAAAAATAGGCTCAAGGCAGTTTTAAATCGGTTACATGCATACACAGGCAGCATTGTGGTCAGTGGAGGAGTATTGCAAGTAGGGACCGCAGACAGGCTAATGAAGGCCTAAAATAAATAAAAATAGGCTCAAGGCAGCTTTAAATCGGTGACATGGATACACAGGCAGCATTGTGGTCAGTGGAGGAGTATTGCAAGTAGGGACCGCAGACAGGCTAACGAAGGCCTAAAATAAATAAAAATAGGCTCAAGGCAGTTTTAAATCGGTTACATGGATACACAGGCAGCATTGTGGTCAGCGGAGGAGGATTGCAAGTAGGGACCGCAGACAGGCTAACGAAGGCCTAAAATAAATAAAAATAGGCTCAAGGCAGTTTTAAATCGGTTACATGGATACACAGGCAGCATTGTGGTCAGCGGAGGAGGATTGCAAGTAGGGACTGCAGACAGGCTAATGAAGGCCTAAAATAACAAAAAATAGGCTCAAGGCAGTTTTAAATCGGTTACATGGATACACAGGCAGCATTGTGGTCAGTGGAGGAGTATTGCAAGTAGGGACCGCAGACAGGCTAACAAAGGCCTAAAATAAATAAAAATAAGCTCAAGGCAGTTTTAAATCGGTTACATGGATACACAGGCAGCATTGTGGTCAGTGGAGGAGGATTGCAAGGAGTGTCTGACACAGTTAGTACTCACAAAAAATAAATAGATGTTAATGTCTCGCAAAACAACAACAAAAAAAAAAAGTGTGGCATACTTAGGTACAGGGGTGGGCTCATCTGCTGAGTTTCTGACAAAGTAATTTGGCATTAAGTATTTACTGGTGTCAATATAGGACACTGACCCAGACTACTTTAACTAGCATCATAGATGTCAACAAATTGGTATTGTCAGTGCCAGGCATTGAATGATGTCAGCGCATAGACTAAACATTGGTGGAGCTGTGCGAGATAATTTTGCACGTGGTAGAGCACAGTTTGAGCTGGGGGGGGACTCTCTTGTGGCCGGCGGTACCGTCCCAGGGCCCCTCATGTTACAACGGTGTGTCTGACGTTGGGTGCGCACCACCACCGCCAGAGACACTTCATTGTACTATGAGGGACCCAGTGGCAGTGCCGTCGACCAAAAGCAGGCACACCCACCTCTTCAGACAAACAGCACTCTAACGGGTGCTTGCGCCAAGTGGCGAGACCACGGCCCCGTGGGGGGAGTTTTACCATTGAGGGAGGTGTAAACATGTCGTATGCTGGACAAACAGCTGCTGCAAATTAAGAGATTGGAACACTCAGTAAGACCAGTCCACAAGCAAGACCTTTTTATAGGAAAGATAGGTGTCAGCCGGGAAAGGTGGGGCAAAATAATTTGAAATCCAGGAGTGGTTCATTTTAATGAAGGTGAGAGCATCCACATTTTGGGTAGCCAGACGAGTCCTTTTTTCGGTTAATATTGAACCAGCAGCACTGAATACTCTTTCTGATAGCACACTAGCTGCTGGGCAAGCAAGCTCCTGCAATGCATATTCTGCCAATTCAGGCCAGGTGTCTAATTTGGATGCCCAGTAATCAAATGGGAATGATGGTTGAGGGAGAACATCGATAAGGGATGAAAAATAGTTAGTAACCATACTGGACAAATGTTGTCTCCTGTCACTTTGAATAGATGCTGCAGTACCTGTCCTGTCTGCGGTCATTGCGAAATCACTCCACAACCTGGTCAGAAAGCCCCTCTGTCCAACGCCACTTCTGATCTGTGCACCTCTAACACCTCTGCCCTGTAGCCCCCTGCAGCTTGTGTGAGAACCATCACCGGCGCTGTGTGCTGGGAATGCCTGAATCAAACGGTCTACAAGAGTAGCTTGTTTGGTTGCTAATATTTGTTCGAGGTTCTCATGTGGCATAATATTTTGCAATTTGCCTTTATAGCGAGGGTCAAGGATGCAGGCCAACCAGTAATCATCATCGCTCATCATTTTAATAATGCGTGTGTCCCTTTTGAGGATACGTAAGGCATAATCCGCCATGTGGGCCAAAGTTCCAGTTGTCAAATCTGCGGTTGTGCTTGTTGGAGGGGCAGTTACAGGCAAATCTACGTCACTTGTCTCCCTTAAAAAAACAGAACCCGGCCTTGCAACGCCACTAATTTCTGTTGGCCCAGGAGAAGCTTCCTCATTAAAAAAGTACTCATCCCCATCATCCTCCTCGTCCTTCTCCTCCTCTTCGCCCGCTACCGCGTCCTCTACACGGCACTGACCAGACAATGGCTGACTGTCATCAAGGCTTTCCTCTTCCTCGGCTGCAGACGCCTGCTCCTTTATGTGCATCAAACTTTGCATCAGCAGACGCATTAGGGGGATGCTCATGCTTATTATGGCGTTGTCTGCACTAACCAGCCGTGTGCATTCCTCAAAACACTGAAGGACTTGACACAGGTCTTGTAGCTTCGACCACTGCACACCTGACAACTGACAACTCCATGTCTGCCATCCAACTGCCTGCCCGTGTATGTGTATTCTCCCACAGAAACATAACAGCACGCCTCTGTTCGCACAGTCTCTGAAGCATGTGCAGTGTGGAGTTCCACCTTGTTGCAACGTCGATGATTAGGCGATGCTGAGGAAGGTTCAAAGACCGCTGATAGTTCTGCATATGGCTGGAGTGTACGGGCGAACGGCGGATATGCGAGCAAAGTCTGCGCACTTTGAGTAGCAGGTCGGGTAACCCCGGATAACTTTTCAGGAAGCACTGCACCACCAGGTTTAAGGTGTGAGCCAGGCAAGGAATGTGTTTCAGTTGGGAAAGGGCTATGGCAGCCATGAAATTCCTTCCGTTATCACTCACTACCTTGCCTGCCTCAAGATGTACAGTGCCCAGCCATGACTGAGTTTCTTTCTGCAAGAACTCGGACAGAACTTCTGCGGTGTGTCTGTTGTCGCCCAAACACTTCATTGTCAATACAGCCTGCTGACGCTTGCCACTAGCTGTCCCATAATGGCACACCTGGTGTGCAACAGTGGCAGCTGCGGATGGAGTGGATGTGCGACTGCGGTCTGTGGACGAGCTCTCACTTCTGAAGGAGGACGAGGAAGAGGAGGAGGGGGGGCGAACGCCTACAGCCAACTCTTTCCTTGACCGTGGGCTAGGCAGAACTGTCCCAATATTGCTGTCCCCTGTGGACCCTGCATCCACCACATTCACCCAGTGTGCTGTGATGGACACGTAACGTCCCTGGCCATGCCTACTGGTCCATGCATCTGTTGTCAGGTGCACCTTTGTAGTCACAGACTGCCTGAGTGCATGGACGATGAGGTCTTTAACATGCAGTTGGAGGGCTGGGATGGCTTTTCTAGAAAAGAAGTGTCGACTGGGTAGCTCGTAGCGTGGTACAGCGTAGTCCATCAGCGCTTTGAAAGCTTCGCTTTCAACTAACCGGTAGGGCATCATCTCTAATGAGATTAGTCTAGCAATGTGGGCATTCAAACCCTGTGTACGCGGATGCGAGGATGAGTACTTCCTTTTCCTAACAAGAGTCTCATGTAGGGTGAGCTGGACTGGAGAGCTGGTGATCGTGGAACTAGCGGTGGTGACGGTGGACATGGGTGAGTGAGAGAGGGTTGGAGATGGTATTCTTGCCGGAGCCCTACATGCAGTGTTTCCTACTGCAAACCTGGTGATTCCCTGACTGCTTTGGCCTGGCGACGAAAGCTGCACTGATACTGCAGGTGGTGCGGGAAATGGTGGGTTTATAGTGAGGGAAGTGTTGTAGCATTGCTGACTAGCTTCATTGGCCGAGGGTGCTGCAACCTTTAGGGACGTTTGGTAGTTAGTCCAGGCTTGCAAATGCATGGTGGATAAATGTCTATGCATGCAACTTGTATTTAGACTTTTAAGATTGTGACCTCTGCTTAAGGTAGTTGAACATTTTTGACAGATGACTTTGCGCTGATCATTTGGATGTTGTTTAAAAAAATGCCAGACTGCACTCTTTCTACTATCGGATACCTTTTCAGGCATTGCAGACTGAGCTTCTTTAACTGGATGGCCACACTGTCCTCCAACTGGTTTTGGTTTTGCCACGCGTTTTTGGCAAGATACGGGCCCGGTAGATGGAACCTGTTGTGATGTTGATGCCTGCTGTGGCTCCTCCTCCTCCGCTTCAGAACTACTGCCGCCTGCACCCTGTTCCCCCAATGGCTGCCAATCAGGGTCAACAACTGGGTCATCTATGACCTCCTCTTCTATGTCGTGTGCAACTTCGTCTGTGTCACCGTGTAAGCCGGTGGTATAGCGTTCGTGACGGGGCACCATAGTCTCCGCTGGTTTTGATTCTGCCTCAGTACACTGCGAGGGCAATGTTCTGGTCTGAGTCAAAGGAACAGCATAGTAATCTGGCTGTGGCTGTGCGTCTGTGCACTCCATGTCCGATTCAACTTCTAATGGGCATGGCCTGTTAACTGTTTCACTGTCTAACCCAGGAACGGTATGTGTAAAGAGCTCCATGGAGTAACCTGTTGTGTCGTCTGACGCATCCTTCTCTGTTGTTCTGGGTGAAGGACACAAGGAAGCGACTTGTTCCTGACCGGGAGCATCCACTGACGATGCACTGCTCTAACATTTGGCACTTTCCGTGGAGGAGGCGAAAGAGCTAGAGGCAGAGTCAGCAATGAAAGCCAATACTTGTTCCTCCTGCTCCGGCTTCAAAAGTGGTTTTCCTACTCCCAGAAAAGAGAGCATTCGAGGCCTTGTGTAGCCAGACAACGAACCTGGCTCAACAACTCGAGACTTAGGTGCTGTACTGCTTTTACCATGACCACCTGATGCTCCACCACCACTACCATCATTACCAGCTGACAATGACCGCCCACGGCCACGACCTCTTCCACTAGACTTCCTCATTGTTTGCAAAACGTAACCAAAGTAACGGTATTTGTTACTGTAAAACAAATTATAAGGTGAACTCTAACTTCTGTAGGATTTATACACACCTTTATAGGTGGCTGACACTGGAAGGAAAACCAGGCCCAATGTTACACACTAGGTTTTCTGTGCCCCAATAATTTGAGACAGATGGCACACACACGACCAGCACTCAAGCAGAAATGCCAATCTTAATCTTCCACTATTTATTTTTTTCAGGGAGAAGTAAAAAAAAAAAAAAAAAAGGCCCAGTATTACACAGTGGTTTTCGGTGGCACACAATGAGACAGATGCCACACACAGCAATGGCACAGAGGCAGACTTGCCAATCTTTATCTCCCACTAATTATTTTTTTTTTTACAGGGAGAATTTACCCCCCCCCCAAAAAAATGGGCCTGTATTACACAGTGGTTTTCGGTGGCACACAATGAGACAGATGCCACACACAGCAATGGCACAGAGGTAGACTTGCCAATCTTTATCTCCCACTAATTATTTTTTTTTTTACAGGCAGAATTTACCCCCCCCAAAAAAAAATGGGCCTGTATTACACAGTGGTTTTCTGTGGCACACAATGAGACAGATGCCACAAACAGCAATGGCACAGAGGCAGACTTGCCAATCTTTATCTCCCACTAATTTTTTTTTTTTACAGGGAGAATTTACCCCCCCCCCAAAAAAATGGGCCTGTATTACACAGTGGTTTTCGGTGGCACACAATGAGACAGATGCCACAAACAGCAGTGGCACAGAGGCAGACTTGCCAATCTTTATCTCCCAATAATTATTTTTTTTTTTACAGGGAAAATTTACCCCCCCCCCAAAAAAAATGGGCCTGTATTACACAGTGGTTTTCTGTGGCACACAATGAGACAGATGCCACAAACAGCAATGGCACAGAGGCAGACTTGCCAATCTTTATCTCCCACTAATTATTTTTTTTTTTACAGGGAGAATTTACCCCCCCAAAAAAATGGGCCTGTATTACACAGTGGTTTTCGGTGGCACACAATGAGACAGATGCCACAAACAGCAGTGGCAAAGAGGCAGACTTGCCAATCTTTATCTCCCACTAATTTTTTTTTTTTTTACAGGGAGAATTTACCCCCCCCCAAAAAAAATGGCCCAGTATTACACAGTGGTTTTCGGTGGCACACAATGAGACAGATGCCACACACAGCAATGGCACAGAGGCAGACTTGCCAATCTTTATCTCCCACTAATTATTTTTTTTTTACAGGGAGAATTTATAAAAAAAAAAAATGGGCCTGTATTACACAGTGGTTTTCGGTGGCACACAATGAGACAGATGCCACACACAGCAATGGCACAGAGGCAGACTTGCCAATCTTTATCTCCCACTAATTATTTTTTTTTTTTTACAGGGAGAATTTATAAAAAAAAAAAAAAAGGGCCTGTATTACACAGTGGTTTTCGGTGGCACACAATGAGACAGATGCCACACACAGCAATGGCACAGAGGCAGACTTGCCAATCTTTATCTCCCTGCAGTAATCTCAGGCAGGCAGCTATAAAAAGGACTGCTGCACACAAAAGTGTGGACAAACAAACAAGATAGCTGTGCAGAAAGGAAGGAACAACAGGATTTGTGCTTTGAAAAAAGCAGTTGGTTTGCACAGCGGCGTACACACAAAGCAACGCAGCTATCAGGGAGCCTTCTAGGGCAGCCCAGTGAGCTACAGCGCTGAGGAAAAAAAAAAGTAGCTTCCACTGTCCTGCAAACAAAAGGTGGTGTTGGACAGTGGAAATCGCTACAGCACAAGCGGTTTGGGGGTGAATGTACCCTGCCTAACACTGTCTATCCCTGCTTCTGACGAAGCGGCACCTCTCCCTACGCTCAGATCAGCAGCAGTAAGATGGCGGTCGGCGGGAACGCCCCTTTATAGCCCCTGTGACGCGGAAGAAAGCAAGCCAATCACTGCAATGCCCTTCTCTAAGATGGTGGGGACTGAGATCTATGTCATCACGCTGCCCACACTCTGCGTCCACCTTCATTGGCTGAGAAATGGCGCTTTTAGCGTCATTGAAACGCGACTTTGGCGCGAAAGTCGCGTACCGCATGGCAGACCCCACACAGGGATCGGGTCGGGTTTCATGAGACGCCGACTTTGCCAAAAGTCGGCGACTTATGAAAATGAACGATCCGTTTCGCTCAACCCTACTTGTGACACCTACCTTCCCAAGGTGGCCTCCAAGTTGCATAGGAGTCAGGAAATTTGTCTCCTTTCAGGGATTATACTGGGAATTCAAAGGAAGAACAATATCCCATTTGGATGGCAGGAGAAGTATTATAAAATACTGCATAAATCTGATGCAAGTTGCTTTTAATTTCCTTTCAGGGTCCTAGAAAGGGTCTTTAATTCATCTTGCTAGTGTACTTTTAGAAGCTTTAAGATGTTATAGAGTTAGCTTATTCCACAAGAAATAGGGCAGTTCCAGGAAGCCCGAAGGCTCATTTTACTAGGACTATTTCAACCTCCTGGGCAGAGAAAACTGATGTCTCCAACTTGCCAATGTGTAAGGCAGCAACGTGATCCTCACATTGCACTTTCTATAGGCACTATAGGCTGGATTTAGAGTCTTCTGCTTTCCTTTGGGAGAAGGATTCTACAACCTGTGATTCCACCTTACGATTAAAGTTTGTCTGTAAATCTCTCTGTGGGTGATGTCATCGGTGATAGGAAAAAGCAGAATTATTTATCAGTAATGGGATTTTCTACAACCCATGACAGCACCCTCCCATCAATGGATGGTCACTTTATGTCCTTTATGGTCATGGATAGTGTTGAGCATTCCGATACTGCAAGTATCGGGTATCGGCCGATACTTGCTGTATCGGAATTTCCGATACCGAGATCCGATACTTTTGTGGTATCGGGTATCGGGTATCGCAACAACATTAATGTAATAATGTGTAAAAGAGAGAATTAAAATAAAAAATATTGCTATACTCACCTCTCCGACGCAGCCTGGACCTCAGCGAGGGAACCGGCAGCGTTGTTTGTTTAAATTTTGCGCTTTTACTTGGTTACGTGAAGTCCCGGCTTGTGATTGGTCAGGGCGGCCATGTTGCCGGGACGCGGACCAATCACAGCAAGCCGTGACGAAATTACGTCACGGCTTGCTGTGATTGGTCCGCGTCCCGGCAACATGGCCGCCATTAACCAATCACAAGCCGTGACGTCACGGGAGGCTGGACATGCGCGTATTTTAAAAAGCGCGCGTGTCCAGCCTCCCGTGACGTCACGGCTTGTGATTGGTTAATGGCGGCCATGTTGCCGGGACGCGGACCAATCACAGCAAGCCGTGACGTAATTTCGTCACGGCTTGCTGTGATTGGTCCGCGTCCCGGCAACATGGCCGCCCTGACCAATCACAAGCCGGGACTTCACGTAACCAAGTAAAAGCGCGAATTTTAAACAAACAACGCTGCCGGTTCCCTCGCTGAGGTCCAGGCTGCGTCGGACAGGTGAGTATAGCAATATTTTTTATTTTAATTCTTTATTTTACACATTAATATGGATCCCAGGGCCTGAAGGAGAGTTTCCTCTCCTTCAGACCCTGGGAACCATCAGGGATACCGTCCGATACATGAGTCCCATTGACTTGTATTGGTATCGGGTATCGGTATCGGATTGGATCCGATACTTTGCCGGTATCGGCCGATACTTTCCGATACCGATACTTTCAAGTATCGGACGGTATCGCTCAACACTAGTCATGGATTCACATAGTATAAAAGGAAAAAGAGGGGTGGGAAGGGGGGTGAGAAAGGTTTGTTTTTCATTGATGGTGTATATAACTACTATGGTGTGTCCTCTCATGCTTTGTAAACCAACTGATGCATTGGTGAGGCTCCGGCCTTTTATTCTGTAGGTTTCCTGTCATTGATAGACCGAAACCCTCTTTCTGTGGGAGCTGTCATCGGTTTTGGAAAATCCCATTACCGGTAAGTAATTGTTTCTTTTTTCCACTACCATGTTACTTTAGATTCAAATTTTTTATTCTTACAAGGGCTGATAAGAGAATATGGACCCTACAATTTATTCAGCAATGTCTACTTAACAAGGTAATACATAATTTGTGGTGGTTTACTACTGTTTTGGCACACACGGAAGGAGCACCACTTGGCTTTTGAAGCTCAGATTTTGTTTAAAAATATTGTGGTCACCATTAATGGAGCTGCCAGTGCAGCGCCCTAGAGTCCTGGTTGCTGCAGTAATGTCGCTCTTCCACCAGGGGGCGTGATATTACGTCTGATGGTACTAAAGGAGTTCATCTTGCCAGGTATCATAAGTCACACACTACACTTCACACTCCAGTCCACCAGGGGGAGCCTTGCTTCTATCTATTAGGGCACTCCTCACACATGGGTAAAACTGGTGGGTTGGATAGGAAGTGAGTCAGAAGCTGCCTGGGTTTGACCCAGAGAGGACCTGTCAGGCAGACAGGGGGAGAAGGAGGAACATCTGAGCTGCAGACAGAGGGTCCCTGTCAGGGGTGGGATCCTGACAGAGGCCTAGCACGAGATAGAATGCTACGGAGCTGCGCCTGCCCCACGTGCGGCAGCATCCTAAGAAAGGACACGAAGCGAAGTGTATTGTGGAGAGTGAGAAACGAAGTCACAGCACAAGGAGATAATACCGGGAGGAGTTCTGCCCCAAGATCGGCAGGCTCCTTCTGAGGCGAGTAGCCGGCGGCCGGAACACCGAGGAAGTAATTGACTCTACGCATTACTTCAGAGACCGGCAGGACAGTCAATTCCAAGTTGGCTGCCCGACCTTAATACCTAAGAAGACACGGTGGCAAATTGTGGGGGTCGGGGCATCTCTAGGGTCCCTACAAACAAGCCCCAGGCTATCCCAGTCATACGGGTTGTCCTATCCATACCATCTGGGGGACAGAGAGAGAGAGAACATCAGAAATATACACGACAGTTGTGAGGACTATCCCGTGGTGCTCAGCAGGGAGGTACTACAACACACAGGCGCTAGTAGGAAGGCTACTGATTTCCACCTGGTTAAGAGAACTCTGGATGTGCCTTCGGACCAGCCGGACTCTGCCTGCCCTGTGAATGGTACTCTGGACTGTGGATGCTGAAGTCTTCAGTAAAAGGTAAAGAGACTGCAACCTTTGTGTCCTCGTTATTCATTGCACCTTACATCGTCCACCATCACCACCTACACATCCGGGAAGCCCTGGGGACATTCTTCACCTGTGGGAAGGTATACCATCTAGCTGCCATTCCATCACCCCAGCGGACCCCTAGCAGCGTCGGTCACCCTGACCGAACACCACAGGTGGCGTCACGAACACCAGACAAACTTCACCTTTAATTGGACGCCCCTCAGAAGGGCCACGGACCGGGTCGGGCCACCGTGACATCCCCAGAACCGAGAAGAGATAGACCCGGTACCGAGTACCCCATTGCCCTTAACGTGGGGGCGCTCCACCAGAGCAGCAAATAATCTCCATAGGTGACCCCATTTTGGAAACTACACTGCTCAAGGAATTCATGTAGGGGTTTAGTGAGTGTTTTGAATATATATATGCCTCAAAGAATTTTATAACATAGGGCTATGAAAATAAATGTATACATTTTTACCACTAAAATGTTATATTCGCTGCAATTTTTTTATTTTCACTAGATGCAATTTCTCCCAATCACGGTAATGTCCCATATCATATGTCATCATAAACTACTGTTTGGCCATACAGCAGAACTCAAAAGGAAATAGCGCCATTTAACTTTTGGACCACAGATTTCACTGAGATAGTTTGAAGTTGCCATTTTCAGAGCTTGCAGAGGTGAAAGAACAGAAAACAAAAAGTGAACCTATTTTGGCAACTAGACCCCTTGATTTCACTGGATTTTATTTTGGGAGCAGTCATGTCACGTTTGAAGAGCCTTTGTTCTACTAGTAATACGGAAACCCACTTTTTTTGCATTGATAGAAGACAGATCTGATTTGGGGCTTGTTGAATTGAAAATTTTAATTGTAGCTTTTTAGGGTACATAACATATTTTGATCACATTGAGGCTGGATTCACTTTTATCCTGTGCTCTACATTGAGAACTTTTGTAAAAGTTTCAGTTTAAATCTCCAAAAAAATGTGATTCAAACAGTATTCCCAATGGAACCATTCACTATAATGAGTTAGGGAGACATTTTGGACTCCGTTTGATCTGTGTTCTGGCAGTGTTCCCTGATTTTTAAAGCAGACACTCAACTGTGTTTGACCACACATTTGTGCACCAAAAAGATGATAAAAAAGATAGACACTGCTGGAACAGAGGATAGACAAAGCCTAAGGTGACTCCAACTGCCTCATTATAGTGAATGCTTCTGTCTTATGTTTTGTCTAAATTACACTGGTTTGGGGATTTAGACGCAAACCCCGAGTTGAGTGCTCAATGTACAGCAGGGGATACATGTGAGCTGAGCCTTAGGACATGTTCCTTTGTAGCGCAAATATTGTGTTTTTTCTTGTGCATAAAATATTTTGCATTTAACTGTCTAAGTAAAGTGGTTGTAATATCATGAAAACCTCTACGCACTGTGCGTATAAAGACGACGCTGAAAAAAAATGCATGTAAAAAAGTGCTGGTGTATTTTCACGTGCATATTCAATGCTTTTAAATATTATAATATTATAAAGTGAATTAAAAAAAACATTGATATACAGCTCTGGCAAAAATTAGGAGACCACCACATAAAAACCCTGTCATGGGCAGCCTAATCTCCAGACCTGAACCCCATTGAAAACCTCTGGAATGTAATCAAGATGATGATGGATAGTCACAAGCCATCAAAGAAGAACTGCTTAAATTTTTGCTTCAGAAGCAGTGTGAAAGACTGGTGGAAAGCATGCCAAGACGCATGAAAGCTGTGATTAAAAATCATGGTTATTCCACAAAATATTGATTTCTGAACTCTTCCTGAGTTAAAACATTAGTATTGTTGTTGTTTCTAAATTATTATGAACTTGTTTTCTTTGCATTATTTTAGATCTGAAAGCACTGTGTGTTTTTTTTAATTTTGACCATTTCTCCTTTTCAGAAAAAAATACAAAATGTATTGCTTGAAAATTCGGAGACATGTCAGAAGTTTATAGAATAAATGAACTTTTTACATTTTACTCAAAAATATACCTATAAAGAGACAAACTGAACATTTTGCTGTGGTCTCTTAATTTTTGCCAGATCTGTATATCTGCACCAAAAATGTATCAAATAAAGGACAAAATGTGTAAAAATCACGATAATCAGAGCAGTATTTGCGTATTTTGGTGCGGACACCTGCAGAAAACAAGTGAAAAAAGAACACTTTCACACTATGGACCTTGAATATTTTTAACACCGATTGCTGATCTCACGCGCTGCGCTATTTCTGTACTGCAGTGCATGATATGTTAGTTTCACACTGTTAGAACATGTTTATAACAGGGCCTAACAGGCCACCGTACATCAAGACCATCTCTTGGCCTTCGGTTGTCATGGCAACTATCAGGAACCCTCTCCCTCTGTTAACCATCTAGTCACTGCCATTGCAATTGAAAGCGGTATTTAGGGGATTAAATGGGCAAAATCAGTGTTAAAACCGATCACGACTGATGCAGGAGGGTGTCAACTGTAATATCCAGCTGACACCAGCAGCATTCTTGCTTATCGGGGGTTGCTTTTCACTCAAAGGAGTATTCCCATCTCCAATATCCTATTACATTATGTACAGTGGCATGTAAACGTTTGTGCACCCCTGGTCAAAATTACTGTTGCTGTGAACAGCCAAGCAAGTTGAAGATGAAATGATCCCTAAAAGGGCTAAAGCTAAAGATGGCTCCTGAACTAACCGGGGTCTCCGTGAGACGCCTCCCAGGATTCTTTTCGACTAGAACGGAAAAAAACATATTTTCTAAATATTTTCCACGGCAGCAATAAAGAAGAACAAACAGAATACTATTGTCACACAACATCTGTCTGGACGATGTTCCATACAGTGTTAATTAATGCATGACGGATCTCTCTGAATGTGCTAAATTGTCTTAGAAAATGTCTTGTAAATTCTCGGGATTCTCTTGCTTTTGTGCGTCAATGTGACTAGATCCCGAATGTTGCGTCTCGTGAAGGCAATATTGATGATTTTTTGTGCCCCCCATGTACGTAATGGAAGGCATTCAGTTTCAGTGTACATCGAGGACGCTGGTTTTTTTTTTTTCTTACGTGCTAAAAACAAGCCGAAGCGTTGTTGGCCATTATACCGTTCTACATTGCCCGAGATGTGAAAATGGAAAGCTTGTCACTCGGACGCAGACACAAGATGCAGTTCTCAGACTGCGATGTGTGATTTGCATTACAAATCAGAACGTCAAGCTTCCAAAATCTCCCTCAAAATGGCCCTGCCGCTATATATGCTTCCCTGTGGTGTGTAGACAAAGGAATCCATCCTTCCATCCCCAATGTACGAAATAAGTGTGCCAGCCTATGTCCCCATCCCCGTGACACCATGTTTGTGCTGCACACCTATTATTCCCCTCTCCCATCTCTGTGCAATGCAAAGCGAGGGCTGTAAATAGCATCGTGATCAATAAAGGCAACACATAGAACCAGCAAAGCGTGTCATTTGTAATGGGTCTAATTGGGAGAGCGGCCCCTACTGCAGCAGACAGAGCCCACAGACATTTGGGCTTTTCCACTTTTGCCAGCAAGTAGGGGGTATTTGCAGTTGGTGGTCTGTTTTCTGCGCGAGCTACGCCCCTTCATCTGTTCTCACTGCAGCCTGTTCCCAATTTCAGGCTCAGAATACAACAACCCCTTAGCTTCTAGGCTGTATGTGCAATTGTAGCCGGAGACAGGGAAACTGAGCTTCCCATAGAGGAGTGAATGAGAGGCGGTAGCAGGACCTGCTAGTGCTGGTGTACAATGGGAAGCTTTGAGCAGAGAAATTGATAATCTTCATGGAAGAGTAATTTGAATGAAATTCCACTTGACAGGCTGTCTCCAAGCAAAAGGCAGGCAGTGAGGGAGTGTGTGCAGCACCCAGGGCTCCGCTGCTGCTGTAGGTGACAACCACATATACACTGTAGCCACATCTCATTACAGCTCTTCATTAGTTTCCTTCCAGCAAGAGAGAGAGGTGGACATGGAGGAAAACATGGAAGAAGGACAGACACAGAAAGGTAATGTGTTTATGTGATTACTACATATCCTCTTGCCTTGGATTAGCAAAACCCTCTTATTCTTCATTTTCTGCAATGTGCATGTTCTTGGCAACATACATGGCCGGGCAACGAAGGCTACGGAGACGGCTGGGAACCTGTTCCCATCTGAAGAACACTAATCTTCATTTTTTTTTTTTTTTTTTTTTTTTTTTAGCCTTTCACGCTTGCCTTGCTGGGAAAAATTAGGACCTCAGAGTGAACTGTGCAACAGACGCTGACAATATGTATAGTTAGCCTGGGCTCACAAAGAAGTCAATGTAGCCATTAATTCCATGATTCAATGGAGCACAAGAATTGGGAAACAGATTTCCGTAGAGCTAGAGGGGTGAACATGATTAGTCCCTGTTCTTCGCCATGGTTAGAATAGACATAGCGCTGTATATGTTTGTCTATTGTGTGTTACTCTACCGTTATTATGGTCCTATCGCCGTCCTGTATGTTTGTTTACTGCCGCGAGCAACAATCCGAGGCACGAGATCCGGTCCTGCAGAATTGGCGCTGTTGTCTAATAATCAGCTTTGCAGATTTTATTTTTTTTGCCTTTAAATGATTATATTTAGTAGCCGTTGGGGAATTATGCAAACTGGTCAGAGGGTTTTTATTTGCCAAATTTTCATCTGTGTTGTTGCACTTCTCTCATTAGACCTGACCTACTTACGCTAAATGAATGCTGTTTTTTTTATGCTGACTTGTTTTTCCACGTCTTTGTGCATGAAATTAGAGGGAGTCTTGCTTAGGATAACCTGCTACCTGCAGATGTTTTGCAATATGTTTAGACTTCATTCATCAGATTTTAGCATGGTTATGATAAAAACCAGGAAGATTATTATTATTTTGGAAAATGATCAATGTAAACAAATGCAGTGGGAAGATAAAAAAAAAAAAAAAATAGAAAAATTAACATACAGACACCATGATGCTTCAGGAAAAGTAGTCGTGTTTTTTGGTGGCCATGTTGACGTATTGTTTACTTGTTATTATATGTAAGATTCCCAAATCCCATAATACAATTTAATATGTCATCAATGATCCCCAAATGTCACGATCAACACGGTGGCTTTGCTGTATCTGTTGCTGTTTCCTCTATTTATGTGACACGGTGTTGTTTGTGTATTGTGTACCTTTGTGTACCTACAGCATATACTGTATATACTGTCAATAGGAATGTTTTTTACGTTTTTTACCATTTGACTCTATTTTTCTCATATGCTAAATATAAGCTTGTAGAACGGAAAACATTAAGGCTTTGTCTTCTACACTTAGTATATCCTCCATTGCCTAAAATGCCAAGAACGAAGATTTACAGATCTTGTGATTTCTACAACACTGACATCCTGTGGTAGCTGTGCAATTGTGAAGAGTCAATGAAGTTTAGGATAGACGCTAATTGTTCACAATTTAATGGCTCCGGCCTCCGATTTATGACTAGTTACTAATCTGAGCATCTTGGGTGAACCCACATAAAAGGGCATAAGGCCTGCTGTGGGTAGGTGATGACCCCCCCATTAATAAAGAGATGAACTGATTATTCTGCATCATCTCTGTTATTCATGGTGCTGACCTGTGCCATTATTTAGCAACTGCCCATCCTGTTATTACATTACTGACCAATCTTGGCTTTTTGGAGCTCATTAGTACCAGATTTTTACATATCCAACAAATAATAATAATTTATTAAATGAGAATTTTCAAATCAGAACTACTTCTTGTAGCATTATCATAATGTAAAAAAATGTCAGTGGAAAATATTTAAGCATTGATTAGTATTCTGCAATACTTGTATAATTTATATTCTTCGTAATTTAAAAAAAAAAAATCTACCTTTAGTAGATAGCCGTGTACCTACATTTTTTGGATTATTTTCTAGAATAGCTTGCCAAGGGTGTTTAAAAGATAGATAACATTATTTTGACCAATATATGACTTGTATCCTGCATTTTAGCCAGTGTTCCTTTCTGTATTCTTTATTTCTATTCATTTATTCCAGCTTATCTGCTATGATGTCTCCATACAAATCACACATAGGGGAGCAGGATCTTATCTTCTCTATGTCTCTGTAGCAGAATGCAGGACATTGTATTGCAGTACTGTTCAGTGTAGCTGTGAATCCAGCTCTCGATTGACCTAAACACTTGCTAGTAAACAGCTGCACAATCTCTTTGAGTCTCTGTCTCTCTCCATCAAGGTCAGGAGCTGGATTCTAATCTTACTGTACAGACTTCTGTGTATGGAAACATGGAGGGAGAGGTACAGAAGGGGCTTTTATGTAGGGAAGTGTACATTTCTGATATTAAGAAATTCTTTACAAATTAATTTATGAAGAAACTACAATGTTACACTTTAAGCAGATGTCTACCAAAAAATGGATATGCAAGTCATAAGGTCTGATTTCATCCGTGGGCTATGCTTTATACTGCAACATTTGAAGCATTCTAGGAATATATTTTTTTTTTTTGCTTTTATTTTTATACTTCATAAAGTATAAGATAGTGCAGGTACAGTAACTCTTAACAGGCGTGTTATTGCCAAATTATCAGCTCCATTAGCGCCCATCGTTATATCATATGACCTGCTTGCTGACTGCCTGAATACTATAGGGTTTTCTGTGTAGGCCAAAAGAAGTCTCTGCATTCATTAGGCCAACATCCAATTGGCTACCTACTAAAAAACGGTGTCTGCTAAACATATCATTTTATAATAATGGAACCTATGGGTGACAAATGAACCTCAAAAATATCCTCTGCGGCCATCCTGTAAAAATAAAATACATAAAATGCATACATTCTTTTTAATACAGAAGCCTATGAGTGGAGAATGACTGAAGCATGACATCTGTTCATGCATCTGTTGGATTTTTATTCCATGTTTCATGTTTTTTTTATATTCACGCACCAAACATCTTGGGATGTGCCAGAATAAGAAAGGACAGATACGTACTGATGATGTATAATGTCACCGTTGGTTAAAATACATTTGTCCACCAATCTAACATATATGATTTAGTATTATGGAAAAGAATTGGTCCAAGTGTCCTTCATGGAATTTCTTTATGTTGCCAATAGCTAATCTCTCAATTGCTGACGTTTACCTGTTCTTGTAACTGAGTGAATGTCGTGTTTTTGCAGGAAAGGATGCACAGTGGGGCCTTGAGATTTGCTGCCTATTAGCAGCAAGAGGCAATGGTTGTATACCTGTACATTTCTTTTATAGGTGAACTTAGCTCTATAGGAAACCAGGTATCTTATTTTACATAAAAGAAACATAAAAGATTCACTGAGTTGTTGAAACCTCCACCTGTGAAAAAAAGAGAATTGAGAGGAATATCTCAGTACCTATCAATGGACTTACAATTCCCTGAAAAGGACATGAAATTCACAAGATATCACTGAAAGAGGCAATGCGTACCAATACATGGTTAAAGTACCAGTTCACTATATGATTGAAACAGGACACATTGGTGTATAATGGAGGTAGCACAAGTACAAAATACTGATGAGCAACCAGTCACACACCTATCATGCATGGGGGAGGGGAGGGTGGATGCGCAGTATTGTAGATGCACATGGCGTGTGTAAGGTGCCAGTCACACTTGGCGTTGCTCACTTGCCATTAATTCCACAGCACTTTACAGACATTGGGACTCACAATCTATATTCCCTATCAGTCTGTCTCTGGAATGTGGGAGGAAACCGGAGTACCCAGAGGAAACCCACACAAACACAGGAAGAACATACAAACTCCTTGCAGATGTTGTCCTTGGTGGGATTTGGTTGGAATCAGGTTGTGACGATGCACAGGCCAGCAAAGATGACGCAATTGACTTCTGAGAGAGGTGAATGGAGAATAAGGGAAGGTCTGACAGGGCATACAGCATGGCATGATTGGGCTGTCTTTAGAGGTACAGATGAAAGAGTGCCAAAGACAGCTATAACCAAACTCAAGACAGACGGAATTGGTGGTGGGCAGCAAATCCTCTACAGATCCATAGGGATTATGGATGTACCAGTTTGCCGGGGTCTACATGTATGATGGGGACTCAGGAAATAAGCCCGCATCACAAGCGGCATATGCAAACTGTGGCACACAGCTAATGCGTCTCTACTAGCAGCGAACGGAGCTCGCACCAATTGCTGCTTGTTAACAATTTAGTGAAATGAAGGCACACTAACCAGCATTTAATGAAACATTAATGTGCTGATGGTTCACCATGCCAGCTGGGGACCTACTAAAAGCCCACATGGCTGCCATCTTGGTACTCTTTTGAAGCCTAGCCATCAGAGATGCCAACTGGATTTTTTCTTTTTTTCTGAACAGTGTCTAAAAAAATCATGGAACGCCAACATTTTTTAATGCACACATTACTGAGGCATCTGTTGGCCATATAAATATATATATATATATATATATATATATATATATATATATATATATATATATATGTGTATATATATATATATATATATATATATATATATATATATATATATACAGTATATTTTATATTTCGTATTTTTTTGTGTTTCTCGCACCAAACATTTTAGGATATGTCAGGTTAAGAGAGAACACATACTGTATCTACTTATGATGTGTAATTTCACAGATTCTTAAAAAAATGGTTTTCCAATCTAACTTGATTTGGTAAAAGGAAAAAAAATGGGTCCAAGTAGTACTATATTATATAGAAAAAGAAATCAAAGCATGACAGGTATAAGTGCCCAGAGGGGAATTTTTTTTTAAAAAAAAGAGATAAATGAGAAATAAAAAAGAAAAGAATATTATATGTAAATATACAAATTCATAATGCAAATATTAATAGATATTTGCTATATTAGCATCCATATAAGTCCATTGTATCAAAATATAAAATTACTTAAAGAGAATTTGACAGATGATGGATTGGGCAGCATGCATTAGGCACATTTTTAATAACCGCTTGAGGACCAAGCCATACGACAGACGATGCGCTTCTCCCCACCCACAGCCCTGGATTGACAGGCCTCTGCCTATATGCAGCTTTTAAAGTATGTTTTTTTCCTGAGACACCACAGCGTTTCAGAGTCAAAACCATTCCTGGCTGAGTTCATACAGCCAGTGCCTGATACATGGTGCCCATGAAAACACCATAAAGACAAAAGCAAATCAAAACACCAAAATTACTTTTTTTCCAGCCACCACACCTTACAAAAAATGTCAATAAAAATTAATCCAAATGTGATATCTACTCCAAATTGGTATCAATGAAAAAATCATCTCACCTAACCAAAAAAAAAAACAAATCCCCACACAGCTCTATCGACAGTAAAAGTCACCTCGATATGCTTATAATGTCACTCTCCGCAAGGAGAAAAGATACTTCCTGATCCCGGTCAGACCTCTCTCACTCAGCCAAACCAGATCTTCACTTTGCACTGATGAGGGGCAGTACCCCGAAACACAGTGTCTGCAAATTGAGATTCTGGTTTGGCTATTATCCTAAGTCATGTAACACGGCTCGTTAAAGGGTCGACATTGACTGTTAGGATTGCTACTTCCAATAGGTGGCACTAGAGTTCTAGTCCTCTTCCTCTCTGAAGAGACAATTTGCACATTTCCCAGAGGAGCATTGCGGCTTTAAGTGTCCTCACCTCGACATGCTTATCATGTCACTCTCCTCAAGGAGAAACGATACTTCTTGGACAGTAAAAGTCGAGAGTCGTGAGTCAGAGTAGTCAAGGAGTCCAAGGTTAGAAACCAAAAGGGTACGTAGTATACAGAAGGAAGAGACAAAAGCTTAGTCAGGTAACGTTCCGAGGTCAGAATACAAGGAGGATAGCAGATCAGAGCAGAGACGCTAAAGTGTGTCTGAGCCAATTTGAGTCAGGTGGAATAAACAATGTAGAAAGTATTAATTCTGTTAAATAGTCACTGTCATTTCAACAAATTTTGCATAAGTCAATAGTACAGGTGAATTTAGGAAACATTTTAACATCCAGTAGCTTACTAGAGAAATCAGCTTCTGTCTCCATTTATGAGCCAATTCATCCTTTCAGCCTTGCTTATCAACATCATTATCTGAAGCGAAAAAAGTGCTCAAATCCACCTTGGCTAAAACAAGATGGACTGCCAGAAAAGTGAGGTGTCAGGTTATAAAGCATTTTGGTCTATAAACAAGGGATGGGTAGGAGGCTTCAGATGCTTTCAGTACAGTGAGACACCAGGCAGACACAGGCAGATTGTGCTGTAGCTTTTAGTAACTGTATATTACTTCAGTGCTGGATTCACAGCCACACACATACTGCTGTATAATGTCTTCCATCCAGGAGACATAGAAAAAGACTGCATCTCCTTGTGAAAAAAAATCCTTAAAAAGTAAAGTTTTAAAAGAGAATGTCTTTGTGATCAGAAAATGAAAAACTGTCCTTATTGCCCATTGGAATTATCCATTATGTACCTCACATTAATCCGACGTAATTTAATAATCTAAACTTAGCTTTTTGATTTTGCTGTAAGTCTGTATAGATATAGAAGTCTGCCTGTTTTATGGGTTTGACCAATCGTGATATGTTTATTAGCTGTCATTAAAACTTGTTCAAGGATTTACCTCAGGGAGATATATTTAGCAGTGTTTTAATAGTCCCTGTGTTATGCCTAAAAGCTACATGTGTGTATTTAAAAAATGATATTAAAGGGACTCTGTACTTTGTTTGAACAATCATTCTGCACTGACAGATGCTCGGTGCACCCTTGGCGTGGCCAAACATCTAAGTGCACAATCTCACATAAGTGTTTTCCTTCCATTTCCTTCTCCTTTTCTTTAATTGACAGCACTGTCTAGATAAACCCAGAGAAGACCAGAGATAGATGGAAAACAAGTAGGTGGAAAGATGTACTTCAATGTTTAGCCATGTCATGGTACACTGAGTGTCTCAACTTTATTTGAACAGCCATTCTATTCTGACTGATTCCCTAAATCTTCCGGTTCTCCCTGTCTTCAGGTAGTGGAATAGACAGGAATAGCTGTCAGTCATTGCACTCTGTACTAGGATTATGCCTATAGCAGTGTGACTGACATCCCAGCATGTGCAGGGAGATCAGAGAGCAAGAGGAGAGGTGCAATTCCGGTACACTGTAGTAATTATTGGTAGCGGTCCCTGATTCTTCCACAACTCGTAGGCAGGGAGAACAGGGATGATTTTAACATTGTTTTTAAACACACACACACACACACACACACATACAGTATATATATATATATATATATATATATATATATATATATATATATATATATATATATATAGCATTTGAGTATAACATAGATTATTAAAACCTGTATTAGCAGGTATCTAAAGAGGTCCTAATATCTTCCAGGGGTAAATCTTGCTGTCAGGCTCCCTTTAATGAAAGTGCATGCTCCTATGGCTTGAGTAATATACCTTAAAGGGGTTGTCCACTACTAGGACAACCCCTTCTTAATCAAAATGTTTGTCCGCCATAAAATAATAAAGCTTATACTCCCCTCCCGTCCTGGTGCCGTTCCCACGAAGTCGACAGTCACTCTCGCCTGGGCTCTTGTGCCGTGTTGTGACATGTAACCCCAGGCCAAATCAATGCTGGCGTCACTGTCCCGGCCTTTGGACAAATCAATCATGAATAGGAACTCCAGTCTGCAGCTGATCCCAGGCTTCTTTTTCATGTTCAAGTTGTTTGTAGGCGGAGACAGTGATGCCAGTGCTGATTGAGCGCCGGCATCATGTGACACAACACAGCACGACAGCCGCGGGGAGCGCAAATGCCAACACTGCAGGAACGGCGACAGCACGGAAGGTGACTATAGGCTTTATTATTTTATTGGGGTCAAGTGAGGTATGACAAGGAGTTGTCCAAGTAGTGGACAACTTCTTTAAAAGGGTATTCCAGTGTAATGCATTTATCACCGGTCCTGTCCTGGAATGGTGATAAATTCTAGATACTCACGTGTACCAGTGCGATATGAAGAATCGTGGTCCATCATAACCTCAGCAGAAAGACCATTCCTACGAGTAATTAAAATGGGGCAATAATCAATCCTGTCACTCGCCAGTCCATTCGATGTCTGAAGAAATCGTTCCAACTTAGGTGCTACGGGAAGTGCTGTACACTTTTAATACACTAAGAACTATTCAAGTCACATAATTGTGCCAGGATATACAGTGGGGAAAAAAATTATTTCGTCAGCCACCAATTGTGCAAGTTCTCCCAATTAAAAAGAGACCTGTAATTGACATCATAGGTAGACCACAACTATGAGAGTCAAAATGAGAAAACAAATCCAGAAAATCACCTTGTATGATTTGGCAAGATTTATTTTTCAAAATATGGTGGGAAATAAGTGTTTGGTCACCTAAAAACATGAAAACATGAAAGATTTCTGGTTCTCACAGTAACTTCTTCTTTAAGAGGCTCCTCTGTCCTCCACTCATTACCTGTAGTAATGGCACCTGTTTGAATTTATCAGTATAAAAGACACCTGTCCACAACCTTAAACAGTCACACTCCAAACTCCACTATGGTGAAGACCAAAGAGCTGTCGAAGGCCACCAGAAACAAAATTGTAGCCCTGTACCAGGCTGGGAACAGTGAATATGCAATAGGCAAGCAGCTTGGCATGATGAAATCAACTGTGGGAGCAATAATAAGAAAATGGAAGACATACAAGACCACTGATAATCTCCCTCGATCTGGGGCTCCACATAAGATCTCACCCCGTGGGGTCAAAATGAGCACCAAAACAGTGAGCAAAAAATCCTAGAACCACATGGGGGGACCTAGTGAATGACCTGCATAGAGCTGGGACCACTATAACAAAGGCTACCATCATTAACACACTACGCTGCCAGGGACTCAGATCCTGCAGTGCCAGACGTGTCCCCCTTCTTAAGCCAGTACATGTCCGGGCCTGTCTGAAGTTTTCCTAGAGAGCATTTGGATTATCCAGAAGAGTGTTGGGAGAATGTCATATGGTCTGATGAACCAAAGTACAGCTGCTTGGTAGAAACAAAACTCGTCATGTTTGGCGGAGACAGACTGCTGAGTTACATCCAAAGAACACCATACCTACTGTGAGGCATGAGGATGGCAACATCATGCTTTTGGGCTGTTTCTCTGAAAAGGGACCAGGAAGACTTATCTGTGTACATGAAAGAATGAATGGGACCATGTATTGTGAGATTTGAGTGCAAACCTCCTTTCATCAGCAAGGGCATTGAAGATGAAAGGTGGATGGGTCTTTCAGCATGATAATGATCCTAAGCACACCGCCAGGGCAACGAAGGAGTGGCTTCATAAGAAGCATATGAAGGTCCTGGAGTGGCCTAGCCAGTCTCCAGATCTCAACCCCATAGAAAACCTTTGGAGGGAGTTGAAAGTCCGTGTTGCCCAGCGACAGGCCCAAAACATCAATGCTCTAGATCTGCATGGATGAATGGGCCAACATACCACCAACAGCGTGTGCCAACCATTTGAAGACTTACAGAAAATGTTTGACCTCTGACTGCAACAAAGGATATATAACAAAATATTGAGATGCACTTTTGTTAATGACCAAATACTTATTTTCCACCATAATTTGCAAAATAAATCTTGCCAAATCAGTCAAGGTGATTTTCTAGATTTGTTTTACTCATTTTGACTCTCATAGTTGTGGTCTACTGATGATGTCAATTACAGGCCTCGCTCATCTTTTTAAGTGGGAGAACTTGCACAATTGGTGGCTGACTAAATACTTTTTTTCCCCACTGTATAACATTTCATCAAAAGTGACAATTGAATTGGTTAGTTGAATACAAGTGCACAAAATGATTGTTTTTCCTTTTTTTGAACAAAAACAAAAGTTTTGATTGCTCATCTTCTTAATATGACATATTTAACAGTTCATTATTATTACATTGCTTTTGTTTAGTATATCCAAAGCTTTGTCGTAAAAAGCTTAGCATGAATTTTATGTTCCTTAGAAATCCTGAATCAAGTACTTACTAATTTTAAAATGCTGTCACCAAAGCAAAACTGCATTTTACTTCCCAAATGTTTCCAAAATGCATCATTATTCATTTGAAATTACTACTTCTAGGATGCATAGACGAAACAGAAATTAAGTGACCTATAATTACTGCATTCACCAAAACATTCCAACAAGAAAACTCTTACCACAAAGTGAATTATTGGATTATCTAAGTGGACTTATTTGATTAAGGCCCTCTGAAGGCTAGGCAGGCGGCCTAATCTTGGCATGTCTTAAGGTAAAGATTTGGTTTGGTCAAAACCACTTGCACAGATACATAGTTTAACATTTGTTGCTAGTGGGTTCTCTCTCTTCCCCCTCTCGGCCACTTTCTGCCCCCTCTCGTCCTCTTTCTCCCTCCCTCTCGTCCCCACCTCCCCCTTTCTCTGTCTCTTCTCCCCTTATTCTATGTCTTCCCGTCTCCTTTAAGTCCTCTCCTCCCTCTTGTTCGCTCTCCCTCTCTCCCTCTCATCCTCTCTTGTTTTCCCTCTCTCGCTAACCCTCACTCTTGCTTGCCCTCCCTCTCGATTTTCCTTCCTTTTCCTCTCTTTTCCTCCCCCTCATTTCCCATCTCTTTTCCTCCTTTCTCTCTTCTTTTCCCTTTTTTTTCCTCTAAGTTAATCTATTTTTTGGAAGAAAATGTTAGCATATATCTAGTTCTGGTTCAGTTTGCTTGTTCTAGAAGAGCTACTAGGTAACGTCTTTTGGCAGTCTTTGTCAGAAGATCACAAGTTCCACATACATTATCTCTAGTTTGATCTCTTTATATATTTGATTTTATGTTTTTTATCTTTAAAGCAGATTCTTTATAAATTAACTAGATGGTGGGCCGATTCTAACGCATTGGGTATTCTAGAATATGAATGCGTAGTGTATAGCACAGCCCACGTAGTACATTGCGCAGCCCACGTAGTACATTGCGCAGCCCACGCAGTACATTGCGCAGCCCACGCAGTACATTGCGCAGCCCACGCAGTACATTGCGCAGCCAACGCAGGACATTGCGCAGCCAACGCAGGACATTGCGCAGCCCACGCAGTACATTGCGCAGCCCACGCAGTACATTGCGCAGCCCACGTAGTACATTGCGCAGCCCATGTAGTACATTGCGCAGCCCACGTTGTACATTGCACAGCCCATGTAGTACATTGCGCAGCGCATGTAGTATATTGCGCAGCCCATGTAGTATATTGCGCAGCCCACTTAGTATATTGCGCAGCCCATGTAGTATATTGCGCAGCCCATGTAGTATATTGCGCAGCTCACTTAGTATATTGCACAGCCCATGTAGTATATTGCGCAGCCCACTTAGTATATTGCGCAGTCCACATAGTATATTGCCCAGCCACGTAGTATATAGCACAGCCCATGTAGTATGTTGCCCAGCCCATGTAGTATATTGCCCAGCCACATAGTATATAGCACAGCCCATGTAGTATATTGCCCAGCCACATAGTATATAGCACAGCCCATGTAGTATATTGCCCAGCCCATGTAGTATATTGCCCAGCCACGTAGTATATAGCACAGCCCATGTAGTATATTACCCAGCCACGTAGTATATTGCCCAGCCCATGTAGTATATTGCCCAGCCACGTAGTATATTGCCCAGCGCATGTAGTATATTGCCCAGCCACGTAGTATATAGCACTGCCCATGTTGTATATTGCCCAGCCCACGTAGTATATAGCAATGTGGGCATCATATCCCTGTTAAAAAAAGAAATAAAATAAAAAATAGTTATATACTCACCTTCCGGAGCCCCCGATCCAAGCGAAGCTGTTACCGACGCTGCTCGTGTGCTCCGGTCTCAAGAGTGCATTGCGGTGTCGCGAGATGATGATGTAGTGGTCTCGCGAGACCGCTACGTCATCATCTCTCGAGATCGCAGCATGGACCGGTTACCGGAGCGTCGCGAGCGGGGAAGGCCTGTTGTCGATCCGGGGGCCGACGGACGGTGAGTATATAACGATTTTTTTTATTATTATTATTTTTAACATTAGATTGTTTTACTATTCATGCTGCATAGGCAGCATGAATAGTAAAAAGTTGGTCACACAGGGTTAATAGCAGCGGTAACGGAGTGCATTACACCACGGCATAGCGCGGTCCATTACCGCTGCCATTAACCCTGTGTGAGGGCAGACTGGAGGGGAGTATGGAGCGGGCACTGACTGTGGGGAGGAAGGAGCGGCCATTTTTCCGCCGGACTGTGCCCGTCGCTGATTGGTCGTTGCTGTTTTGCCACGACCAATCAGCGACTTGGATTCCATGACAGACAGAGGCCACGACCAATGAATATCCGTGACAGAAAGAAAGACAGAAAGAAGGACAGACAGACAGACGGAAGTGACCCTTAGACAATTATATAGTAGAAACTACTCTCGGGTCCTCTCATATGCTTTTAATGCTTGATAGTCTCCAAGTTTTAACAATACCCAAGGACAGGTACAGTGAAGGTTATTTCAAAAGAGCCCAGGAAAAAGAGAAAAAAATGGTTTGCACTCACCAAGCCCGATAAAATAGATGAAACTTTATTAGGACACTAGATGGTGGCCCAATTCTAACGCATCGGGTATTCTAGAATATGTATGTCCACATAGTATAATGCCCAGCCACGTAGTATATTGCCCAGTGACATAGTATATTGCACAGCGATGTAGTATATTGCCCAGCGACGTCGTATATTGCCTAGTTACAAAGGATCAAAAAAACGGGATATCCACCAATCAAAAAAACGATAATTCAAAGCAGGGTGTGACTAATATATAAAAAATAACTTTTAATATATTTTTAGCTAAAATTGGTATAACCAACCACATAAAAAATGGACTCACAGGAAAAATTCCCATCCACAGGGAATAAACAAATCACCAAATCCCCGAGACCTTCTAGACAACACTTCAATGTCAGTCTCTAAAGGGAAACAATTCACTCCTATGAGGGAGCACAAAACACGTATAGATCACAAACCGCATGTCTCTTGTCTCCATCAATCATATGGAGATGCAGTAACCGTGATTCGTGTATAATAATTAGAACGATCTCACCTCAGGATTTCCTTTTTCGGTAAGGGTAATTGGTATTGGGAAATATGTTTGGTATTTTGGGGTTAAAATTACTTTCATGACAGCGTGGACGGGCATGTGTGCGGCCAGAACTGTGGGCACCCCCCTTCCAGATGCTGCGGATATGAGCGGCCTTACCCTTACCGAAAAAGGAAATCCTGAGGTGAGATCGTTCTAATTATTATACACGAATCACGGTTACTGCATCTACATATGATTGATGGAGACAAGAGACATGCGGTTTGTGATCTATACGTGTTTTGTGCTCCCTCATAGGAGTGAATTGTTTCCCTTTAGAGACTGACATTGAAGTGATGTCTAGAAGGTCTCGGGGATTTGGTGATTTGTTTATTCCCTGTGGATGGGAATTTTTCCTGTGAGTCCGTTTTTTTATGTGGTTGGTTATACCAATTTTAGCTAAAAATATATTAAAAGCTATTTTTTATATATTAGTCACACCCTGCTTTGAATTATTGCCCAGTTACGTTGTATATTGCCCAGCGACATAGTATATTGCACAGCGACGTAGTATATTGCCCAGTGACGTAGTATATTGCCCAGTGACGTAGTATATTGCCAAGTGACGTAGTATACAGCACAGAGCCACGTAGTATATTGCCCAGCGACATAGTATATTGCCCAGTTACGTAGTATACAGCACAGAGCCACGTAGTATATTGCACAGCGACGTAGTATACAGCACAGAGCCATGTAGTATATTGCCCAGCCACGTAGTATATTGGGCAGTCATGTAGTATATTGCCCAGTGACGTAGTATATTGCCCAGTGACGTATTATATTGCCCAGTGACGTAGTATATTGCCCAGTGACGTAGTATATTGCCCAGCGACATAGTATATTGCCCAGCCACGTAGTATATTGCCCAGTGACGTAGTATATTGCCCAGTGACGTAGTATATTGCTCAGTGATGTAGTATATTGCCCAGTGACGTAGTATATTGCCCAGCTAATTAGTATATTGCCCAGTGACGTTGTATATTGCCCAGTGACGTAGTATATTGCCCAGTGACATAGTATATTGCCCAGTGACGTAGTATATTGCCCAGTGACGTAGTATATTGCTCAGTGATGTAGTATATTGCCCAGTGACGTAGTATATTGCCCAGCTAATTAGTATATTGCCCAGTGACGTTGTATATTGCCCAGTGACGTAGTATATTGCCCAGTGACATAGTATATTGCCCAGTGATGTAGTATATTGCCCAGTGACGTAGTATACAGCACAGAGCCACATAGTATATTGCCCAGCCACATAGTATATTGGGCAGTCACGTAGTATATTGCCCAGCTACGTAGTATATTGCCCAGCCACGTATGTCACAGGTTAAAAAAATAAAAAATAAACATATACTCACCTTCCGCAGGCGCGTCGTAGTTCTGTCGCTTGTGTGGGGTGCAGGCGGCAGCTTCCGGTCCCAGGGTGTGATGACGTCGCGGTCACGTGACCGTGACGTCATGACAGGTCCTTCTCACGCAGGCGCGCAGGTCCTGTGATGACGTCGCGGTCATATGACCGTGTCCCGGTCACATGACCGTGACGTCACGGCAGGTCCTTCTCGCGCAGGGGCGCAGGACTTGTGATGACGTCGCGGTCACATGATCGTGACGTCATGGCAGATCCTTCTCCCAGACCATCCTTGCCACCGGAACGTGCCGCTTGCATGGACTGGCCGGAGCATCGCGAGGAGCGGGAAAGGCGACGTAAGGTGAGTATATAATGTTTTTTTATTTTTTTAATTATTTTTAACATTAGATGTTTTTACTATTGACGCTGCATAGGCTGCATCAATAGTAAAAACTTGGTCACACAGGGTTAATAGCGGCGGTAACGGAGTGCGTTACCCGCAGCATCACGCGGTCTGTTACCGCCGGCATTAACCCTGTGTGAGCTGTGACCAGAGGGGAGTATGCGGGTGCCGGGCACTGAGTGCGGGGAGTAAGGAGCGGCCATTTTCTTCCGGACTGTGCGCATCGTTGATTGGTCGTGGCAATGGTCGTGGGCGTTTTGCCACAACCAATCAGCGACTTGGATTCCATGACAGACAGAGGCCGCGACCAATGAATATCTGTGACAGAAAGACAGAAGGACAGAAGGACAGAAAGACGGAAGTGACCCTTAGACAATTATATAGTAGATATGCGAAATGGACAAGGAGATCATGTTGACCACAGGATGACAGCTGTTTCACGCATACAGCGCTTCCACAGATCCCGATGTCAGAACGGGAAATGAGGTAACAATTTATACAAATGCAACCCCTCCCCTGACATCATACAGAAAAACTCCCCCTGCCCCAAAATGTGAAAACAAAAAGAAGAAAAAAGAAAAAAACACATTGATCTAGAAATATAAAACATCAATAATCACATGTTAAAAAGAATACAAACTAATCAGCAAAAAACGGAAAACAAAGCAAAAACACATTAATAACAGAAAAAAATGAACATTAAACATTGCAGACAGGGAAAAACTACAGAAAGACCGACATATCAATTCTCTCATTAAGGCCCATTGGGCCCAATGCGTTAGTACGCAATATCCATGTTGCCTCTCTCCTTAGAAGGAGCCTATTTAGATCACCGCCTCCTTGCGGTAAAACAACTCTTTCCAACCCCACAAAAACGAGTGATTTTATATCTCCGTTGTGCACCTGTCTAACATGACTTATAAGACGGGGAACACCCTTCCCTGTGCGAACCGAGTTAAAGTGTTCCCTTATGCGAACAAAAAGAGGCCGAAAAGTTTTTCCAATATAATAAAAGCCGCAAGAGCACAAGATGGCATATACCACATGCGTGGTCTTACAAGAAATAAAATCAAGCACCACATGATCCATGGGGCCAATTTTACAATTTCTACCAATCTGATGAAAAAAACAAAAATTACACTGCCCGCATTTGAAGTTACCCCTAGGAACACCTTCTGTTAACCAATTACTACCTTTAGATCGTACCTGATTATGCACCAACAAATCTTTTATATTCTTACCACGACGGCTGGCGAAAAGAGGACCATTACCAACTCTATCCTTCAGATCACTATCCCTACACAAAATATCCCAATTCTTTCTGATGACTGTCCTGATTACATTATCCATTGGGCCGAATTTAAAGGAGAAAACAAATCGTTTATCCCCCTCATTACCCTTACTATTAGTATGCGAATTACCAGAAGAGAGATTCACCCCATCATGCTCTACTCTTGCCAAAGCTGCATCCAGAATGGAAGAGGGATAGCCCCGACTCTGAAACCGCTTGTGTAGTTCTGAGGACTGCTCTTTAAAACCCGATAATGTGCTGTTTATCCTTCTTACTCTAAGGAACTGACTATAAGGTAAGGAATGTTTCATATACTGCGGGTGAGCGCTACCATAATGAAGTAGAGAATTAGAAGAGGTCGGTGTTCGGTAAACACTAGTGTGAACAACCCCCTCTTTGATTTCCAGCTTGACATCTAAAAAATCCAAAACAGCACCACCAAAATGGGATGTAAATTTCATGTTCATTGTATTAACCATCCCCAAATACTCTACAAATTGTACAAATACGTCCTGAGCGCCATCCCAAACGACGAATATATCATCGATATACCTTACATAGAGTTTTATGTACTTTAAAAATGGATTGTCCACAGAGTAGATGAATCTCTCCTCGAAAATCGCTAAAAAAAGATTAGCAAAAGTACAGGAGACTGATGTGCCCATGGCTGTACCCTCCTCTTGTATATACCAGGAATCATCAAACCGAAAAGCATTATGACCGAGAACAAAGAGCTGTAGCTTATTTTTCTTCTGTTTTTTTTTTTCCTTTAGAATAGTGTCTGAACATTTCTGAACTCTTCTTTACTTGTAAAGGGTAACCATCCTTGCGTTTTCATCAGTTTTCACCTCTGTAAGCTTTATCTTTAATTTGCAATTCATTCTTCATCTGCCCCTGCTGCCATTGCCTATGATTTCCAGACTGCTGCTACTCTACCACTCTGCCCTCCGCCTTTTCCTTACCAGCCCACCTTCTGTGGTCCTGTGACCCCAACTGTTTCCTCTTGCTGAGCTTGCTGCTTTTCTTCTGGCACTGATTCCCACTATTTTAGAGAGCCGGGACCACCAAGGCTCCCTGTCTGAGGAATAAAGTTCTAGTAGTGGCCGATTTGTGCTATGGTGTTACTTGGAAGTTTGCTATCCGTTATCATCCCTACTGGTATCTAGGTCTGTTGCCTGGCCTGACTTTCTGATTGACAACTGTATTGAACAAACTCTACCAATCCGAACTCCAGCTTGTGTGGCTACGCTTTATGGATCACATCTTTGAATCATTTCTCCGATGACAACTGTCAGCTATTGCGAACATCAACTACATAAAGAGTTTCCCAATCCCATTGTTCTTAATAGTGGTAATCTCACCTTGTAGAACATAGATTGACGGAAGATCAGGCCAATCCACTTTCCCATATGATTGTGTATCTCTTATACATGTAGTATATGCATTGTATCATAACGTTGGCATGTGACAACCTAGCTGCTTCATCATACTGTAAATATCCGTTAAAAGGGATTTTAGGTTGTACATTATTGTTTTGGGAAGATTTATAGTATCTAAATAGCGATGGTCTCTCGGGTAATAAGCTGTGCATTATTGTACATAATATAAGTTGTGTATAACATTCATTAATTGATGATGCGGATCTCTCTAAGGATTTGGCATCATATTGTACAAATTACATTAGCGTGACGGCTATTACCGACCAGTTGCTGAGCAGTGATTATGACGACCTGGGCTATAGATTTTCATTCTGTGTCTCACCGGCAGCGACAACAGCGCAGTCTCATTTGCTGCCAAACAATTAATTATATTCCAGCAGATAAAGGCCTGACATTTGCTTTATAGAAATAATAGCTCTGCTGCCTAACAACTCAATGTGAGTCATATGACGCTTCATCAGAACAAAAGCATTAGTATAAAGAGGTGCCACTAAGCACATTTTCTTTTTCGAAATATCAGAAAACGTATAAAAATTCTGTCACATTTTAGTTAATTATATTACTTGGTAGAAGCAAATATCTTTCCCAGCGTTAAATTGGTTGTTCGGTCTTCTGATTAAAGTCTTCAGTCATTCTATGTGACTGCAGACTTCAGAATACTGACAGTGTGTGGTGCGCACACTGTCAGGATTAACAGTATTGTAGGTGAGAGCGTGCAATCACAAGACTGTAAGAATACAATTTGCATTCATCATGTGCCATCTAGATGTGCTCAGTTTACTCTATTTTAGAGAAATCAGGAACATCAACGTCTAGTTGAAATTTGGCCGACAATATTGGGGAGTACTGACAGTGTGCACTCTACATGCTGTCAGGCTTATGAAGTTTGCAGTCAGATAATGACTATAGACTTGTATCCGAAGACCAAAAAACCTTTTAAGAATCCTTTTTTTTATTAATAACCAGTTATTGGGAGAAGTTGAATGGGTAGACAGTGATCATCTACTTTAAAATATCCCTACAAATGTAACATTTGTTATCTTTGATATATTATCAGTAGGTTTGGTTTTACTTTTTTTTATTTTTCCCAGAGCTGGAACTGACTTTAAGTCCTTGTGTGAACAGCATATCTTTGCAATTGCTAATGAAATCAGAGAGGTGCTAGTCATTAGGCAACTTTTTCATGGCTCTCCAGAAAATCCTTCACTGACCATTAATTAATGCCTCCATGCAATTTAATTGAAAATAGACCCATCATAATTCCAACATTGGGCCCCTTTACCTGTCGGGCCCCTGTAAAGCTTCATAGGTTATAGTTACATTATGGTACAGCTGCTCCTTATTCTCACTGGGCTGAGCTAAATTTCTTGTAGCGCAAACCCTTAATGTCAGTCTACTTATGTTGGTGTTAATAAGCATTGCCTAGTAATGTGTACATGAACTGAAGGACGGCTGAGACGGCTTCTTGATGGTTTTTGCGTTGCTACCGATATTTTCCTACAATGCGCATGGTTCTATGACCAAAGTAAAAAGGATAAAAAGCTAATAAAATAGTAGATTATACTGACTGAATATGCAATTAGCCATAGATTGGGGTTCACATAGATCTGTACAGGAGGATACCTGAAGAGATGCTGTGTATATACGGATTTCTTACTTTACGGCCCCCTGTTTTCTTGCAGTAAGTGTCTCCTCGCCTTAGCCAGGCAAAGCCAGGGAGTGTAGACATATGATAATGAGCCTATCACCAGCTGTCTTTCTGAGAATACGGAATACATTAAATAAACAGAATACATTAGCTATAATTGTCTATATGAGCTTCATATTTAATGCAGCCTGCAAGTAACTTCAACATTTGTTTGGCACTGTAGTTTTTGGGGTAAGATCTAGTGTCTTGGAGCTATTTATCTATGGTTGTCACTTATCATTTGTTTGTGTTCATCAATAAAATATAGATCTAGAACATCTCTGATCTATCCGGCAGGTACATATCAGACAGCAGATCACACTATTCAATAACTTAGAGTATTTCATTATTTAAAGCTTTTCTCCAGCTGATAAACCCAGTTCTCATGAAGCAGTTGTCCTGTACAGGTCCATAAATTGGTCAATGTCAACCTCTTCACGCGACCCGTGAGGTTATAATGAGAACATAAATTGTGGTTGATGTGGACACCTAGATTCTAAATAATGGTGGCATTGCATTTTTTTTCTGGAATGTTTCTTTAATTGAGAAATGACGATAGAACCAGGAATAATATTGAGGTCCCCAACATATCTATGCCCAAAAGAAGAATGTAACTGCATAGCATAGACAAGAGGTTTTTCGTTAGCTTGGGCAACAGATTGTGGTCAGCTTTGTAAATTTTGGCTTTATTATAAAACATATGCTTGCCGTAACAAACATCATTTTGAAATTAATCGTATATATTTAGAATGTTTATTATAACAAAATGGTGTAATATCATCTCCAAGTTGGGGTTCCTCAGTTTGGAAAATCTCATTTAGGGAGTGCTTACAAGAAGCATGTCTCACCAGTCCTGTCTTATATTACACACAATGGGGCAGAGTCATTAAGACCGACATTCTGCATGCCAGTCTTAATAAGGGCTCGCTGTAGCACAATGGCTAGTTAATGAATTTGGAGCATCTTAGTTTGTCCAGAAATGTTACTCCAGTCTACATTTGTGGCCTATGAAATGGCAGTACTTTTCCTGAATTTGACAGGCAGATAGTGATGTCCTACCTCTTCATAGCTTCTATCCAGTTTCATCCATTTTGGCAGAGTTGCTTCAACCTGGCATGAAAATTCGCTTTACACAAAAACATTGCGTCTTTTCAAAGTGTTATACACCACTTTTGTAGCGTAAAAGCATTGATGAGTCGAGGTCAATGTTTATGGCGTCTTTTTCCAGACTTGCCAGATGACTCATTCTGTTCTTCTCGATTCATCCTATATAACCTGACTATGGATTTACAGTATTATTGGCTGAAGGTTGGGGGGATTCAGAATCCAAATCAGGTTCTTTATACAATGCCCATAGGTAGTGTTTCAGTTGACGATTAGTACATTTTTCTTTGATCTTTTCACGTGTTCGCAATGATAATATAGGTCAGAGTCATGTAAGTCTAAATATTTTTAGGGATCATCTGAAAAGACAAGAAAAATGGAGCAATTTTATATGCGTCTAAACTGCAGTAACAGCTGGCTCAGCACAAGATCTCCATGAATAGCAATTAGACATATGGAAAATTGCTGGAGTAATGGATTGAGAATAAACTACGAGGGAAAGCTGTAATTAAAGATTAGTGAATTAAAAGGTATAAAGACGGAATTATTAATATTCACACTTATTACTTTTTAAGATGAACAATGACCCTGAATGGTATAGTCGTCATGCGTTAATAATTGTCCTTTCATACTGACTGTATGACTATGGCTCAAACACAACAGTTGCATAGTGCATTAAACAATAGTAATGCTGATATATAATATCCATACAGATCATACTGTATATTTAGATTAATTCATTGGGCCTATGTGAAATTAAAAGCCCCCTTGCACAATAGCCAACGCTTCATCTGACAGCCATCTCTCAAATCCTTCACAAATCGGAACTCTCATCCGAACGCCCCTTGTGTTCCCTGTTAGAGCAATGGTTGCACCTAGACTCCTTTGGTAGCAACTTACGTCCAGGAAAATGAAAGGATCTGTCTGGGGAGAGTTGGGTAGCCGTCATACACATGGATATCAGCAGGATCGGTCAATAGTCTAGTGTGTGATGGCAAATTATATAGCTTGTATACATTTTATGGAGCCACAATATGGTGTCCAAGTGCCGAGAAATCCAGCTGGAAATGAACTTGGGTGGTTTGTAGACGAACGCAAACTACACAAAAATAAATGTCAGATTTAGGAGAATAGAAGCATCTGCACCAGGGTAAAAGAAATACATATTTCTGGCAAGTGACAAGTCCGCTTTACGTCATATGCAAATTAAACTGGAAATCGATATCAAGCAGTCCAAGCGCACTAACACGTGACCTGTGCACTTACAGCCTATTTTGCATATGACTTAATTGCTAGATTTCAGACATACGTGAAATACATACATACGTATGTACAGACATACCACTAGTTCCATTAGTAACATCCACCCGAAAGATTCCCTTAATACAATACTGCACAGAGCCACCATAAATACAGACACAAAGGGCCGGACTCATCTTGTTGTTTTTTGGCGTAAACCACTTGAACTGCGCCTCTTAATGAATTGGGTGCATCGTATTCCAGCGGTGACTTCATTAGGACAGCCTTAAGCTAGGTTCACATTATAGAACTGTGTTTATAGTGTCTTAGGTTCTGTAGTATATAGGGGCTCCCTATGGCATCCTACAGACTTCAAGAGTCCTTAAAGAGGTGTTCCAATCTCAGACTTTTACAGATTGCAATACTCTATAAAGGGTCCACCCAGTGGCGTAACTTGAAACTCATGGGCCCCGAAGTGAAAGCTCCAACGGGGCCCCCAAATATTTTAAATTTTTAATAGCAATAGTCTTTTTATATAGGTCAAAGGGAATTTTAGGCCCCCCTAGGCTCCAGGGCCCGGGTGCGATTGCAACTCCTGCACCTGTTGTAGTTACGCCCCTGGGTCCATCAACCCCATTCAGTCTGGAAGTGGTGACCACAGGAGGTGAGCACGACCAAAACAGCACTATTCCCACTGTACACTATAGTGCAGGCTGCAGCACTATTCCCACTGTACACTATAGTGCAGCCTGCAGCACTATTCCCACTGTACACTATAGTGCAGCCTGCAGCACTATTCCCACTGTACACTATAGTGCAGCCTGCAGCACTATTCCCACTGTACACTATAGTGCAGGCTACAGCACTATTCACACTGTACACTATAGTGCAGCCTGCAGCACTATTCCCACTGTACACTATAGTGCAGCCTGCAGCACTATTTCCACTGTACACTATAGTGTAGCCTGCAGCACTATTCCCACTGTACACTATAGTGCTGCCTGCAGCACTATTTCCACTGTACACTATAGTGCAGCCTGCAGCACTATTCCCACTGTACACTATAGTGCAGCCTGAAGCACTATTTCCACTGTACACTATAGTGTAGCCTGCAGCACTCTTCCCACTGTACACTATAGTGCTGCCTGCAGCACTACTTCCACTGTACACTATAGTGTAGCCTGCAGCACTATCCCCACTGTACACTATAGAGCAGCCTGCAGCACTATTCCCACTGTACACTATAGTGCAGGCTGCAGCACTATTCCCACTGTACACTATAATGCAGCCTGCAGCACTATTCCCACTGTACACTATACGTAGTGCAGCCTGCAGCACTATTCCCACTGTACACTATAGTGCAGCCTGCAGCACTATTTCCACTGTACACTATAGTGTAGCCTGCAGCACTATTCCCACTGTACACTATAGTGCAGCCTGCAGCACTATTTCCACTGTACACTATAGTGTAGCCTGCAGCACTATCCCCACTGTACACTATAGTGCAGGCTGCAGCACTATTCCCACTGTACACTATAGTGCAGCCTGCAGCACTATTCTCACTGTACACTATAGTGCAGCCTGCAGCACTATTTCCACTGTACACTATAGTGTAGCCTGCAGCACTATTCCCACTGTACACTATAGTGCAGCCTGCAGCACTATTTCCACTGTACACTATAGTGTAGCCTGCAGCACTTTTCCCACTGTGCACTATAGTGTAGCATGCAACACTATTCACACTGTATACTATAGTGTAGTCTGAAACACTATTCTCACTGTACGCTATAGTGCAACCTGCAGCACTATTTCCACTGTACACTATAGTGTAGCCTGCAGCACTATTCCTACTGTACGCTATAGTGTAGCCTGCAGCACTATTCTCACTGTACACTATAGTGTAGCTTATAGCACTATTCCCACTGTTCGCTATTGTGTAGCTTGCAGAACTATTGTCACCGTACACTATAGTGTAGCCTGCAACTCTATTCACACTGTACAGTATATTGTAGCTTGCAGCACTATCCTCACTGTACACTATAGTGTAGCCTGCAGCACTATTGTCACTGTACACTATAGTGTAGCCTGCAACACTATTCACACTGTATACTATAGTATAGCCTGAAACACTATTCTCACTGTACACTATAGTGCAGCCTGCAGCACTATTCGCACTGTATAACATAGTGTAGCCTGCAGCACTATTCTCACTTTACATTATACTGCAGCCTGCAGCATTATGGTCAATGTACACTATAGTGTAGCCTGCAGCACTATTGTCATTGTGCACTATAGTGCAGCCTGCAGCACTATGGTCAATGTACACTATATTAAAGCCTGCAGCATTGTTTTCACTGTACACTATAGTGCAGATTTCTGCACTATTCTCCCTGTACACTAAAGTGTAGCCTGCAGCACTATTGTCACCGTACACTATAGTGTAGCCTGCAGCATTATTTTCACTGTAGCATTATTCTCCCTGTACACTAAAGTGTAGCCTGCAGCACTATTATCACTGTACACTATAGTGCAGCCTGCAGCACTATTCCCACTGTACACTTATAGTGCAGCCTGCAGCACTATTACTACTGTAGTGAAAAAAAAGGAAAGTTGCATTACACATGCACATGCATTACAAATCTATGGGATGCATCAGATTGTATTGGGATCTGTGAAGAATGATAGTTGTGTTAAACCGTGCCTTAGAAATGCTGATAAGGCTACATCTATATATGTATTGACGTTGTTTAATGGAGGAGCATTGTTTCATCACTTTTACAGAATGAGGATTTGGAGGTGATTATAGAGTTTAATATAATGTTATTGCACATAACAAATGAATAAAAATGATGATGTCTATCAGAAGAAATTGTATGGCTTGCCTAAGTTCTGTCAGCTAGAATGTGCTGTCGCATTATCTCTGCGAGTACGTGACATGGTATTTAATTGTGCACATCATTTTTTTCTTCTTCCTACACTTTTTAATTATGGTTCACAGCTCTCATTTTCGTACTTGATGCCTCTTATTCTTTAGTGTCGAGAGCAGCCTGCTGCTATATTCTTTTAATTATTTTTGGATGTCTTTGCCAAAATTCGAGCTCTTTCCAGTGCCAAAGTATTCATTAGTCTGATAATACTGAGCATAATCATTTTCAGTGACATTTTTTACTGCGGTCATATATGTCCTAGTATGTCTGATATGCTTTTATAACTTTCTTGTATTATATGCTATGTACCGTGGCTTCTTCTCCATGCTTCCAATCAATTTAAAGATGACTTGTCACTTGTCATAAATAGCTAATTTTTTACTTGAAATAAAAGCTTGTGTTCTCCTGAATCTGGCATTGCTTTTGTTGTTCCTGTGCTTCTCCTTTCCTGAGATATCACCCTCTCTTCCCTGCATATACTGCATAGCTAGTAATTCTAGCCAACAGGGCATGGTCTTCTGGGAGATTGCTGTAGACAGGAGAAGAGGATCTGTCTGCTCTTACATTATGGTGCTCTCAGATTACATAGCAAAAGGCTGCTGAGACCCTGATTACAGTTATGTATCATTTACTGTGCTGTGTTTCAATAAATTCAGTGTTTTATCAGCAGGAGATTATCACTACAGGACAACTGGCCTTGTGCATCCTAGTCTAACCCCACACCTCAACAACCGAGCTCTGCTCTACTGTGATTCTATCACAACTGCTGCACCCAGTAAACTAAGTGATTTATCACTGGAATCAGGGTCTCTTTCTCAGCCTCATGCAGCTCTCAGATTACATAGAAAAGAACTGCTGACAGATTCCCTTTAAGAACCATTCTCACTTGGCTAAAAAAGGCTAGGCTTAGATATGGGGAAGAGGCCGTATTTAAGCAATGGAGAGGCGCAGGAACAAGAAAAAAAAGCATCAGATTTAGGAGAATAGCAGCAGCAATTATAAGCAATTATAACAGGTACAAAATTAAATGAAATCTATAGCAAGTGACAGGTCCTCTTTCAGGCTGCACATAATGTGAAACACAAGATGTGAGATATTACACTTTAAAATTACAGTACTCAAGGCTAAATACTATTGAGGACACCCGCACGTGGCCACATTATATATGTGCTGTAAAGATCTTTAAAGGGAATCTGTGAGCAGGATTTCACAACCCAAATTATCAATTTGTGCATATAACTATTACATAGGTCCTCTGCTCTATTCACCACGTGCATCCTTCTGGTTGACCCTGAGTCTCTACGACGTGTTACTTCAGTTATTATTATTATTTATTATTATAGCTCCATTTATTCCATGGCGCTTCACATGTGAGGAGGGGCATACATAATAAAAAAGGTACAATAATCTTGAACAATACAAGTCACAACAGGTACAGGAGGAGAGAGGACTCACAATCTACAAGGGATGGGTGAGGATACAGTAGGTGAGGATAGAGCTGGTTGTGCAGCGGTTTGGTTGATCGGTGGTTACTGCAGGTTGTAGGCTTGTTGGAAGAGGTAGGTCTTCAGGTTCTTTTTGAAGGTTTCGAGGGTAGGTGAGAGTCTGATATGTTCAGTTAAGCAGAAAGAGTCGGGACTGGCCGGGCAATAGAGCTGGAGTGACAGATGCTTCAGATCTACCATCGTATTTTAGCTTCATTTGCATGTCAATTCAAATGCTGATTTCTGTGTAATGGAGGAACGTATTGGCCATGTAATGGTATTTCTGGACTTGCTGACAGATTTCCTTTAATACACTGCCTATAGAAATTATTTGTCTCTTTAGTTTCTAAATGTTATATGGAAGGATCCATGAGCAGAAAGTCATGATATATTTTATTGGATTTCTATATTACATGCAAATTGTCTCTTCAGAGAGGAAGAGGACTAGAACTCTAGTGCCACCTATTGGAAGTAGCAATCCTAAAAGTCATTGTCGACCCTTTAACGAGCCTTGCTACATGACTTAGGAAAATAGCCAAACCAGAATCTCCATTTGCAGACACCGTGTTTCGGGGTGCTGCCCCTCATCAGTGCAGAGTGTGAGATCAGGTTTGGCTGGGTGAGAGGCGTCTGACCGGGATCACGCCATGGTGCAGCATGTCCCTGACTCCTATATGTATGTATGGAGTCTGTGTGCCAGTGTGGCCTGAGGTAAGGCCAGCAAGGAAAGAAAGAAACAGGGAACAAAATGAATGTTTCCTGGGTCACTTCTAGGAGATTCGTGAGGATCGGATATAATTTAGTCTCCTGACTTTGGATGGAGGACATGTAATGTATAGAGCCAAGCTGTCAGAGAGCAGATTGCAGCAGTAGACAAGGCGCAGAGGTCTGTACAAGGATTGTGATGCCCCTAGCACTACGCTAGGTCAGGTTCAGAGTGTGAGTGTTTCCTGTAATGACACAGTTATTAGGTAATTGATAGGTGAATCCCTAATCTAAGCATTGCGTCGCTCCACACTGAAGGACCACTCACATTGTTAGGAAAGACGCAAAGTAACAGCGTGATTGTGAAATCTCTGACTTCACTGCCAGACAGTTGTTTTTTTAGAAGGACAATCTGTTCCAGCTATGATCTTTTCTACAAAAACACAGTAACATCTGTGTGTTATATATTTAGAGCTTTAAGATGGCCAGAGAAAAAGCATGCCTTTTATTAGTCGTAATTCACGAATCCATGGAAATGTAACTCAAAACATTCTGACTACAGAAGACGAAATCTGCCAGGTCTGAAACAAACCAAGCGTACTGTATCCGGGGACACATTGAAAGGAAGCATCTTATCGTGCCTTTACACCACAAAAGAGAAGTGGTATCACAATCCATCAATAATGAACTATCAGTCATAGGAAAGGGTTATTACAGCCAGTATGGAAATAACGCAAACTGTGATATTACATAGGTGATGGCAGAGAGGCAGTAACAGAAAGGGAACATCAGGCTCCGTTCCCACCATGGTGAATTTTTTATGTTGCAAATTTTCTGTAGCATTTCTGCACCTATTATTAGATTATTTGTGTGTTTTTACAGCCATTTTTGATATCTCATGTTTTTAATAATGCGACTGGTTTTAATTCTTCCTGGAATTTGGCTTTGACAAAACCTTGATACAGTCACGTGCAGATTAAAGGCGTTTCTAGTTCATTTCTGCTGCGGAAATGCACTAAAAATAAATGTATTTTTACTTGTGGACTTTCTGCATCTAATGCAAGTCTAATGGGAAGGCACGCACATAAAGGTGCATCCACCTAACATGTTGACATGTTGCGAATTCCAAACACAGGCGCATTTTGAATAGCTCAGATTTTACTGCATCAAAAACCACTTTGATGAAACCGTAAGGCCACTTTGGTGAAACCACTTTGCTGATTTCATTATTCTGGCATTTGGCAAATATTAATAATTATGGTAATCCTAATTGACCTAAAACGAGAAAGGTTTATTCTGATTTCATGTCAGATATTGAGAAAAACATGCATATGTGTCTTTTTATATAGTGTATGTAAACTTCTGGTTTCAACTATATAGCAGGATGGGGCCCAGGATAAGGGACGTATATACCATGATGGTGGATATATATATATATATATATATATATATATATATATATATATATATACCATGAAGGGGGCCACGAAGGGGAACATAGATGCCAGAATGAAGGACATAAAGATATACCAGGATGGGGCATGATCAGAGACATATATACCATGATGGTGGATATATATATACCATGAAGGGGCCAGGAAGGGGAACATAGATACCAGGATGAAGAACATAAAGATATACCAGGATGGGGCATGGTCAGAGACATATATACCATGATGGTGGATATATATATCATGAAGGGGCCAGGAAGGGGAACATACATACCAGGATGGAGGGCTTGTATATACTAGGATGGGGTGGTTCCGTTCCAAATCTTGCCCCCGGGCACATCAAACTCTGGTTGGTTACATCACTGACACATCCATGTGTATTGTAGGAAAGCCAGGTAGGACTGGTTATTTCCTAGCACTGCAGGTCTTATTTAGGTGCACCTAGCTATGTCTATAGGGCCAGGTTGGATGTTCACTTGTCTTGGCAGTTAGCTAGGGAGCTAAGCAGTCTGTGGTGTTAAGAAAAAAGACTATTTAAGGCTATGTTCACATGTTGCATTTTTGCAGTATGTTTTTTTTATGCCAAGTTTAAGCTGCGTTTAAGCAGCTTACAAAAAGCAGGTTTTGCTTAGTTTTTGCTGTGTTTTATTAATGCGCTTTTGTCAGGGTACATTTGTCTCTAGCGCCTGTTGATACAATTTAGTTCATGATACCTGCATTTTTGGCTTAGCTTTTGCAGCGTTTTTGCACTACTCATTGCTTTCAATGGTTGAAAAGCGCTGAAAGAAGTGACATGCGGCATTTTGTAAAAACTAAGCTCTTGTGACAAAACCATGAGGAAAAAACCCAAAGTGTGTGCATGAGGTTTCTGAAATATCATTGACTTTGCTGGTACTGCTGTGAAGCGCAGATGAAAATTTGCATAAAGAAATGCTGAAAGAAAAACACTGCAAAAAACGCAACATGTGGATATAGCATAATGCTGGTAGTGTACCAGAGCCCGAGAGGTGTTGGAGCTGGTGAGTAACCAGCTAATGTGCAGCAGATTGAGCTTGTTATGGAACCTGAACTGCTGTCTGGGAGAGACTCTGACATTGTTTAATCTGCTGTAAGAAGGACTGAGACCTGAATGGGTGAGTCCGCTCTGGTGGTCATTACCTTCTGGTGTATGAGTTGTATATTTGCGGTGATACCTTTGTGCCAAGAAGAGGCTGTTTTCCCTTGAATCCATTGGAGTTTTATGAAAGCAATAAAGCTGTACATGTTTGGACCAGACCACATTGCCTGTGTGAACACTACCTACTGCTGAGTGTGACTCCCTACAGTGTAGGTAATGAGACTGCAGAGTCGGTTATTGATTGGAGACAGTGTGCCGCGTGTCCGCTCCCACAGCTGCTGAGGTAGCGCTGTCTGACAGTGTCAGTGTGCTATACCGCAGGCACAGGCGGTGATTGAAACCTGCTACATTTGTGGAATGTTAAAACAGGTTGGAGTTTAATTGTGAGGATGGTTGCCATGGAAACTAATTAGCTGTTTGTGCCAATCTATGCAAATGTCAAATTGTGGTTAAGAACAAAATCAAAGCAATTAGTGTCATTTTTTTCTGTGAGTTCAGGGATGAAAAAAATCAGTGGAAGCTTCAGTTCGTCATAAGCCATTCTTTACTAAATTAGAACATGTAAATCATGTGCTCTAGTAACATGCAAACTTAATGATGGAGGAATCATTCTACAGACTAAGGTGCACGTGACCGGTGTACAGCGTGTGTACAGCGGCCAAGGAGTTTAGTGCTGAGGTGTGGAGCTCGCATGCTCTTCTTTACAGGCTCAGTGAACTCCTTATGGTACAATAGAAGTCCTCACACAGCCCCAGATCCCAAAAAATTAAAACACCATGCGTCTCACAAAATGGAAAAAATCTTTTTCATACAAATTTCTGAATTTTTTTCACCACTTAAATAAAAAAATAACTACACATGTTTGGTATCTGCGTACTCATACTGACCTGGAGAATCATATTGGCAGGTCAGTTTTACCATATAGTAAAAACATGGTAAGTAAAATACCCTAAAAAACTATTGTGGAATTGCACTTTTTTTTGCAATTACATTGCATTTGGAATTTTTTCCCCATTTTCCAGTACATTATATGGTAAAATCAATGGTGTACTTAAAAAGTGGAAAAAAATGGCCTGGGGGTGAAGGGGTTAATGAGGTGAGAGTGTCCTTGTACAAGCATGCAGCTCTAGTGAATGAGGAGAGGCTTGGGAAGTAGAGTTTCATATTGGACTTGTTTGATCCTTACTATAAGCTGTGTACAGAGCACACCGCTTACAGGGAACAGTGCTCGGGACCCCCATTCTAGTCATAAATGGGGTTCACAGCTGTCAGGAATTTAAGTAATAATTTTAACAATTGAAACATTTTGCTTTTATTGTGGCTTAAATAACGATAATGCCAATATAAGGACATTTTCACTACCTCCTGGTCTATTTGTTAAAAGGCTATGGCTTTGACTATGCATTTATAAGTATAAACTTTTGCTGGTGTGATGACAGCTGTAGTCGAGGTGAGTATCAGCGCCCCACCACGCTACAGGAGAATGGAGATCCTGGCTGGGTGCGTGTGCTGCCGCTAGCTTGGCGATGCCCCTCTGCAGACCGCATGCTGCCGCTTGGCATGGCAGGCCATAGATAAACTTTTCTTTACTGAACAAATTGATGAGAAGTGCGATGCATACATCAGATAGCAGGAGCAACAGTTTAAGAATACTTCTTCTGCACAATCCAGAGGCAGGAACTTCACGGTTACACATGGTGGTACATTGCTTCCATTACATTTACATAAGTGCAGCAAACCATTATGAGAACCTCCATATCTCCTGTGAGAATGGGTCGAGATGTGTCGTTACGGCCCCCCACAGCTAATCTCTATTTCAGGTTGATTTGTGAGGAGTCGGACCTCACTGGCTGATATATGTCACTACGACTCCTCGCTACAATTCTTAGTCAATTGGATGAGAGTCACACGCTCCTTTCTGTGTCACTGCATCATCAGCTCCCCAGGAGAACTTGTGTTCCATCCTGACCATCTTCCCTGCTATGACCATCAGGCCTGGCTAAACTCTAGATTATTATCTACTATAAATAATGTTTGCTTTAGACCCCCTTGCCTGAGATAATGAATCCTTCTTCTGCTTAGTCCATACTTTAGACTCCCTTGCTGAGATAAATCTTTTTGCCACTTGTTTCCTTCAGAATATTCTATCCAATAATCCCTTCTTCAAACACAAATTGTCTCTTCAGAGAGGAAGAGGACTAGAACTCTAGTGCCTCCTATTGGAAGTAGCAATCCTAAAAGTCAATGTCGACCATTTAATGTGCTATGTCACATGACTTAGGATAAGAGCCAAACCAGAATATCAATTTGCAGACACTGTGTTTCAGGGTACTGCCCTTCATCAGTGCAAAGTGGAGATCTGGTTTGGCTGAGTGAGAGGCATCTGACCGATATCCAAGAAGTATTGTTTCTCCTTGCAGAGAGTGACATGCTAAGCATGCCGAGATGAGGAGACGTAAAGCCGCAATGCTCCTCTGGGAAATATGCAAATTGTCGTTTCAGAGAGGAAGAGGACTAGAACTCTAGTGCCACCTATTGGAAGTAGCAATCCTAACAGTCAATGTTGACCCTTTAACAAGCCTTGTCACATGACTTAGGATAAGAGCCAAACCAGAATCTCAATTTGCAGAAACTGTGTTTCGGGGTACTGCCCCTCGTCAGTGCAAAGTGGAGATCAGCTTTGGCTGAGTGATCTTCAAACACAAACATCCTTTTCAATACAGGACTGCAAACATTAGGACCACAGGTTCTTCTCCTGTCCAGCACTCTTCCCTATCTCCCTAACAATAGGAACTAAAGTTCCTTTTGCCCAGTTAACTCCTCCCACCATGGGCTGACCCCAATAGTTAATCCTACCTGTAGCCACCCAACTTGCTGCAAGCCACAACATAGATAAAACAGTATTCAAAACATGGCAATTTATTACATAACCACAAGATCTTCAAGGGAGGGTGTCAGCAGCTTCAATTCCTTTACGCTGACTCAAAGTGTAAATTTGCTTTGTTCCTATTTATGTATCAACCTTCTTAGTCACTGGTATTTCAACAAATTTTGCATAAATCAGTAGAACCAGCAAAAAAAGAAAACTTTGTAATGTCTTATCAGAGCAATATGCTGTGTTCTCCTTTTATAAATCACATCTTCTACCTTAGATCCTGTACTCATTATTCACTCAGAAACAAAACTACATTTCAAGAGATTGCCTGCTCACTGAGGAGTCAGATTCCAGCTGCCTAATTTAGTGTTTAGAGAAGGGTAGGACAGAGAGAGAGAGGGGCTGAGACACTGGTCTGTAGTTTTCTAGTAAGTGTTACATCTCACCCCAATGCTGAATAATTTGAATGATGCCCTCCAAGCTGCTGCTTCTAAACATGTGTTACAGAAAGACAGGAGAGCAGGAATCCTTCTTGTATTTGTGTACAGTGAATTGGAGACATTATAGTAGCTAGTGCTGGCCCACTAGCTCAGGGACAACTGAAAATTAAAAGATAGTGCATTCATAGGGAAAACTTGTAGTAGTACTAGTACAAGTGATTTAATGGCCTGAAATAGTGTCACTTGACACACACACATGATAGCTAATTCTGAAAAGTCACCTGAAATATTAGATATGTATTTATGCCTATTGACAACAGATTACATAGAATTGTAATCTTAATCCAAAAATGTGTGTAGCTTTGTAAATATCTCACATTATTTACCATGTGCTGAATCTGAGTGATACCTTCAAAATCCAGAGCTGTATTCATAATTTTGCAAACTTCAAAACTAAAGCCTTTCAGTCTTCAATTATGGTCCATTTGGCTTATTGTGCTTATTCTTTTGATTTGCAGAAGTATTGCCATTTCTGAAGAAGTAATTTCATATAGAAATAAATGTTCCCTTGCATAGACACAAATTCTTTTCTTGAGTGTTAGTTGGTGAGCGAAGCCTTTAGACGTGTCAGATGTCAAGTTTGTAAACTGTTTAACATAACATTCAGCAGAATTATGAATTCAGCTCCGAATTATATTCATTCTGTAATTTAGAAACCGTATAACATAACTACAGTAATGTATCAACCAAAAATAACATAAACCATGAAATAATAAAATAGTCATGTGTAAGCTTCCGGCATTTCCTTATGTGGTCCACGAATAACGGCATAAGAAACATAATATCCCAAAACAGTGACAATGAAGCTACGTCTGGGGAAAACATCACCAATATTTATCAGGCCATCAAGCTGTGAGTGGAAACAGGATCAGCAGTTCCTTTATGCCACTGATAAAATAAATACGCATTTCATTTCAGCGATTGTCCCAGGAAGCAGGAAGACGAGCTGAGTACACCATTTGCCTGCTTGCTGATGTGGGATAATCTTTAGAATGAAACACGCAATCTTATATTTCAATAGGAAATGAAAATTAATAGTTTTGCACTTTTCTAGATCCAAGTTTATTAATTCTCATTCAAACTTTCCCAAGATGAAAAAGCTGCGCTCCTTATAATGCGGAAATAGATAATTCACAGCTGCCACTTTTTATACTATTTAGTATTTATCTCTGTGAGATAGATATATAGAACACACACAAACACACAAGTATATATATATATATATATATATATATATATATATATATATATATATATATATATATATATATATACAGTATATGTATATAAATATATATATATATTTTTAACATTTTTACATTTATGTTGCCTATGAAGTTGGAGGGTTATCCGGCAAACATAAGTTATTCAATGGTGGTCTCACACCGATAGGCCAAATGAGAAATTTGTATCCCCCACAAGGCACTTTTATTCTTGTTAAACCCGCCTGTCCATTCATTCTATATGGGGCTTCTGGAAAAGCAGAGAGCGTTCATAGGGAAGTAATAGAGCATCAGTCAAGGATGCACACTGCTGCTCCATTCCCTGGAGATGACAGTGCCCAACGATTATTGTGGGTCCCAGTGATCGGACCACCACCGAACAATCAGTTATTACCTATAACTTAGGAAGGTGATGACTTGTTTTCACTGGAGAACCCCTTTAATGGCATCTCCTTGGATGTAACTTTAGGTTTCATGTTCCTGGGTTGGGTTTGCGTTGCCTGTATGGCTTATAGCAGGATCCTACACAACAATGACTGCTTTGCAGGCCACCATTTAGTGCCTGTCTGTGGGGCCATTTTGTGGAGGCGTTTTTCTCCTACAAGCAATGTTTATAGAGGAGTACACTTCTGTTACACGTCATCCTGGTGAGCACACTATAGAATGTATAGTTTGCTTCTATATGAGAGAGTGTGACTTATACAGGGGCTGTCGGGGGTGGACATATCATTGGTGCAACCTGTGCAGCCATACAGGGACCCACGAGGTAAGCCGGCCTACTCCAAAGAAGCTTCTATGGGACGTATATGGCCCACATACTGTTCTTGCACAGGGGCCCTTTTCTATATTGGCCACTGGGAGCTGTAATACAAACATGCGGATGGGTCTTTTGCCCGACTCTGCACATGGTTTTATTTTTATGCTGTTTTCCTTTATTGCATTTGCTATGCACTGTTTCTAGTCACGTGGAGAATTGCTTGAGGTTTGGAAGTTGGTATCCAATATGTGTTTTTTACACTGCAATATACTGAAGGCATAACAAGTGTGTATATAGTTCTCATTCAACGCGTAATCGTAATTTTAGTTTTTAATACATAAATCAATTGACAGGGAAACACCCAGATAGTTGTCGGCGCTTCCGTCACAAGATTCTCGTGGAAATCAAATATAATCGTTTATTTAGGAGTTACAGGATAAAACAACGCGTTTTGTCTCCAACATCCCGGAGTCTTCTTCAGGTTGTTTAAAGAATACATATATCACAAGAATCTTGTGACGGAAGCGCCGAGAACTATCTGGGATTTTCTCTGTCTATTGGTTGCTTCCACCACGGTTATCTGAAGCCTCCCGTGAGCCCAGCTGATGGAGCTGCAGTCCGCCACCACGGGATTCCTGTGGGATCCTGTTTATGCCTCATTTTGCCTGTTTCTGGTGAGTGCAACTATTATAGCGTGCAATTTAGAAACAATTTTTACTACACTTAGATCGTGCGTTGAGCTTGTTCCTCTATTTTCTCCCTATCTCTTAGGGTCAGTTGGATTTATTACATAAATCAATAATACACATGAAAATAAGCAACTTTGTAATATATTTTATCAGAGAAATCTACTTCTTTCTCCAGCAGGACTGAACATTAATTTTAATTCACTGGTAAAATCTGTATACAATGAAGATTGGATTGTTACATTACTGATATAGGAGATGGCTGGTCCAAATAACTAAAGCAATTGTTACCATCCACCTCTCGTGTCTCCCCTTTTCCTCATAGTTTGTAAGCTTGCGAGCAGGGCCCTCATTCCTACTGGTATCTGTTTTGAACTGTGATTTCTGTTATGCTGTAATGTCTATTGTCTGTACAAGTCCCCTCTATAAGTTGTAAAGCGCTGCGGAATATGTTGGCGCTATATAAATAAAAATTATTATTATTATTATTATTATTATTATTATGACACTTGGTGCCTATAAAGTTCTATCTTGAGGGAAGAGGTATGGTCCAGAGGCAGAGCTCCTCCTCTTCCTCCTCCTCCAGTTCTCCCCTCTCATCTACATAGAATCTTATCAGCACCAACTGCCATCTCCTATCTCAATAACGTAACAATTGGTCTTCACTGTATACAGATTTTACCCATGCATTGAGAATTTCGAGAATGATAGATTGGTCCTGGAGGAGAAAAAGCAGGTTTCTCTTTAAGACACACTACAAAGTTTCTTATTTTTACATGTACTATTGATTTATTGGACAAAAACTAAATTGCTGGTTACTGTTTAATTTGTCAGTCTATGGGCTATTTTTTTTTCTACATTTTTTACCATACTTGCATTTACAGTCCAGTGTGTTGGGGAATTGCAAGTATATACAGTAAATAGTAATCCTGCATGTCACATATGGAGTCTTTACAGAATACTGCAAAAATGCATTCAAAACCCCCTTTGCCATACCGTAGCTCACATCCATAGGAAAATAATTCACCTTCTACATGGAAATCAGCTCTGAAATGTCTGCATGTCCTTTATGTGGATTGCACTGAGAATTTGACCCCAGATTTCATTTATTGAGTGAAATCTGAAAACAAACCTACAATAACTGTAGTAGATGCATGCTGGAGATGCCAGACCAGCAATATTCCTACAATTCACCGGAGCTCTCTCTTTTGCATAACAATCTGGTGCTTGAAATCCCTGTTACCGTGTACTGCCCTGTGCTGTGCATACAGTACTGCACATGAGAATCCAGGCAATGGGAACATTTCCATAATATTGGTTTCTTATAGATTAGCTGCCTATTCAATTACCTAATGCCGCAACCTAAATTGGCTGCAAAGCTGGATTTATTTTTTCCAATACTATAGTAACATTTTAAAATGAGTAGTGTTGAGCATTCCGATACCGCAAGTATCGGGTATCGGCCGATATTTGCGGTATCGGAATTCCGATACCGAGATCCGATACTTTTGTGATATCGGGAATCGGTATCGGGATCGATATTAATGTGTAAAATAAAGAATAAAAATAAAAAATATTGATATACTCACCTCTCCGACGCAGCCTTGACCGTACCGATGTAACCGGCAGCTTCCGTTCCTAAGAATGAGCGCTTGAAAGACCTTAGATGACGTCACGGCTTGTGATTGGTCGCGTGACGGTCACGTGGCCGCTCACGCGACCAATCACAAGCTGCGACGTCATCTAAGGTCTTTCAAGCGCTCATTCTTAGGAACGGAAGCTGCCGGTTACATCGGTAAGGTCCAGGCTGCGTCGGAGAGGTGAGTATATCAATATTTTTTATTTGCATCCTTTATTTTACACATTAATATGGATCCCAGGGCCTGAAGGAGAGTTTCCTCTCCTTCAGACCCTGGGAACCATACAGGATACCTTCCGATACTTGGTGTCCCATTGACTTGTATTTGTATCGGGTATCGGTATCGGCGATATCCGATACTTTTCGGGTATCGGCCGATACTATCCGATACCAATACTTTCAAGTATCGGACGGTATCGCTCAACACTAAAAATGAGGCATCATTGCCAACATATCAAAAGACCAAATGGCTAGGAGCCAGAAGAATATGATCAAAATCAATAATTATCCTTGCCTACTGTATTCTCACCCATCCCTTGTAGATTGTGAGCCCTCGCGGGCAGGGTCCTCTCTCCTCCTGTACCAGTTATGACTTGTATTGTTTAAGATTATTGTACTTGTTTTTATTATGTATACCCCTCCCCACATGTAAAGCGCCATGGAATAAATGGCGCTATAACAATAAATAATACCGGTAATAATAATAATAATAATTATGAGGAAAATGGTATGAAATATGAACATGATATATACACTTCAGACGTCAAATTGAAGATTTAAGAAAAATACTACTCCTGTGGCACTATATATTAATAAGCACACACTATATATGTACATACGCACATATATATATACATACATACACATATACAGTACATAAATACGCACACAAACACATACATATGTACACTGTGAGGCAATGACAGATATTATATGTGAGGGTCGCTATGTGTCCCCCAGGATGTGCATAGAAGCGTATTGAGGCAGCTGAAGTACTTTGCAGTCACAGGCATAGCTGTGATTGCAGTGCGAAATAAAAGTAAGAGTTGATCTTGGGCAAGATATTTGCCCAAGGCAGATTTAAGAAAACCCGGCATGGCATGGGCTTTTATTTTTGGAGTGGACTACAGAATGGTAGTGGCAAAGTCCGCTCACTACAGGCTAGGTCTTACAAGTGGCTCCTGGCCACAGATTTCATTTAAAACCCCTGCAGCAAAGGGTTGAGTGTGCCTGTCCTGGTTTACAAACTTGTAAAGTAGGTGGCTCTGCAAAGCTCAACCTGTGTGAGGCAACATGGAGCCAAGCAAAGCCAAAAGGCCTGCACCCCTCAGCGTAGCACGGTGGTGCAGTCGCCCACGGCAACTGGACTCGGATACAGACTGCCTTGATTCCAGGCTACGATCCGGAAGATACCATGTTTTGTTTACTTTGTGAGTTCTGGACATTAAAACACATTTGTTTTGAACTTTCCTGAGTCACTGCCTGCCTGTCACACTGCACCAACCCCGCTGCACTACAACATGCATATATACATATATACAGTATGTATGTACACACGCATATATATATGTACATATATATTTATATATATACATATGCCTACACACATATACATATATATATACTGTATATACACACACACATATATATATATACATACACACACAAACATATATATGTACACACATATATATGATGTTTTTTACACACATTACTTATGTTTTTAGACCTACATTTTTAGAGCATATTCTTGGCTTTAGCTTAGATAGGCATGCCTACAAAGAATAACAAGCCTGAATTCTACCAGAACATCTAGAAATCAAGTGCTCATTTTTTTATTTGCAAACATTTCATTTTCAGTATCTTGATATTTTTTTTTCAGTTAGATTTAATCCTGATAATGTGTTAGTCTCTATTGTCCCTGTGAATTTGTTGACGGACAGTAATTGGGTCACTGCTGCATTGAAATGCCTACTATAAGCTCAGAGTTCTCCTTCCTTGTTGGCATGACAACCATGGTGGTCGATTAAACATGCGCAGATCGGGCCGGAGCCTTGAGTTAACAAGTGCTTCTGACATAAAGAAGAAAAAGACAATGGCACATGCAAATAACTGAATATACAATATAACGAAAATGCAACCACATTGGCCATGGACAGGCACATGAGAGCTAGACTCTGTAAATCTGAGCAGTAATTATCAAAAAGGAAATGTAGTGTCTATGTATTGAGAGACGGAATCTGTCACAATGAGAAAAGCTCCGACACCCGGCCCTGTGGATATGAGGGAAGCTGTGTGTACCGTGTCAGCACCTCTTTGTCCTAAGCACCTGCACTAAGCGAGGGCCTTTCTCCTCCTACACATTGTAATCTCTCCATAATTAGGAATGATTGTCTCTGGAGGATTAGTGACTGTTGTGCCTGAAGTCTGACAGATGGGCAGGCGAATGTATTCTGTATCACACAAGTGTTATCTGGAGACAAAGGGGCATTGCTAGAAAGACTCGCACAGATTATTTCGCACTGTAAAATCCTGAATGTACTGAATAGCTCTGCAACATGTGTTAATGATGACACTAGTAAATATGCAGTAAAAAAAGTGATATCTAATCATACATACAGTATACCTTCTTGTGTGCAAATGAAACACAGCAGAATCACTTTGTCAGATATTTCCATTATTCGCATTACGTGCAGCACATGATGCCTCCGTCTACAGTAAGGCCTCATTCAGACATCAGTTTTTCATGTACATGTTCTATCCATGTTTATCAGTGATTGAATATGCAATATGTACCCGTTATAATCTATGGAGCTGTTAACATGTCCGTGTTTAATTGTGGACGGTGTGTGAGACATATTCATTTTTTATTGAGGTCATGGATCAAAATTACCCATAACAGTTTGTGGGCCTGTGAAAGTCATGAACCCCACATGGATGGCCTCCGTATGTAGTCCGCAATTAACACTATAATGGACAGTAGAAACTTAGCAGTGTGTTTATTTTTCATATGTGAAAATCACTGATGAAACACTGACCAAACACTGATCAAACGCTGACTGTTTTTTGAGTACATGAAAAGTCACTGATATGAGAATGAGTCCTTAAAGTGAACCTTTCACCAGCTTTAGCATGTTAAACTGGTCACATCTGGTAACACCCAGTTACTACAGCCCCTATTCCCTGAGATTTGTCTCTGTGGGCATGCATTTCTTCCTCTGCATGAGGCTAACCAATCATTAGCAGGCAGCATCATACAGGGGAGAAGAGAACACACCCTCCACTCCACACTGACCTCTGCAGCTACATTGAAGAGATACCGCAGAGCTGAGTTACGTATCATTACAAACACTTCTAGATCTCATTTCATGGTAGTTAATGTGGGGGAGGGGGGCAGCTGACAGCACTATGGCATGTCAGTCTCATGTAATTGAAGAAGTATTTGCACTGCAGAGACAAATCTCTGTTAACACCCAGTTGAACTTTAAATAAATTATAACCTAAACTTTACAAGTTAAAATCTCTGCAACAGAGAGGAGGAACTAAAAAATGAAAAGGATCGGTAGTCATATGACTGCCTGTTTACACAGGCAGACCAAAAGCAAATGATATGAGTGATCTATACTAAATGAATTAGTGTGCATAGTCTGCCAAGGTTCTGAGTAGCATTAGTTCTGCTTACACAGGATGATGCACTGATGAAAATGATGAGCTTTTATCCTGCATAAAAGTTCAATTCACCCCATGAATGAGGGTGACATTCATAGAATGATTCATTTAGTAATTTCATCGAATGATTGCCAGAATGATAACATGGCAACATAATATTGAAACGAGCATTTTTAAACCTACAGTATTTAAGCATTTGTTTGGTTGTTCCTTTAGTCAGACATACCATGCTGAGTATGGTTGGTGAGAACCTCCACTGGAACTCGAGTCTTAAAAGGTTTGTCCACTTCTGCACAACCCCAATTTAATCAATTCAAAGCCCATGTAAAATATTAACAGTGTATATTTACCTTCTGCAGTGGCGCCGCTCCAGTGATGTCGGCACCACTGTTCCCGGCGATGGGATAAGATTGTTGTGTCACATGCTGGCTGAAGCCAATGAGCCAATTTTGTGACATCTCAAGGTGTTTTCTGTCCGATTTCTAATGAAAACATCTTGATCCTGCTCTTCAGCTGCAACCTTTAATATTTCATCAGAGTTGATGTCCGCCCTGACCGATCTGGTCACTCATTGACTGCAGCCTGCACGTGACATAGCAATATCATATCACTGCCGGGAACAGCAGCAACGACCTAGCTGGAATGGTGCCAATGAAGGAGGTGCGTACACATGGTTTTTATTTTACATGGGGTCCTGAATTGATTAACTGGGGTTGCATAGTAGTGGGCAGTCCCATTAAAGAGTTATTCAGATTTTTATAACTGATAAATTCACATTATCAAAGCTATGAAAAAAATGGATATTCTGAGTGTTTTTTGTGTGTTTTTTTTTTAATTAATATATTCAGAAGTCAAATTTATAGCATTTTTTCAAGCATTAACACCTCAAGAATTGACATTTTTCAAGAAAAAAACATAAGTCAAATGGAAGAAGTTGTGAAAATCCACATAAAAAAGTTTTCATTCTGTGGATTTAAAATTGTGCTCAAGTAGCTTTCGAGTGGGATTGGACCAAGCAGGCCAGTGTTGACTCTTGAGAGGCATCAATATGCTTTGGGAGCCCAAGACCCTTCCATTGGTCTACCCCTTGTCCTTCTTTGGGATGTACTTACCACGGCATACGAGATACAGCCACAAGACGTCCTATTTTAGAGAGGCTCTGACACAGTTGTCATCACATCGGCCCTTGTCAAAGTCACTCATCCATACAAATTTTTTTTCTGCTTTCAATATGTCACTGTAATGAGATAACCCATATTATTCACCTTACATCTAGTTTTAATGTTCTTTTGACAACCGTCTAAATGACTCCCGGTGTACATGACTGAGACATTGAATGACTATCATGAATTATGTTTTTAGAATTTTGTTTTATGTTTGGAGATCGGAGCAATTATCTGAATGACTATAATTATGTGTTGGCTCAATTTAGCCTCTGCCAGTCTCCCGGCTTCCCAGTCATAACTCCATTAAGTATATTTAATAATGTGGATTACTTTTAGCGCATCCATTGTTTGACAATCCATGTGTTACAAGACATATTAAATAAATTCATCTGTTATGGAGGTAATAGGAATCTGAGTATTACATTGTACAGAACACCTTGGTCAACAATTCGACGGTTTTACAGGTGTATTTTTCTGCAATGAGCCCATGATCCATTATCACTGACATTATGGGAGGACGTCTGCTCAGGATCTGTTCTGTCGCTTGTGATTTCCTACTTGAGGGCATAGGATAGCGGGAGCTAAAAATGAGGATATGTATATATTTCTAGGAATTAATTCAGTATTCTGTAAAAAAAAAAGTTGCAGTAAGGCTTTCTATAGGGTATCTGTGAGTCCTGCGCTCCTGCCCACACAGCCTGACTGACTGCTTTCTTTGTATGACACTGTGATCTAGAAGAGCTGCCAATCAGCAGTGTGTAGGCAGAGGAAGCAGGACTCGCGGGTTCTCTCCATGAGTTCTTGCAGCAAAAGCGTTGACAATAGTGACTGAAATAATAGATAAATCTATATTTCCAAGCTCAGCATCACGCCTTCTTTCCATATAGCCTGAATGACTGACAGATCGGCTGTAAAGAGCAGCTCTGCCCATAATGCTTGCTTACCTGGATGCGATCAGTCATCCTTTTATGTTTTCATTCTTGTGCTTTGTTTTTTCATCCTTTTTTTTACAAGAAATGTAATTCTTTTTTCTACGTATTTATTTTTTGTAGCATACCCATGGCATTCCACAGGGCTTATTTTTTGTGGTATGAGTTGTAGTTTTCAATTGGACCAGTGATAACGCACTAAAATGTAAAATACAGACATTTTCAAGTATGACGTTGAGAATCCCCCCAAAATCTACCATTTTTGGGGTAAAAATGGACAGGCAATTTGTTTCTTCAATTCAGTAATTTACAGTAATATCAAACGAAAGGTTTCTTTTTTATTTTTTTATTATTTTACTTCAATATTTTTGTTATTAAGATGAAATTTAGCACTTTGTAAAAAAAAATAGTGTAGTGTCGCCTCTTTTCATTTCGAGGTACTGACAATGTTCTGATTGCTTTTTATTGAGTTTTTTTGGGGGTGGGGTGGAGTCTGAAAACTACAATTCTGTTATTTCAATGGGTTTTTTATTTTTTGCATTCACGTTATGGGGTAAATATTTAGACATTTTAATAGTTCGGGAAATTATGCCCATATCAGTAACAAGTAAATACATTCATTTTAAATTTACATTTTTTACATTAAACTATTAACATTTGGGGACGGTGGTGTGATTTAAACTTAGACTTGAAATGGCAACAACATGAAAGAAAAGTCATGGAATTATGGTAATCACAGGATCGATAGACATGTTAATGATATGAAAATAATGAAAACAAAATGGAAACCAAATTTTCAAAATATCTCAATTTATTCAGTATCGAATATGAGCGCAACATGCAGAAATATATACACGTACATGACTTTGCAGCTATCAATGACATTATTAATTGTTGTGTGTGAAATGTTCTGCCTTGCTGAGTCGTTGTGCAAATCATCAAGATCCGCTGCTGGCAGCTTCCTTTTCAATAGCCAACCAATTAGATGCCAGATGTGCTTGATGGTAAACAAGTCTGGAGACACTTCAGGCCATAGTAACATGTTTTTAGGCCACACAAGCTGCTCACAGTAAAACAAACAGCAAGCAGTCAGGTGTCATGATGAAAAATGGCTCCTGGGATATTTGGAGAAATGGTGCTGCTAACAGGAGATCTTGATGATTTGCATGCCCACGTGTATTCAGCGTAAGAAACCATTAATAACCTCACTGATAGCATGTCTAAATACACATATTTCTGCACATGACGCTCATACTCAATACTGAATAAATTCAGATACTTTGAACATTTTATTTCCATCTTTTCATCATTTACATGTCACTGACATGTCTATTGATCTCGTGATTTTCATAATTCCACAACTTTTCCTTCTTGGTGTTGCAATAGCCATATTGAGCATATTTTGTTTATTTTAGAGGATTTGAGCCTGCGATTGCCTGATTGCCTATACTGTACACTGTAGTACTGTGGCATTAGAGCGTTTTGTAAAATTGGCGATCTCATATAAAGCCTAGCCATGGGCTTGGTTTTGTGGGTCTTCTAACATGGCAGAAACACGGGCTTTCAGTAGGTCCTTTGATGACACGGCAAAGTGCGATAGCGACGTCAATGGCCATCAGAACTGAGATATATCATGGTAAAGCATTGCTAAAGTAATCAATGAAAAAAGTGCAATACACACGAGCAAATAATACATAAGTGACGCTGTATCAAAGGAATATGAAGACGCGGTAACACTGTGTAATAAGGTGCCATGTGCGCAGTCACAGTGTCCTGTCCTGTGCCGATACTCGTGGGGCCCATATGATGGCATTTATTGGAGCATTTCACCCCTTGTCTATGCACATGGCACTTTATTGCTCAGTTACTGCTTTTTTTCATGCTGCATTATTATCATTTTTCTTTATTGAGCACTATTTGTCATCACTTTAGAGGTAATGTATATTTATATCTATTTCAGATATCCATTATCTTTATGAGCATATTGTTATCATGCCGTTCTATGGGTTGTATCTCAGTGCCGGATTTTTATATAGGGATTAGGTTCTGGCTAGTGATGAGCGAGTATACTCGCTACTTGAGATTTCCCGAGCACGCGTGGGTGATATCCAATTATTTGGATGTGCTCGGAGATTTAGTTTGTCGCCGCAGCTGCATGATTTGCGGCTGCTAGACAGCCTGAATACATCATGGGATTGCCTATTTGTTAGGAAATCCCCACATATATTCAGGCTGTCTAGCAGCCACAAATCATGCAGCTACGGTGACAGAAACGAAATCTCCGAGCACATCCAAATAATTGGATATCACCCACGTGTGCTCGGGAAATCTCAAGTAACGAGTATACTCGCTCATCACTAGTTCTGGCCCAATGTGCACATTTTTACATTTTTTTATTTCTCATGTCTAGGATTTTATGTTTGCTACATAATAAAGATGTATATCGTTATCATTTTGGAAGTGCAGCTCATCATTTTTACTCCTCTTTCCTCTTTTTGTGAATTCCATATGTTTTACAGGTATATTAGCAAGCACTCTATTAATATACATGTGCTGCCTGCTTCATTGGGTTTTTTAAACATGTCCACTGGCCTTTGGAATAAAAAAAGTGTGTTCCCGGATAACCTTTCAAGTAACGAAAATGAATTAAGCTATATGTTAAGAATGCTGTAGACATGGTTCCAATTTTGGATCATCCTCTACCTGTAACAGGAGATCTCACATTTGCTTGAGGGGTAGGAGTGAACTGTGATGCTAATGATAATGCAGTGTGAATTTACAAACCATCATTTCTCTAATTTTCTAGTCTAAAATGTTTTTTTTATGCAACCTATTTGGTAAAATATGGACATTAAAATAAAGAAGACCCTGAAGAACATCCACTTTTGGATCAGGTTTATATAAGCACCAGCCCCATTTTAAAAAAACCTGGAAAATGCCTGAATTTTTTGGAGTTGTTAACATACAGATTACCAATGGTGATCATACTAAAATTGTCTGGGACCCCTAACCCCTAGCATCTGCATATAGTATACCCATGAAATCACCCATAGCCTGCTATGGGCCCATACTGTGCCTGTTTTCTGATAGAACATTGACGTTTCTTGTGGTACCTATATATTATTTATTATATCACAGGGTTATATATCTGTTCTTTGTTCTGCTTCCTTTTTAGAATTACCTAGCTGTCCAGCGTAATGATTTTTCATTATTTCAGGTCCATAACTGAGATGACTGTGTTCTGGGACATGTCCGCTATTTCTTTTGCATTTACTTATTTACTACTTGTTTGATCTTAATGGTAGATAAAAAGACATGGACCGCACATCCAAATATTATACATTGATCTAAGCAAAATTATCAGCACTAAACTTTGGACCTGTCCAGTCCACTTCTTTTGCACTTATTTAGTCATCCTTTCTTATTTCTCCACTATGAACTGTGTCTCCTGGAACATGAGATGCTTCTTTTCTATTGATTGTTGTAAAGAAGGCTTGGCTCCCTGAGCAGATGACATGTATTGGTGACTTAGTTATGTCAGGCAGCAATTACCTGGGTTTTTCATGGTTAAATATTCCCAAATATAAGGCTGTTAAAGGGACTGTGTCAGCAGGTTTTGTTACCTCATCTGAGATAATGTAGACAGTGAGCTGCTTATCACAGGAGGGGGCGGAGTTTGACTAGCATGCACGCTGTTGTAGTCCAGGCAGCGATGATCACAAGGTGATAAAACTCTCAGAATAATTAAACAACAGCACACAGCTGGAAATGTGACACATTGTTAAAATCTGTGTTTAACCCCTACCTCATGCTGTCCTCAGATTACATAGCAAAATCATGCTGCCAGATTCCCTGTAAACACATTTGACGTCTTAAGTCACTCTGTTTTCCTGAATGTTCTTCCAACCTGATTCATGGCCAAATTAGATCAAAGTTCAACTTTATGATTCTAGAAAACATGTCGGAGAATAGGTTGACTTTATGAATGTCTATACATCGTGGATGTTGCATTCTTAATTGGAAAATGTCACCACGTTTTTGCCATTTAATCTGAGAGTAGCATTATATAGAGGCAAAGTCCCTGATTCCAGCAATGTGTCACTTACTGGGCTGCAAGTTGGACTTTGAATAAAATTAGTGGATTACAAGCAGGGGATTGCTGACTCATGCCATGTAGTCCTCCTCCTCAGTGTACACAGAACGCTGTCAATCAGTGGTGTGGGATTACCTTTAAAGGGTTATTCTCATCTGTATTGTTCTAGCATAGGATGATGAGGCTTAGACCTGTTAACATTGGTGTACTTACATGGACCACTACACTAACCACATCAGGTCTAAAAGATGTATTTACTAGTGTATTCAGTTTGAATTGTGAAATCTGGTTTCAGATCTGCTTTAAAGAGCTATTTTGACTCTTGTCACATCATCCTTTCTGCAAAGCAAAGCCAAGAATACAGATATGGCTTTCAAGTTGTAATATATTATGGGATAGCTTTAAAAGCTGAAAGTAGGTTGTTTAAATGTGGCTGTGGTTTACAGTAACTTCAGAAGAAGCTGTCCTGTGTGTGAATAAGACCCATGACAGTGTTTCTGCCCCTATAACGTGTATCCTGCATTTTCATCAGATTTCTTTTTTATAGTCTCTAATTTTCAGTGCTGACTCTCTGTAGCAAATGTTCATAAGCAGCTGCTGCCTAGAGGACAAAATGCAGCTGCACTGAGCAGTGTAGATGTGAATCCAACATTAGGATGAGGTAAAACACTTACTAGAAACCAGCAGTGTGTGTTTTTCTCTGCCCCTCTCCTTCATTGCTCCTGCCTGTCCTTCCGTGCCACTTCAAACATTCATAGACTTTAGTGAAGAGAGAAAAGTTTATCCCTCGGCGAGCTGGCAGCCCATCATGTTTTACAAAAATGATTTTAGCTGCACATACAGTACAGACCAAAAGTTTGGACACACCTTCTCTTTTAAAGATTTTTCTGTATTTTCATGACTATGAAAATTGTACATTCACTATGAAGGCATCAAAACTATGAATTAACACATGTGGAATTATATACTTAACAAAAAAGTGTGAAACAACTGAAAATATGTCTTCTATTCTAGGTTGTTCAAAGTAGCCACCTTTTGTTTCGATGACTGCTTTGCACACTCTTGGCATTCTCTTGATGAGAAGGTGTGTCCAAACTTTTGGTCTGTACTGTATATATATGAGTTAATATCTAGTTCAGGAGTCAAAGTGAGGAAGCGTAGTGTCTCATAAGCGGAGAAAGGAGCAGATTTCTCTGATAAGACGTATTATACAATTTTCTTACATTCACTAGTGCTATAGATTTATGCAAAAATTTGTTGTGCCGGCAGTGATCATTTAATTATATTTTTAATCCATAGATGGTATATAGCCAGACTGCATGTTCCTTGAGCTGCATTGTAATTCAGTGAACAAATTCACTTAGAAATAAAGTCTTTGTAATTTCTCGCCTGTTTTTCTAACAGAAAACATAAGCTTTACCTAAGAATTAATGTTTCATGGACTCCAACAGAGTAAAAGCCAACTAATTACAGTCCTAAATTAAAGAAACGAATCAGCAAGCTTTAAAGCATGGCTGGGGGCATAAGTTTATTTTTTTTTGTTGATAAATTAACATAATCAAGAGAACTCTTGAAGGGGAGGCCATTTTTATTATTCTCAAGTTCTTCATTTTGCTCTGCAACCAATAATACTTGGCCATCTGTATAGAAACGTACTGCATTGTAATGGGTATTAAATGGAGTTGTCTACTTCAGAAGCTGCTTAGATGTGATACTCACTAATATACTTTTATTTCCAAAGGTTTCACTAGGAGTTTCATTTCCCATCAGCCCCACTTCCAGCTTCTGATCGACACAGGGCAGCGTTTCCCATGTTGCCGCATCATCTGTGCTGTGTGAAGGAGGCCTGCCAATTTGTTCATTTCAATAGCTAAGCCAGCCTCATTTTTATTTTAAAGATAGGGCTGGCTTAGCTTTTCAAATGAGCCATGCAGCCAGTCCCCTTCGCACAAGCACTGATAAAGCTCCACACTGAAAGCCAGCTCCTGTGGTGGGCACAAAGCAGAAGTGAACCTGAGGTGACCTGGGACCAATGGTTCTGGATCTACAGGAGGCAGCATTACCAATCATAATATATTAGTAATATTATTATGCTCTATATAATTAGGCTACAAGTCTACAGTCACTCTACGCTGTGAGGATTCTCCAGTGCCTACGGCAACAAACATATGATTTGCATGCATGAGGTCATGTGCTGACTAGACATGAGCGGCCTCAGTCACTGCAAGTGCATGGACACGTCTAGTCAGAATGTGGCTGAAGTATGCAAATGTTATACTTGAGGTCAGAAGACCGCCCACTCCTGGCAAAGTTACATATATCTTAGACTATATAAATTAGTCTTCTAATTATTAAAATGTTTCATACATAAAAAAATAACCATGGACCTCAATTTTAAAAGTTGAACAGCAGAAAGTCATTTTTCCCTCTTTACAAATGTAACCTTTTTAGATCAGTGTAATTAATATAAGCCTAGCTCTGATTGGTTATCACATGTTACACATTGTAACAGATCCCATCCCCTCCATCTTCTAAGCTCGTGTCGTCTTATAAGCTACCAATATGTATAATCCCAGATTCCCAGCAAATATTTATGTCCCAAAAGGAGACATTCGATAAAGCAGAAAGCAGAAATAAAAAGTGCCAGGATGGAAGTAATCATTCCAATATAGTAAAACCTCAGAATCTTTATTAAATACAATTTATAAGAACAGTAGGTGCAAGTAATCCCAGCAATGCAGACAAAAATTCATTAAAATCAGTGAGTGAGCAATTTTGGGAAACCCCCGGAAGGTATAGAGCAGAATCAGTGCATGGTATAAAATGCAAGTAATAAAAATGATAGAACATGTATATGACAAAGTATTCCATGGTAATGAGATGTGCATATACCCATAGGTCAAATATCAAATCAGGTATGCAGAAAAGTATATAAACCAGTATTCAATAGTATATGTACATTCATCCAGAGGCAATGCCTAAAAAATGCAAATAAATATATATTCTACAAACAACCAGAGGTAATAATAATTAATAAATAATTATTGTGAATAATGCGACCACTCCCCAAATACTCGACGCGTGTTTCACATGCAAGGCCCCTGTGACACATCCTATCACATGATTGCTGTGCCTGCTGCTGGGCCCCTGGGCTTATTGGACCGCCATCGGCTTTCTTATCTAATACTAACCCTTTCAAGACCCATGATATATAGGTACGTCATAAGTCATGTCCCGGCATATAATGTGAGCTCTGGCGCTGAGCCGAATGTTTTCAGGCACATGACATCTGAGTTGATCCGCTATCTTGTGCCCCTAACAGCCGCAGGTGGAATCGCGATCCACCCGTGGCTGTTAGCATGTTAAATGTCAATCTCTGACGGCGGCATTTAACTCACGCAAACAAGATGTGTGTCTCTAGCTCCACCAATCAATGCTCCTGTAACATGATCGCAAGGCGCCAATGGGCTGGCCTGACAACCTGGGGTCTGCAGGAGATCACCATTCTTGTCATTGTTGATCTAGTATGAGTGCCGCCCCTTGGCCAGCGCTCATAGCAGATGATCAATTCTGCTATACATTGCAGGGATGAAGCCCTGCTATGTGTAGCACTGGCGATCAGAAGATTATAGCTTCATGTCTCCTAACGCAACCATTGAAGCAAGTGAAAAGTGAAAAGTAAAAAAAATTTTTTTTAAAAAATAAAAAAATATATAAAAGCTCAAATCACCCCCTAAACATATTTGGTATTGCAATGTTCAGAAAAGCCCGATCAAAATATTAAAAGAATTAGAATTAATCCAATCAGTAAACAGCGTAATTAAAAAAAATCAAAACTCCAGCAGTACGTTTTTTTGGTGATAAAAAATATCGTACATACTCCAAAATGGTATCAATAAAAACGTCAACTTGGTGCTCAAAAAATAAGCCCTCACCCAGCCCTAGTGCCGAAATAAGGCACTTGTTTTTTTTTTGTTTTGTTTTTTTTTTTACAAATTTGGGATTTTTTTTTTCACCTTTTTAAATAAAAAAGAACCTATACTTATTTGGTATCTAAGAACTCGTAATGACTTGGAGAATCATAATTTCTGGTCAGATTTCCATTATATGAGAATGTTAAAGAAAAACAAAAATCAGTTGTGAAATTGCACTTCTTTTTTGCAATTTCACCGCACTTGGAATTTTCTTTCCCATTTTCCGATTCACTATATGGTAAAATCTATGGTGTCATCCCAAAGTACAACTTGTCTCGCAAAAAAACAAGCCCTCACACGGCCCTATTGACAGAAAATTAAAAAAAGTTATGGCTCTGGGAAGAATGAGAGCAAAAAATAAAAATGCAAAAATGGTAAATCCCAATGCTGAGAAGGGGTTAAAGGACAGTGCGAATGTGTCGGCATTTGTATGATGTAGTTGCGGTGTCTTCATCTGATGTGTGGCTTGTTTGCATTTTGCACACCGGGTTTTTTTCTATGCACTTTTTTCATTGGCTAGCTGCACTTATGTCAGTCTTACCTCCCACCAAGCACCAGAATTTTTGTGTGTATTGCGGGGATTACTTTCACCTATTATTCTTATTAATAGTATTTAATAAAGATTATGATGTTAAATATTGGACTGATTATTTCCATCCTGGAACTTTCTTCCTTTTGTTTTTTTCGTGTCTTCATATGTAATGGAGGGCACTTTGGTCTCCAGGGCCCAGTTGAAACTACCACATTTACACCCCTATAGCTAAGCCCATTGCGATCCTTAGAAAACGGAGGAAAAAGCAATAGGGTTTTATCCAAGGGACATAAAGCTGTTTAAATAAGGTTATACTAACCGGATTTAGTTGTGGGTCCACAACATTTCAATCACTTATACATCCAGCTGCTGCAGGTCTTCCGACCGGGAAAACACAGCTAAGGCCGGTTTCACACGTCAGTGATTCCAGTACTTGAGGTGTCAGTTTCCTCACGTACCGGAGCCACTGACACACGTAGACATATTGAAATCAATGCATCTGTGCAGATGTCATTGATTTTTTGCGGACCGTGTCTCCGTGTGCCAAACAGGGAGACATGTTAGTGTTCGTGGGAGCCCACGGATTACACGGACCCATTAAAGTCAATGGGTCCGTGTAAAACACGTACCGCACACGGATGTTGTCCATGTGCAGTTCGTGTGCCGTGCAGGAGACAGAGCTACAGTAAGCGCTGTCCCCCCCACATGGTGCTGAAGCCGCCATTCATATCTTCTCTGCAGCAGCGTTTGCTGTAGAGAAGATATGAATAATCCTTTTTTTTTTTTGTTTCTCGTGTTTAACATAAAGATCCATGTCCCCACCCCCTGTGCGCCCGCCCACTGTTATTAAAATACTCACCTGCCTCCCTCGCAGTGTCCTGTCCTGGCCGCAGCTTCTCCTGTATGCGGTCACGTGGGGCCGCCATTACAGAAATTAATATTCATGACTGTAATCGGCGGCGCCACGTGGCCGCTCATACAGTAGAAGGTGCGGCCAGGACAGGACACTGCAAAGGAGCCGGGTGAGTATTTTAATAACAGCGGGCGGGCGCACAGGGGGTGGAAGGGGGGTGGGGACAGGGATCTTTATGTTAAACACGATAAACAAAAAAAAAGGATTATTCATATCTTCTCTACAGCAAACGCTGCTGCAGAGAAGATATGAATGGCGGCTTCAGCACCACGTGGGGGGGACAGCGCTTATCTCTAGCGCTGTCTCCTGCACGGTGCGTGTGGTACCCAGTCGGCACACGGGCAGCACACGTGTGCCACATGTGTGCCACACTGATGTGCCACAGAAACGCACGGGCACACGGACACGGATAATTCCGGTACCGATTTTTCCGGTACCGGAATTATCTGGACGTGTGGGACAGGCCTAAGGAGGGTTTGTGGATAATCTGCGCTGCTGGTATCCCATATACTAAATCCAAATCCAGACAGAAAGTTCATGCGGTTCTTCTTTATTTGGTCTGTGCGTTTCGAAGTACTACAGACTTCTTCATCAGGACAAGAAAGGATTATCCACAAGCCCTCCTTATCTGCATTTATATTCTTGCCATTTTATTTCTATTTTGTAATATTATCTACAAATGGAAACTTGAAAATTATTGTACATGAATTAATTTTAATCACTATATCTACATAAATATATAAACCTTGCATTTTTATATTAAGTTTACTGAAAAATATAGTGGAGATACAAGTTACAGTAAAGATACATGGCATGTAGCTTCATCAGATATTAACTAGAGAATCAGAAGATTAAATCTTAGTTGGAGCCAGTCTACAAAATTGCTAAATGGTCCAAACTGTTCCAAATGTACAAAAATGGTGTATATAGCATGATACATTTTGCACAACTTGCTGCACTTTTGGGAGGATTTTTCAGTGGGAGAACAAAATAGATTAGTTTAATTTTTTTATGTCGGCAAATTGTCTCTTCAGAAAGGAAGAAGACTAGAACTCTAGCGCCACCGATAGGAAGTAAAAATCCTGCAAGTCAATATTGACCCTTTAACGAGTTTTGAAATAGGACTTAGGATAAAAGCCAAATCAGAATCTCAATTTGTAGACAAGTCCAGCAATTTCTTTACATAGGAAATGCTCCTCCACCTCTGAGACATAAGTGTATGAATTGATTGACTATGGTAGATGTGAAGACTCTGTTACTCCAAACTATTCTCCGCCCGCTCCTGCTTCCTCCTGCTTCACTGACATCCTCTATGCATTGTAACTTCAGGTAAAGGAGCTATCAGTCAAGTAAGAGGCTGCAGTGCCGAGTTGGGAATAGAGCTGGAGTGACAGAGGCTTCTGATCCACAAATGGTTTTCAGCGTCAATTTAAACTCTAATTTCTCAGTAACAGAGGAACAGACTGTCTAGATAAAGGTATTGCGGACTGGTCTTTGATAAGCTACATACATGTACAAGTAGGTTAACATGTGAAATCCTGCTGACAGATTCCCTTTAAGCCTAAACATGATTTAGATAAAATTAGTCTAATTGTGTTTCAAAACTATCACTGATTTACAGTATGGCTGTCGAAATAAATTCATATAACTTGGTAGGGTGCACTTTTTTCAGTTTAACAAATTGAGAACATGAAGTTAGTACTATAGCGAGTATATTTTGTCCATGAATTCTTTCATATTTTTATAAATTTGGATATATAGAACAGTCACAGAAATTACTGCTACGATTGTGCAGCATGAGAGTATACCCTAATACGGACTATGTTTTATACCCCTTTTTAGAGTAAAACGTCTCACAATTCTTTAAAATGATGGACGTTAGACTTCAAGTAACTAAAAAATATTTTTAAAAAAATTACACGGGGTCATGGAGTATATTTGCACAAAATTGAGGATTTTTAAAATGTCACAAATCGTGATTTAGACTAAAAAAATCTGGAATTTACTAACTATAACCACAATGATGAACTGAATATCCCAAATGACTAACAAAAAGAAAATGTTATAGATGGAAAGGTGGGCACCGACAAAGCGTAGCTAAGCAGGCGCAATGTCCAGTATAGACTATACAGAAATAAAAAATGGAGAAATTCCTCACAGCATTGCTAAGTCACATACAGGAAGCCTAACTAGTGAAAGCAAGGAGAAAGATGGCGTATACAGTAAGTCTTGCACACCAAAAGTAGAGTAAAAATATTTTCATGTTAGATATATATTGGGAAATAATTAAGCACAACGCATACAATCAAAAAAACATTTTAAAAGTGCTCTTTGTATTAATGGTAAGCTTTGTGCTGGCTTAATCTCTAATAAAGATGGAAATATTAGATACATTTGGTTTGCATGGCTTACTATATATAGCTGTTTTCTTTTTTGTTATAATGAAAGAGAAAAAGTGACATTAAAAAAGGTACAAAACAGATAATAAAGTAGGCAGAAAAAGAATAACGAGTAAAAGAGAAAACTACTCCAAAAAAATGTACAATTTCACCCAATTGACCCCATCGTTTTTTGGGGGGGTTTTGGTACAGATTTTTTTTATTTACGCATTTTTTCATTCTCTAATTGCGTACGGACCGCCGACAGACTTCAAATGTCGGCGGTCCTGCTCCTTCTCTGCAGTAACGTTCTGAAGCATCACTGCATAGCAGCACATCTACACGTGATAGCGTAGCTGTAGAAGTGGGGACCTGACTGTCAGAGACAGCTGGAGGCCCCATGGAGAAGGCAAGATAGTGTATTACTTACTGAGCCTTCTCTGTCGCTGTGTACACAGTGCAACACAAGCGCAGTGCACACAGTAATAGGAAGCACAAATGGTTCTGTGAGCGCTGTGTATGGAGACGGAGCAGGAGCTGCTAGGCTATAGGACAGACATCTCCGCTATCCTGCCAATTGGTTGCATTTCCCTTGTAACTAGGGCTGTTATATTGGCTCCAGTTACAAGGGAAATAAGGTGATAAAAATATTTATATGTCCCAAAAGTCTTTTATGAATTTGTGGGAGGAACAATGTGTAAAATAAATGAAAACTAAATAAAAAAGTCCTGGCCAATCCAAATCGCTGTTACTAGCCACACCCCCATAAAGTGTCCAATATTTAAAAATGACCTTACAGAATGATGAACATATTTTTTAAAGTACTTGTGATCCCTCGTGGTCACAAAAAAATGATATTTTTTTTATTGCTGATATTGCTTAACATGAGCAAAAAAAAATTATTATTGCAGACGTAAAATTTGGGGGATGAGATCATGAGAAAAAGATGCAAAAATATTTTAATATCTGAACCAAAAATATTGTTATAGCTCTTTAACTCCTTCACAACCCGGCAAATTTTCTATTATTTCGTTTTTGTTTTTTCCTCCCCTTCTTGCAAGAGCCACAAGCTTTTCATTCTTCTGCCATATGTGAGCTTGTTTTTTGGGGAACGAGTTGTACTTTTGAAAGACTCCATTAATTTTACCATGTAGTGTGCTGAAAAACAGGGAAAATCCAAGTTTGTTGATTTCACATAATTTTTTTTGGATGTACCATTTTCACAATATAGTAATAAGATTCCCCAATAAAGGTAAGCAGGTACTAAACACATATAGTTTTTTTTTATTTAGGTGATAAAAAAAACTCGGAAATTGGGGGATCAAGAGCATTTGCGCCCTGCGATCACGTTACAGGGGAACTGATAAGTGGATGAATGATGCGACTCTGGCCAATGCGTTTTGAATCCCGCTGTCATTCATAGAAAACCACACTGTCTGTAGTATATGTAGTAACTCTGTTATTTTACTGCTGACATATAGCTGCGGAATTTTTTTCTGTAAACAAAAATGCCCTAAAAAAATGACTGCATGCAAAAATGTCATAGTTCTCATACCTTTGTCCCTTCATAAATGGCTTTGTGAGGTGGTATTACATGTTGCAGACGTATCATCTTTGGCCATTCAGAAAACGGTGAAAGCTGAGCTGGGCAGTAGACAATAGACAATCCTCCTAAAGACTGCAAGGAGACAGAGGTTGGAGTTGTGCTGATCCGTACAGTTCTATGAAATGAGCCACCGTGAGCAAAAGTGACTTTCGCTTTATGTAAATTCCATCCAGTAAAGGTTGTGAATGCACAGCTCAACTTGATGGCTGCCTTTCTATAACCTTGAGGCACGTCTCAAACATACAGGTCAATGATCAAGAATCATCAGCATTGTCCCATTTATAGGATATTTGTTGTGTTATTATGTTCTGTGAAAGTTAGGTGCTCTGAAATATGACCACGATTATAGCGCTCACAAGGGTCATCATCACCAAGAAAATGGAAAAACACACAGAATAACGGATTCTTCTATATATGTCCAAAGAAATCAGCCATATCCCTCCTCTCTCGATTCTATAGTCCTCTGGCTGATGGTTGAGGTGGCCATCATTTTTAGAACACTTACTGGCCTATGTCTATTTTTCCCGATAATCTTCCAAATCATGACATTCTTTTTTTCTTTATACCTTACACAGTGTCCCAACCTTTTTGGAAGTGGAATTATAAACATATTTATAATATAAAGCATATATGATATAGCCATTTTGCTCATATATATTTTACATATATATTGGACATAAAAATTGGGGAAAAGAAGTATTTGATATACTGCCAATTTTGCTAATTTTTCCACCTACAAAGAATGGAGAGATCTCATTTTTATCGTAGGTACACTTTAACTGTGAGACAAAATTTAAAAGAAAAGACCTGAAAATCACATTGCATGATTTATATATAATTAATCTGCATTTTATTGCATGAAATAAGTATTTGATACAATAGAAAAACAGAACTTAATATTTGGTACAGAAACCTTTATTTGCAATTACAGGGTCAGACCCATCTTCAATGCCGTTACTGAGGGAAGGATGTTATTGGCCACAATCTTGCAATACATAACACCATCCATCCTCCCTTCAATATGGTGCAGATGTCCTGTCCTCTTTGCAGAAAAGCACCCCCAAAGCATGATGTTTCCCCACCATGCTTCATGGTTGGGACTGTGTTCTTGGGATTGTACTCATTCTTCTTCTTCCTCCAAATACGGCGAGTGGAGTTGATACCAAAAGGTTCTATTTTAGTTTCATCTGACCACATGACCTTCTCCCATGCCTCCTCTGGATCATTCAGATGATCATAGGTGAACTTCAAACAGGCCTGGATATGTGCTCTGTGTACCCTGCAGGATTTTAATCCATGATCGAATAGTGTATTACTAGCGGTAATATTTGACTCTGTGGCCTAAGCTTTCTGTAAGTTATTGACCAGGTCCTCCCCTGTAGTTCTGATTCCTGACCTTTCTCAGAATCATTCTTACCCCATGAGGCTACATTTTGCATGGAGCCCCAGACCGAGGAAGATTGACAGTCATCTTGTGTTTCTTCTGTTTTCTAATAATTGTGCCCACAATTCTCACCTTCTCACCAAGCTGATTGACTATTGCCCATCACAGCATTGTGCAGGTGTACAATGGTCTTGGCCATGGTGGAGAGGTTGGAGAGTGATTGATTGTGTGGACAGGTGTCTTTTATACAGACAGGTAATAGCTTCTGAAAGAAAAACTAACAGCTGTGTAAGAGCCAGAATTTTTGCTGGTTGGTAGGTTATCAAATTTAATTATTGAACAATCATACAATGTGAATTTCTGTATTTTTCAGTTGAAGTGTACCTACGATAAAAATTACAGACCTCTTCAATCTTTGTAAGTGGGAAAACTTGCAAAATTGACAGTGTATCATATACTTATTTTCCTCACTGTATATGTATCATGACCAGACCAGGGTATATATATAGTTTAGAACATTTTTTTTTCAGTTTCAATCAATAAAAAATCTTGCTCTTTGGTAAGCAATTCCCTTACTTCAGTGACTGCATGAACTTTTTGTGTCTGGCTGAAACTGTTAATTATGTTACAATGTACAATGAAAACCCTTACTAACCCACTATTACTAATGAAACCAATTTAGCCTAATACTAATTCTATTGTAATGAGCTGTTAATTATACCTCTATGATATGAAGAACCATGGTAATCCGGAGAACACAATACGGTGCTCCCTGGATTATCTATAAAGGTCCTGCAGCTAGAATGGATGGAGCATACCTCTGGAATATTTAGTTTTAAACATTTGGGTTTGTGATTCCTGAAACACAGAGTTTACTGTAATTTTGGATTGAAAAGTTCAGGAATAAATAGGATCTTTACGAAAACGCAATTAAAAAAGTATAATGCAGAGCAGAATGTATGCTCTAGTCTCCAAGCCAATACCAAGAATGAAAAGTCATGAAGTAACAAAAATCCAATGATCTATGACAATGTCAGGCTGCATGTTGCTTGTGTTACTGTGGGCAGCCTGCATGGAAAAATGTGCTTCCATGGCCTGCAGCATCTCTGGTCTTGTCTCCTATCGAGCACATCAGGAACGTCATTGGTTGACAGTTGCAAAGGGAGCTGCCAGAAGAGGATCTTGATGAGTTGCATGTCCAAAAGCATTCCTCATGGCAGAGCATTTCTCATCCAATCATTAATAACCTCAATACCAAGTTGAGTAGGTTCGAGTATTTCTGCACGGGGAGCTTATACTTATTCAAATAATGAAAAAGTAGAAACAATATGATCTAGATCTGAGGTTGGGAGTCTGGCTCTCTCATCCATCATTGGCGTCTGACCTCATAAATGGTCTTCTGGATGAATGGGTAAAGATTTCAACAGAGACCTTTCAAAATCTGGTAAAAAGTGGGGACCAACTCCATATTAATGCCCAAGGATTTAACATTAGAGGTCATAGAAATTCCTGTAGTGTAATGAATATTTTTTCCATTTTCTGTGGTGGAATATTTCTGATCTGAGTCATTTTTGAGCTAGGAAAACCCCTTAAATATCCTTGCTAGGATATGCCATCATTTTATGATCCTTGTGGGTCTGACCCCCAGTTCTGAGAAGCCCCCATTTTTAGAATAATATAAATTGGCAGTGTAGTGCAATGTCTCCTTCCAATTTTTCCAATTGCCCAGTTAGGCAGGGAACTGTAGTCAGACCCAGGACCGCACTGCACTTTCCTACACAGCCAAGTGGTGTTGTTCATTGCAAATGAAGGCAGACCTTTGCTGCTTTTTCAGAGAGGGTCCTGGAGTTCAGATCCCACTTCTAATAAAGTAATGACTTATCATAGTAATATGCGATTATGTTATGGCAATGCCCTATTTGGCACTAAGGCTGCATTAAGTGAAGGTGGCTCATATGTTTAGCATCCCTAGGAATGGTGAAAATAATGACTTTTATAAATTTGGCGCCATACTTCTATTGAGTCAGGGAGGTATGATTTCTCCTTTACTTAAGTGCCTCACAGCTGTCCATCATCCCACCGTGCACTGCCTCCTCTCTGTGGTGACATAACTGGCGCCTACGTGTAGCCAAGGCCCCAGATCCCACCCCGCAGTGTGTTATGATGTATTCACACTGTGGGGCTGGAAATCAGGTGCCTGCGCAGTGGAGTGGGTCACTGTGCTCCATTGAAGATAGTGCTAAAGTCTCGCGAGATTTGTGCAGTTTTGGTGCCAAATTTATAAAAGTCATTATTTCAGCATTCCTAGGGATGCTAAACATAAGTCTCTCAGTCTGATGGTTTTTGTTCATATATTGCATGGACGTCCATTCACCTGAATGGCTGTTACATTATTACATTTTCCTGGCAAAAGCCACAGCAGGAAAAATGTGCATTAGTCATAATTATACTTTGATAGCTGTTTGTCGGGGTCTTTAGGAAGCTGATCAGGTGATTGTTGCTGTCAAACTAAAGGGGTTTCTTATCATGAAGCAATTCATTTAGGAACAAAAAAAAAAGAGTTATTTAATTGCAGTTAAAGGGAACATGTCACCAGTTTTGTCGCTTATAAACTATGCCCATCACCTTTAAGATCATAAGAATGAAAATTATTAGCATCCTAAAACAGTAATATCACATCCACGCATCAAAACGTTTTTATGAACCATATATAAAATGTAATTTATGCACAAAAATACACATCACTAAGATACTATTGCAATGTATCTTCTCGAGCATTGAGAACATAGAAATTGTGTATTTAGTGTTATTCCTGACAATTTAGATATTTAAATTCATTTTTCTCTATTATTTTAAACCTTAATTACTCTTCCTTTTTTATTATTATTATTATTATTATTATTATGTCTTTTTTAGCTTTGACCTCTTTGTGAATGGGTTTGTACTTGGTTTGGAGCAACATCTTATTGCTACTAACATTTCTTTTAGAGAAATTACTTCTAATTCACAATTTATTCTATTCTCTAGGGCTGAGGTACAGATGTAGAAAACATTAACCCCTTCACCCCCAAGGGTGGTTTGCACGTTATGGACCGGGCCAATTTTTACAATTCTGACCACTGTCCCTTTATGAGGTTATAACTCTGGAACGCTTCAACGGATCCCGGTGATTTTGACACTGTTTTCTCGTGACATATTGTACTTCATGATAGTGGTAAAATTTCTTTGATATTACCTGCGTTTATTTGTGAAAAAAATGGAAATTTGGCGAAAATTTTGAAAATTTTGCAATTTTCCAAATTTGAATTTTTATGCAATTAAATAACAGAGATATGTCACACAAAATACTTAATAAGTAACATTTCCCACATGTCTACTTTACATCAGCACAATTTTGGAACCAAAATTTTTTTTTGTTAGGGAGTTATAAGGGTTAAAATTTGACCAGCAATTTCTCATTTTCACAACACCATTTTTTTTTAAGGACCACATCTAATTTGAAGTCATTTTGAGGGGTCTATATGATAGAAAATACCCAAGTGTGACACCATTCTAAAAACTGCACCCCTCAAGGTGCTCAAAACCACATTCAAGAAGTTTATTAACCCTTAAGGTGTTTCACAGGAATTTTTGGAATGTTTAAATAAAAATGAGCATTTCACTTTTTTTTCACACAAAATTTATTCAGCTCCAATTTGTTTTATTTTACCAAGGGTAACAGGAGAAAATGGACCCCAAAAGATGTTGTACAATTTGTCCTGAGTACGTCGATACCCCATATGTGGGGGTAAACCACTGTTTGAGCGCATGACAGAGCTCGGAAGCGAAGGAGCGCCATTTGACTTTTCAATGCAAAATTGACTGGAATTGAGATGGGACGCCATGTTGCGTTTGGAGAGCCCCTGATATGCCTAAACATTGAAACCCCCCACAAGTGACACCATTTTGGAAAGTAGACCCCCTAAGGAGCTTATCTAGAGGTGTGGTGAGCACTTTGACTCACCAAGTGCTTCACAGAAGTTTATAATGCAGAACCATAAAAATAAAAAATCATATTTTTTCACAAAAATTATCTTTTCACTCCCAATTTTTTATTTTTCCAAGGGTAAGAGAAGAAATTGGACCACAAAAGTTGTTGTACAATTTGTCCTGAGTACGCTGATACCCCATATGTGGGGGGTAAATCACTGTTTGGGCGCATGGGAGAGCTCGGAAGGGAAGGAGCGCCGTTTGACTTTTCACTGCAAAATTGACAGGAATTGAGATGGGACGCCATGTTGCGTTTGGAGAGCCACTGATGTGCCTAAACATTGAAACCTCCCCACAAGTGACACCATTTTGGAAAGTAGACCCCCTAAGGAACTTATCTAGAGGTGTAGTGAGCACTTTGACCCACCAACTGCTTCACAGAAGTTTAGCCGTAAGAATAAAACAAACATTTTTTTCCCACAAAAATTATTTTTTAGCCCCCAGTTTTGTATTTTCCCGAGGGTAACAGGAGAAATTGGACCCCAAAAGTTGTTGTCCAATTTGTTCTGAGTACGCTGATACCCCATATGTGGGGGGGAACCACTGTTTGGGCGCATGGGAGGGCTCGGAAGGGATGGAGCGCCATTTTGAATGCAGACTTAGATGGAATGGTCTGCAGGCGTCACATTGCGTTTGCAGAGCCCTAATGTACCTAAACAGTAAAAAAAAAAACACAAGTCACACCATTTTGGAAAGTAGACCCCCTAAGCAACTCATCTAGATGTGTTGTGAGAGTTTTGAACCCTCAAGTGTTTCACTACAGTTTATAACGCATAGCCGTGAAAATAAAAAAAAATAATTTTCCCCCAAAAATTATTTTTTAGCCCCCAGTTTTGTATTTTCCCAAGGGTAACAGGAGAAATTGGACCCCAAAAGTTGTTGTCCAATTTGTCTTGAGTACGCTGATACCCCATATGTGGAGGGGAACCACTGTTTGGGCGCATGGGAGGGCTCGGAAGGGAAGGAGCGCTATTTGGAATGCAGACTTAGATGGAGTGGTCTGCAGGCGTCACATTGCGTTTGCAGAGGCCCTAATGTACCTAAACAGTAGAAACCCCCCACAAGTGACACCATTTTGGAAAGTAGACCCCCTAAGGAACTCATCTAGATGTGTTATGAGAGCTTTGAACCCCCAATTGTTTCACTACAGTTTATAACGCAGAGCCATGCAAATAAAAAATATTTTTTTTTCCACAAAAATTATTTTTTAGCCCCCAGTTTTGTATTTTCCCAAGGGTAACAGGAGAAATTGGACCCCAATAGTTGTTCTCCAATGTGTTCCGAGTATGCTGATACCCCATATGTTGGGGTAAACCCCTGTTTGGGCGCACGGGAGAGCTCGGAAGGGAAGGAGCACTGTTTTACTTTTTCAACGCAGAATTGGCTGAAATTGAGATCGGACGCCATGTCGCGTTTGGAGAGCCCCTGATGTGCCTAAACAGTGGAAACCCCCCAATTATAACTGAAACCCTAATCCAAACACACCCCTAACCCTAATCCCAACGGTAACCCTAACCACACCTCTAACCCAGACACACCCCTAACCCTAATCCCAACCCTATTCCCAACCGTAGATGTAATCCAAACCCTAACCCTAACTTTAGCCCCAACCCTAACCCTAACTTTAGCCCCAACCCTAATTGTAGCCTTAACCCTAACCCTAGCCCTAACCCTAGCCCCAACCCTAACCCTAGCCCCAACCTAACCCTAGCCCCAACCCTAGCCCCAACCCTAACCCTAGCCCTAACCCTAGCCCTAACCCTAGCCCCAACTCTAACCCTAACCCTAGCCCTAACCCTAGCCCTAACCCTAGCCCTAACCCTAATGGTAAAATGGAAATAAATACATTTTTTAAATTTTTTTATTTTTCCCTAACTAAGGGGGTGATGAACTTTTGATTTACTTTTATAGCGGGTTTTTTAGCGGATTTTTATGATTGGCAGCTGTCACACACTGAAAGAAGCTTTTTATTGCAAAAAATATTTTTTGCGTTACCACATTTTGAGAGCTATAATTTTTCCATATTTGAGTCCACAGAGTCATATGAGGTCTTGTTTTTTGCGGAACGAGTTGTCGTTTTTATTGGTGACATGCTCGGGCACGGGAGATTTTTGATCGCTTTTTATTCCGATTTTTGTGAGGCAGAATGACCAAAAACCAGCTATTCATGAATTTCTTTTGGGGGAGGCGTTTATACCATTCCGCATTTGGTAAAATTGATAAAGCAGTTTTATTCTTCAGGTCAGTACGATTACAGCGATACCTCATGTCTATCATTTTTTTTATGTTTTGGCGCTTTTATACGATAAAAACTATTTTATAGAAAAAATAATTATTTTGGCATCGCTTTATTCTGAGGACTATAACTTTTTTATTTTTTCGCTGATGATGCTATATGGCAGCTCGTTTTTTGCGGGACAAGATGACGTTTGCAGCGGTACCATGGTTATTTATATCTGTTTTTTTGATCGCGTGTTATTCTACTTTTTGTTTGGCGGTATGAGAATAAAGCGTTGTTTTTTGCCTCGTTTTTTTTTTTTTTTTACAGTGTTCACCGAAGGGGTTAACTAGTGATATAGTTTTATAGGTGGGGTCATTACGGACGCGATGATACTAAATATGTGTACTTTTATTGTTTGATTTTTTTTATTTAGATAAAGGAATGTATTTATGGGAATAATTTTTTTTTTTTTCTTTATTTAGGAATTTTTTTTCTTTTTTTTTTACACATGTGGGAATTTTTTTTAAACTTTTTTACTTTGTCCCAGGGGGGGACATTACAGATCAGTGATCTGACAGTGTGCACAGCACTCTGTCAGATCACCGATCTCACTTACAGCCGTGCAGGCTTACAAGCACCTGCACGGCACCCGGAAGTAATCCCTGCAGGTCCCGGATGCAGCCCCGCGGCCATTTTGGATCCGGGGCCTGCAGGGATAGGAGGTAGGAGACCCTCGCAGCAACGCAATCACATCGCGTTGCTCCGGGGGTCTCAGGGAAGCCCGCAGGGAGCCCCCTCCCTGCGCGATGCTTCCCTGTACCGCTGGCACACCGCGATCATGTTTGATCGCGGTGTGCCGGGGGTTAATGTGCCGGGGGCAGTCCGTGACCGCTCCTGGCACATAGTGCCGGATGTCAGCTGCGATAGGCAGCTGACACCCGGCCGCGATCGGCCGCGCTCCCCCCGTGAGCGCGGCCGATCGTGCTGGATGTACTATTCCGTCCTTGGGAATTAGGGCCCACCCCACATGGACGGAATAGTACGTCCAATGGCAGAAAGGGGTTAATGGACTGGTCAGCATTCAATAAACTTTTTTAGCGTTGGCTCACTCACTGTCTTGGCCCTCGGTGTGCGCTTCCTCTTCCTGCTGCTGCCTCCCAGGATCTGTGCACGCCTGGCAGCTCCCCGGGCACTGGCTAGGAGACACTTATTATGTAAGGCACCTCCACCTGTTGAGAGGTGCCTGAGCTGCGTGTTTAGTCAGTTGTCTGCATGCTTGCTAGTTCTCAGGTCTCCAGTGCTCATATCTCAGTATGCCTGTCCGGTTTACCTGCCTTAGCCATGCCTGCATCTGCTGTGCCAGTCTCTATACCAGCCGTACCTGCCTGCACCTGCCATGCCAGGCTGAATACCAGTTGTACCTGCCTGCACCTACCTGGACACTCTGTATACCATCCATACCTGCCAGCACCTGCTGTACCAGTCTGTATACCAACCATTCCCACCTTCACCTGCCTTGTCTTCCAGTACTCCAAATCTACCCATTCCTGGCCATTCCAGCTTCCTGCTCTTTTGGGGGCCAGGTGCCATGTGTCTGAGGTCTGTCCTGAAGCAGCACCTTACATCCATCTGGAGCCAAATCTAACCACACTTTGAGGAGCTCTAGCAAAGAGTCAAGTGTTCACCTAGTTACACCCCACCAGGCTCTCTTCAGTATATTGGACCATGGTTCCACCACTAAACCAGTTACATTGATCATATGCTCAGTTATTTAAAAAGCAAACTGACCATACTTAACCACCCCAGGTCCAGTGGCGTGTTTCCTCTGCTGTTCTTGCCTCTGCCGATATGGCAGGAGCCACAGAGCTTGGCTGTATTGCAACATGGAGCCAAACAACAGGGTTCAGGGCAGAAGTGGAGGTACCACGCTGGAGTAGAGCACAGTTCTCTTTGAGTTTTTTTTTATGTAACTGAGCCCATGAGAAAAAAAAATTCTGAAATGGGACAGCTCATTTAGGTCACAATACTGCTTTGCCGGGTTATCCTTGTGCAACATTTCTGACGCCTTGCTATTCCAATATTCAGAAAAATTGAGTTTGCTACTTTGTTAAACTTATGACTTCAAAAGTAACAAAGAGGCAGCACTGACATTTTATACACTTCCTTTACATCAATGATTGTATTCATAGAGAGATAACTACATAACTACAACAACGTTCACTCAGCAATATACAGGCAAAAAAATCAATGGCTAAAAAACAATTGCCTACATAACAATTTGCCTTAGGTGAAATTCAGTTTAGTTTATGCTTCACATTTGTCCTATTTTCATTTTACTCAACATATGAATTCAAAACACATTTCCACTTTTTTTAGGGTTCTGTTTTATATAAAATAGGTGGTTTCGTGGATCCAAATGTATGCTTTATTTAGAGATAGTGCAAATCAGATTCGCAGGACCTGGTCCAGTGGCCACTTCCAGAAGCCCTGTGCATTGCCTTCCTACCGGCCAGCATCCATGGATCTTCTTTTGAGTAACGATAACATCATACCAGGGCGACTAATCTAAAGAGGAGCTGAGGATGCCGCCATGTAAGAGGCGACTCACAGGGCCACTGTCCAACGACCACAGATTGCTGACATGGCCGCCAGACTGGCTGCTGCTAATACATATGCACCGTCTCTAGTTCCATTGTGTATGGTGCTTATAAAATATTTTAGTATCATTGTGCCCGGATGTAATGGTTACAATGGGAACTGGCTTATTTCAGTAGGTAGGTCCCTGTCTTCATCTCTCCATAGGCTGTGAGAGAAGGCGAGTGGCAGACTATTCAACTGAGCCAAAATTGAGCCTATGTACAGTGTACACAGAAAGCAGCCAATCGGTGGTGGGGGCGGGGTTATACAGAGCTAATGAATATGCCGGACTACCTAGCAGCAGGACTAGTCCTCTAATGATGATCTCCTGCTTATACTGTAAAACAGTCAAAACTACAGCAAGCAGCTCAGTAAGTGATACATCGCTGGAGTGAGGGTCTCTATCTCTACATAATGCTGCTCTTAGATAAACACCTATTGACACATTCCCTTTAATATTAATAAATTGTGATAAGATCCTACTAATGTTGCCGTGAATGTATTTTATATTCTGCTTCTGAAATCTAATTGGAACCCGCAATCTTCCTATTCATGTTGGCGGTTTTATTACTTTCTTTTGCTATTCTTACACATTGGGATAAATGTGTATGTCGCTTCTAGATGCACAGCTATGACTTAATAAGGAAGGCTTTATGTTCTTACCCACGCTTCATATATATTATGTTTTTTTCATTTATAGGAGCCTATAAGCGCCACTTTCTCACTGCCTGATGCAAAGAATGTCTATACTATGCCGCCTTTCCTTTGTCAAATTGCAAGTCTGGGACTTGTGAGCTATGCGATTCTGTTACCATGGCAACGCAGAATTACCTCTATATTTAGAGCTTTGAAGAAAAGACGAGATTGAAAGTTTATTTTCACAGATCTTTGTGAAGCCCTGCAAAAACCTGAAATATTCATGAAAATGAATTCTATAACAGGGCTCTCTATCACATGAATATAGGCCGCATGTGGGAGTATTAAAATGTCTTGTAACACTTCGTATTAATAAATGTAGCCAGTATCATTTTATTTTGCTTTGAGCCTCCTAGGATTTCTCCCTTAGCTGTTGTGCTAATATATAGAATATATGGTGATTTTTATTGTACATAATATAGATTTTAGAGTTTTTGGATGCCTATCATTCAGCACCCTGTAATGCCCAATACTAGGTAAAACACGGAGGTTTTTGGGGGTCTCACTGTTCCTGTAAAATGGTTGTCTCAGAAACAACATTTATCTTCTTCCTGCAAGATAAGTGTATGATCACAGGCAGTCTACGGGCTGAGACCCCATTGATCCAGAGAATGGGAAGAGGGAGGGTAAAATCCCGTGTGTTATTGGAGCAGCACTGAGCATGTGCAGCTACAGCTATAGGCAGTGACAGCAGATGTGGCCGCACATGCTCACTACCAAATCATTCAATAGTGGGATTTTGGATGCTAATTTTTAGGATTTTATGGGGTCCCAGCTCGAGACTCCCTGTCACCATAGGTTTATTACTTGTCCGGTGAACGGTCGATATATATTGTTTATGGGATGCATACTATTTACTATGAGACTATGGGAATTCACTCTCTGTGTCTCTGCTCTCCACTCCTGTTCTCAGACAGTGGAAAATGTGCACTCAAATTAGAGCAGGAATCTTGGCTTACCAAAAGTTGAAATATGCTCCTGAAGGAACATGAACTGTCCATGCACTGGTGGACACAGACAGAAGAGGGACCCCATGCAAGAACAGTATATGGGCCCTTAACAGTCCAATAGCTCCTCAGAAGGCACCATTTCAGCTGCTTTGGAGGGGGAGATGGGCCCCTTTACCTTCTGGATTCCTGTGCGACTGCACAGTTTGCACCAATGATAGTGATAACATTAGCCTGCAGTGAAACAGCACTGCAGGCTATTGTTTCCGAGATCAGATAATAAAAAATATAACAAAGTATATTACAAAAATGTATAACTTGGCAATGTCTAGAAGATAATTAAATAAAAAAAAGTGTAGTTAATCTTTAAAAAGATTTGTTCACTACCCAGGACAACTCCCTTTTAAGGCTCTGTTCAGACTCTTGTTTGCTAAACAATAGAAATGTGATTATGATGGATGCTTCAAAGGATCAAAACCAACACTGATGAACCTCACTGACTTTAGCCTGCAGACACAGCTGTTTTTGTGCCATCAAAAATACTAGAATGGATGTGGCTCTCAATTCGCTTCTTAAGGCTCCAGATGCCAAGAGGCTGCATATATGGATTACTTTGTAATCTGGAAGAGTCAAGCGATATCAATCCAAAATCTTAGAAACATTGATGTTATATTACACATTCTTAAAAAGAAACTTTTTGGAACGTTCTTTCCTGGAAATATGCTTCCCGTTAGACAGGTTATAGCTGCAAACAATGACGTCTATGAGCACATTTTGGCACCCATTACCGGCACACCGGGGATCTCTTTGTTTCTTATCTACACATATGTTGCTTGTGTAGAAAGTAGTGTGAGCTAAGACGTCTATTGGTAGAATCATTATTTTACCGCCCTGGTAACCTCATGAGAGGATGAATGTGTGTACTTGTAGCAGTGATTGAACGCCGTGCGTGCCATTGTCAGGTGCAGCTTGGGCTATGCTGACACTGTGGTGCCCTTTTTAGTTCAAGTCTATAAGCAATCTGTACACCAGTTTTTGTAGACATTACATAAAATAGCTATAATTGCCATTGAGGTTTTCCTTTTTACCTGGCTCCATGTGTAATGAGAGGATTAGTCATAATTGTATAAAAGCTCATTATTCAAAAATATGTTCGAAATGGAACTTTTGTTTCATTAATTTAGTTTATAATAGAGGTGAAATTATACACTACAGTGTCTCATGCCAAATGTGTGCTACAATGAGAGACTGGATGCAATATACAAATGCTACTCTGTGTGATATTGATCCATGGAGTCGGCTTCCAGCAGAGGTGGTTTCAGAAATTCAATTGTAGACAGCGCGAGAGTGGATTACATTGATGCTCTGTGGGAAAGCAGAAAAACCTCTCTCGTCTCTAAGAAAATCTGGTATGAAAGATGCAGAATAAAAACATTTACACTTTTCTAGTATTAAAATACTAAATATTACCCTTCTCAGCCTGATCATTTGCTACATGGAGATCCTCTTATCAGCTTAGCTGATGCCCCCGGGTCACCCCAAGCATGCATGAGTGTTAATATCCAGCTTGTGTCATTACATCATGCATTGACTCTTTAATAAAAGAAATAACTGACTTTCCAGAATTTCATAGTATTTATTAGAATTACCGTATAATGACAATTTAATAATTGTAAGCCAGTTTGACATGAGCGTAGTAAGGGCACAGTTTTGCAACATATTATGGCTTCATGTACCGGTACGGCCGACGGTCTAACAAACAGTGGTTTGATGCGCTCAGTTTTAGTCTCTAGACTCACGGTTGGGCCAGGATTTTAAGCTGTAATATGTATTACACTTGGGCGAAACTATCCTTAAAGTGAACTTGTCATCAGACCTGTCTTTCTCTTTAAGAAAAGATATGGTAGATGTGCTTTCACAATCTTGGATGTCATCTTACAATGATAAACTGTATCCCTATTCCTTGGTATGGCAGATGGGATAATACTGGGGAGCAAAGAAAATGCTATGGAGTATTATTCAATTTAACGTAGTAATCAGAGGCAGTTCCTCTCATCTGATGGGGTTCTGTGAGACACAACTCTGAAAAGTTATCAAATATGGCTACAGCCCATCTGGTTGGTAGATCCAACGTAGTAATCTTGACGCATTTCGAAGATCTTTGTAGTACTCCTGAAGAAGTTCTAATACTTTGAAACGACATTAATCAGCACTGACATATCTTTTTTTGATCCTGACTCCTTGTTCAGTTGTACAGCAGCAGTGCAGATTACCGCTATCTCTTATCACTTTCTATTACGGCAGATAGATTTCAGAGTAGGATCCTCTGCTAGGGACTCCCGTCTATATGAAAGACAGATTGTTGGGGCTTACTTTATATGTCACTACATTACTTAAAGATTTTCCAGAACCATTGATAATTACCCAAAACCCATATTACCATCATTATAAGTATATTTCTAATACAATTACTCCATATATAGATCAAATGGCCTATCTGTATGACACTTCCATCAACATAACAAAATCCAATAAGCACCAAACACGGAAGTCAATGTCATATTTTCATAAACCGATAAATTTTATTAAATATTTTTTAAAAACAGCAAAAAATTCATCAAACAATTAAAATAAAAAATTCTAACAGTGGAGACAACATATGCAAGTATACCGCATAATACCTGTTTATGTAGCACATACAGTATAAGGAGTGTATAACAAATTAATGAGGTGCATGAATAGTATATAACCAAATTTTATATTGCTGAGGTTCAGGATATGGGTATAAATTATAAGTGCATATATAACTGTCCCAACAGTGGACCATACCAGATAACCCTCTTAGGATACAAGTGGTGGTATATATAGCCTAATAAAGTGCATAGTGCATTGTGCTCAACTATTGCCACCACATAGCCTCCATACCAACAGCATATCTGCCCTCAGTAAACAAAACTTCCTATTCACTGCAAAGTCCTACAAGTCTCATAACTCAAGGTAGTTTAAACATAAAGGTAAACAGTGCTACATAACCTGTATATGCGGTCCTGAGCCCCAACGCGCGTTTCGCGTTTAGCTTCGTCCGGGGGAATGTGTTGGTATGGAGGCTATGTGGTGGCAATAGTTGAGCACAATGCACTATGCACTTTATTAGGCTATATTTACCACCACTTGTATCCTAAGAGGGTTATCTGGTATGGTCCACTGTTGGGACAGTTATATATGCACTTATAATTTATACCCATATCCTGAACCTCAGCAATACACTCACCGGCCACTTTATTAGGTACACCTGTCCAACTTCTTGTTAACACTTAATTTCTAATCAGCCAATCACATGGCGGCAACTCAGTGCATTTAGGCATGTAGACATGGTCAAGACAATCTCCTGCAGTTCAAACCGAGCATCAGTATGGGGAAGAAAGGTGATTTGAGTGCCTTTGAACGTGGCATGGTTGTTGGTGCCAGAAGGGCTGGTCTGAGTATTTCAGAAACTGCTGATCTACTGGGATTTTCACGCACAACCATCTCTAGGGTTTACAGAGAATGGTCCGAAAAAGAAAAAAAATCCAGTGAGCGGCAGTTCTGTGGGCGGAAATGCCTTGTTGATGCCAGAGGTCAGAGGAGAATGGGCAGACTGGTTCGAGCTGATAGAAAGTCAACAGTGACTCAAATCGCCACCCGTTACAACCAAGGTAGGCCTAAGAGCATCTCTGAACGCACAGTGCGCCAAACTTTGAGGCAGATGGGCTACAGCAGCAGAAGACCACACCGGGTACCACTCCTTTCAGCTAAGAACAGGAAACTGAGGCTACAATTTGTACAAGCTCATCGAAATTGGACAGTAGAAGATTGGAAAAACGTTGCTTGGTCTGATGAGTCTCGATTTCTGCTGCGACATTCGGATGGTAAGGTCAGAATTTGGCGTAAACAACATGAAAGCATGGATCCATCCTGCCTTGTATGGAGCATCTTTGGGATGTGCAGCCGACAAATCTGCGGCAACTGTGTGATGCCATCATGTCAATATGGACCAAAATCTCTGAGGAATGCTTCCAGCACCTTGTTGAATCTATGCCACGAAGAATTGAGGCAGTTCTGAAGGCAAAAGGGGTCCAACCCGTTACTAGCATGGTGTACCTAATAAAGTGGCCGGTGAGTGTATAAAATTTGGTTATATACTATTCATGCACCTCATTAATTTGTTATACACTCCTTATACTGTATGTGCTACATAAACAGGTATTATGCGGTATACTTGCATATGTTGTCTCCACTGTTAGAATTTTTTATTTTAATTGTTTGATGAATTTTTTGCTGTTTTTAAAAAATATTTAATAAAATTTACCGGTTTATGAAAATATGACATTGACTTCCGTGTTTGGTGCTTATTGGATTTTCTAATACAATTACTGCAGGGAATCTGCAGTGTTCTGGGGCTGCAGAAATACAGCCTGATGCTCTTCTTATCCTGCACTGTGCTCTTTACTTCTGACCCAGAACTTTTGGCTACTGTTGGGATTGGTACATCACAGGTCATGTGCACAATTGTTATATGGGGAGGTCCAGACCAGCTCTGTACTGGTGACTGAGTTATTAGTTTGATCATAGGGCTGTTCACAGGAGGCAGTCCAGATCATGTTGACATGGCGATATCAGAAATTATAGGGGCTACAAGACCAGTGTGTACTACTGAGGTAGTATTCTTGCATAAAGGCGTGGAGGGAGAGGAGCTAGGGTAGAACAGACAATGATCACTCAGAGCTGATTTGCATAATACCCTCTTCACTGTTCCTGCCCTACACATTACATCGGTGATGGTAACAATGCTGTCTGCAAAGCAAGTGCTTTGAATCACGGAATATGTTGTTTTTTAACATAAGTCCTGTATCACAACAACCCGGGTGTGAGGCAGTGGCTTTTGGGAATTAAGAGGTGGACTAAAATAGAACCTAAATAGGTATATGGGTGGCTTTGTAGGAACATTACTGCATGGTGCCTACATTTATTTAAATTCATATGAAAGTCCTGGAGATTTTCATGAAGTTGGGGCCTTCACTGTCTCATTATTTCCAAAGCTGTGTGAGACTTTCTATCTGTGAGAGACTCAGGTGAACAAGTGACTGTAACCTTCTCTTGAAGATTAACCATATACAAGCAGCTATGTCTTCTTTTAAGTGTTTAATATGTTGCAAGTAGAGATGGGTGAACCCGAACAGTAATGTTTGGCGTCCGTACCAAACATCTATTATTCGGGCATGGACATATGGACATGTGCACGGACTTCACCAGGTGACATGAAGCCCACAGCTTTGTATTGGAGAGGCGTCTGTGAGACACCTATCCATCACTACTATAGTTGTATTGTAAATAAAGACACAGCCAGAATAAAGTCTCTTATTAGAAATAAAACAAAACACGCTTTTTTACTTTTTTATTTAAAAATAACAAATACAGTTATACTCACCAAACGCTTTTTCCACCGAAGTCCTCGTTCTCCTGTAATAAAGCTAAAATAAAAAACAACATTGGGCTGAACTGCCATGACCTCGGTGATATCGCCGCTAGCACTATGAGAAAAACTCTCATGGTGCTATCGGGGATCTCACCGAGGTTAGAGATTGGCTCTAGTTCCTGAGATAATTAATAGTTAATTAATTACAGTACAATGCTGGCTTCGAAAAGTTGCTTTTATACCATTGTAAGCCTACAAATTGAAATACAAAATAATTATATGGGATATTTCAATACCTAAGATGCTGATAAAGAGTCAAAAGACCAAAAGGTGTTGCAATTGTTATCACACACAAGTTGCGTTGGGGGAATGCGTTAATATCATGGATGAATTATGTCAAAAACTAGAACAAATTCAACAAAAGTAATGGGATTTTTAATTCAGCAAACTCAAAATACCCTAAATCCATTAAAAAAAACCTTGGCATCTGAAAAACAATTTTTTTTTTTATACACATGTATAATATAATGATTTCTAACATGTATGTGTTAGGGTTGGCAGATTGCGCTAAATAAATTTAACAGTAAAGTGCAATCTTAACCTGGGGTCCACGGTGCTGCTAAACTGCTGCTAATGTGAACAATAACGGAACACACAGCGAAAGATTGCTTAAGCGCCACTCAGTGTGAACAGCACAAGAACTGCGCTCGCATGCAGAAACAAAACAAAAGCTCTGCAACGGAGCTGTGTCACTTGCACACAGAAACAGAGCAGGTATGGCGCTAGACACGACCCCTGTTAACCTCACAGGGGAACGTAGGCCGTAAATGGGGTAAAAGGCAAACAGTGGTCACACAATCATCAAATGCACTCAACCAACTCCTCTCCGGAGGTGCCGGAATTCTAATAGCTAAATGCCAGGCCAGAATTCACTCAAACAATCTCCTCTCCGGAGAACCAGAATTCTAACGGCTTACTGCCGACCCTGAGCACATGCTGGTAAAGACCACACTGGTGCAATGTCCCACGCATACATGTAACAATAATGATAATAGCACACCCGCGTGCGCCTCTGAGACCCTTTATATGTTCAGTTCATGTCCATTCGGACAGGACCTTGCTTGCGGACAAATCCGGTGCTGCCATATCACCAGAGCAACTGACGACCGACCACCAATGAGACGCTGCTACATCACGAGCATGCTTAGTAGGGTGATTTCTAGACTTAGCCTCCAGAGTGTTCGCTCATCGCTGCCTACCGCTGGTTACCATAGGCTTGGCTGAAGAGCCAGCAGTTAAACAATGAACAGCACGAGCCTGAGCGAGACGCTGGGACCGACATCTATGCTTAGCAGCACCCGCAGTGGCCAAAGCTAAATGAGAGGCCGCAGATGCAGAGAAGGCTTGGAATCTACCCTGTGCACTGGGAGAATCCTGGCACCTAAAACTATGTCTACGTATGAAGGCCATAACATATAGTTATGTTTGAGAGTATATTGGAATTGTTGGCATTATTGTTACGCAAAGTGTGCACAAATCACTCATGGACTTAGTTCAGATTTAACATAAATCTTTGTTTTAATATACCTTTGCTATATAAGAATCTCTGATGAGGCTATTTTAGCAATGTTTGTACTACTACAAATGTGAAATATTGTACTTTTTTATTGTATTGATTTTATTTATTTTTTTACATTTGCTAATCTTGTTATTAATCTAAAAAAAATCAACCTAAACAAATCGAACTCCTAGTGGGAGGTGGTGTAAATAATTACTCAAATTGTCGGTAAGCGATTATATCGAAAGACCTGACCAGTGTAGTGCTGTCCCCAGCTGGGTTCTTCCTGCACTGTTTTAGTTGATTGACAGGTCTGCTCCATGTGTGTATATAGGCAAAGGCCTGTCAGAGAAATGTCAATCAACCAGTGTGGAGAGAAGAGAAAACATACCTGGCTGGAATCGTGGAGCCAGACTTTGATCAATGCTTCCTGTGGTTTGGGCAGATTGATAGATTCCCTCAAATTGCTTCTCACAGGAGAACACAAACTGGTCTTAACTATTGATAATATGATTGTTCTGTTCCCATACAGCAAGCATATTGTCAGAAGCACATCCCTTGTTGACACAGGCCAATGTGCTGTTAAAACTATTATAAAAATGTTTGTACAATTGATCCTAGAAGCTAACGAACAACCACTTTTCTTATTTTCACCTAGTGCTTGCTTGAAATATCCAGTTGAAATGAGATATTCAGGCCGTTCAGTGGGTGCAATAGCCCCTATTAGCTTTAGTTGGTGAGAGTATAAAATAAAACTTATTTTTTCTTTCTGAAATAATAAAATTCCCTCCATTACAATAGTTATAGTGTACTAAAATTGAGTTCACATTTATGGTAATAGTCCAATTTAAGTGGTAGCACAACAATTCTTAATTGCATGGTTTTTACACAGTTTGCGACCTATGACGTATAGGTACGTCATAGGTCGCCTCCCCCTCTTTGATGCATGCTCTGGCCGTGAGCCCACATCTTTTCAGTCACAAGACAGGGCTGTAGCACTACTATGTGTAGCACAAGCGATCAGAAGATCGCAACTTCATGTCTCCTAAGGAGACTGTTGAAGCAAGTAAAAAGTAAAAAAAAAGTTTTAAAAAATATAAAAATATATAAAATTTCAAATCATCCCCCTTTTGCCTCATTAAACAAAAAAAAAAGCAAACTTGGTATTGCTGCGTTAAAAAATGCCCCATCTATCAACCTATAAAAAGAATTAATTCGATCGGTAAATGGCATAATGATAAAAATCAAAACGCCAGAATAGTTTTTTTGTTGCTGCAACATTGCACTAAAATGCAATAACAGGTGATAAAGACATCATACATACCCCGAAATGGTATCAATAAAAATACTAGCTCGGTGCACAAAAAGAAACTCTCACCCAGCCCAAGATCCTGAAAAATTAAGACTATAAGTCTTGGAAAATGGCGCATTTTTTTTTTTTTAACAAAGAAAAAAAGCTAATTTCTCTAACAAGTTCTATGAAATAGTTTCTTATATTCCCTCATAGTTAGTGTTGAGCGATACCTTCCGATACTTGAAAGTATCGGTATCGGATAGTGTCGGCCGATACCCAAAAAATATCGGATACCGATACCCGATACCAATACAAGTCAATGGGACTCAAGTATCGGAAGGTATCCTGGATGGTTCCCAGGGTCTGAAGGAGAGGAAGCTCTCCTTCAGGCCCTGGGATCCATATTAATGTAAAAAATAAAGAATTAAAATAATAAATATGGATATACTCACCCCTCCGGCTGCCCCTGGACCTTACCGCTGTTAACCGGCAGCCTCCGTTCCTAAGAATGAGGAGTTTAGGACCTTCGATGACGTCGCGGCTTGTGATTGGTCGCGTGAGCGGTCACATGAGCGGCACGCGACCAATCACAAGCCGCGACGTCATCGAGGGTCCTAAACTCCTCATTCTTAGGAATGGAGGCTGACAGTTACATTCGGTAAGGTCCAGGGGCCGCCGGACGGGTGAGTATATCCATATTTTTTATTTTAATTCTTTATTTTTTACATGAATATGGATCCCAGGGCCTGAAGGAGAGTCTCCTCTCCTCCAGACCCTGGGAACCATACACTGGAAACTTCCGATTCCGATTTCCGATACCACAAAAATATCGGAACTTGGTATCGGAGTTCCGATACCGCAAGTATCGGCCGATACCCGATACTTGCGGTATCGGAATGCTCAACACTACTCGTAGTAGTAGAAGTTTATAGAGCTTTATCTGAAAGCGATCCCCATCACAGACAATGGTGGCATCCTGCTAGGCTATGCTCCAATGTCTAAACTGCAATGGTCTTCCTTTTGTCACCCCCTCTGATAGCTGCCATAAAATAGACCATTTGTGCATATTCTTGCAGTTGTCTTTTTGTTTCAGGTTTGCTGGAGAGTTTAACCCCTTAGTGACCAGGGCAAATATTTTTATCTGACATGCATCCCTTTATTTATTAATATCTTTGGAATGCTTAAATATATATCCCATTGATTTTGAGACTTTGCTTTTCACTCCAGAAGAATTGATTTTGTATGACATGTCTGTGTATTGCACTGGACAGTTTACTTTGGTGTGAAATCAACTTAAGCCGTTTTGACTGGTATATTTGGTGCTGCCGGGGGTTTGGTTTGTAGACGCATTGAATAAATAGAAGTGGGTGTAGAAGCAGAACATAGACTGATTCACATCCGTAATAGCTAATAAAAATAGAATAATGGAAAACATAGACTGGTTCTGTCTGATTGATGTTGGGCAGCATGGTGGCTCAGTGGTTAGCACTGTGTTGTGGCTCAGTGGTTAGCACTTTTGCTTTGTAGCCCTGGAGTCCTGTGTTCAAGATCCTACCAAGGACAAGATCTACAAGGCGTTTGTATGTTTTCCCCGTCTTTGCGTGGGTTTCCTCTGGGTACTCCGGTTTCCTCCCACAATCCAAACACACACTAATAGAGAATTTAGAATGTGAGCCGCAATGAGAATGGTGATGATAAAGGCAACTGTAAAGCACTGTGAAATATGACAGCGCTATATAAGAAAAGCATAGTAAATAAATATATGTTCTGAGAAATATCATGTAAATATAAAATATTCATTGTAGAGATATTTTATCCACTAATTTTGTGCTAGTAGCAAATATCCAATTGATGCTTTAATGCAGGGTGCATCTGTTAAGTGTAGATAGAAAGCACAAGGAAAATGTAATTGCTACAGTAAATTCTGAACCTACAGTAGATCTAAAAACATTACAGTAGATCTGAAAACATTACATTAAGAGATGCTGCTGAAACAGACAACGATGAGCTGAAGATATGATTAATGAGAAGGGCAAAGATGTCCTAAGGGACTCAGTACTCTGCTGGTGTTTAAGACACTTTTGTTTGAGTTCAGCTGCTGCCGTCAATTACAGATTTAGTGAAGTCTTAGGAGGATTTTGCCTTTTAGTTTTAAGGGAACCACAACATTTTTTGGTTTTTGGTGAGTCTGTGTGCCGTCCTGTACAGTACTCAGTTCCCTTCTTTACATATGACTCTTTCCACTTCTGCAGCAAGGCTTCCTGTAGCTGAGGGCTTGGGACTTCTTTTTTCTGTCTTACTATGGGTCAATCACAGGAGAGAGACTCATTCTGCAGCCACTTGTCTCGCAGCCAAGCAGAAGATTGTTAGGAGGATAAAGAATTCTATATAAATATACTATTGTCATGATCCAGACTGGGTTTTTAGTCCTGTTTTCCCTTTTCCTGGTCTGTTCATGTCAAGAGTTAACCTTTCTCACCCTCTGTCTGGGTTCAGGTTGGCTATTTATCGCCGCTGCTTCCTGCAGGCGATGTCAGTTATAGTTTTTGCCTAGGGCAGCTGTAGCTGACTCTAATTGCTCTGATTTGTCCTGCTGCATTTGCTGTCTGAACCCATGTCTCTATTTTCCCTATTCCCGTCTTGACTCCGTGTTTCCCTTTAAGTGTGCTGACTCCCTGGTTATGACTTGGCTTGTATCCTGACCTGCTTCTGTCTTTAGTCTTTTGGCTTATCTGCTCCTGACCATTACTGACAACCTGGCTTGTCTCTGACCAGGAGTTTGCTTATTCCTTTGGTACTGCACTACAGTTTAGGATTTTATCCGGCTTGTTTGGCTAATCCGCTGCCATCTGTGGTGGCCTCACTGCTGCATGGCATGTCAGCTTTGTTTAGGTGCAGTCCTGCTTCCACTCTACTGCCATCTAGTGGAGCCTGCGCCTACCTGCATTCCAGAAGCATGACAACTATATTTCTCAGTTTTGACTCCTAATAGAATCACAGGAAAAGTAGTTATCTTTCACAGCAGTTTTGTTACCAGATTGCACAATACATTAATTGCATACATTAATGCATACAACTCTTGGACCTGATGAGGTTAGTGTTTTTACTAAGATGTTCCATGTTGTCATGTCAGAATGTCTGTATAATCCTTTTTAAAGTTTCCTAATATTAAAAATGAACATTTGATGAATTCAAGCTGGACTCATTTTACTATCAGGAATATAGATTAATTCTGACAAGGATTAGAGATCAATTAGGACTAGTCAGCTTAGACACGTAGCTCCCAGTCGGCTTTTCAAAGTATGTTTACACTGAAACCCTATAGTGTTCCAGAGGAGAATACGCTGTATCTGGCCACAATCATTCAGCCAATGGCGGATTTATGCTGCTCGTACTTAGGGCAACAGGAAACTGATGACAGGTTCCCTTTAGATGCCCATGCACCTCTCCTATCTATAATAGTAATAATCTTTATATAGCGCCAACATATTCCTCAGCGCTTAACAATTCAACACTTCATATGCAACAGTCTTAACAAAGTTAACGATAATACAATAATTAAAGCAAAGATAATGACCCTGCTCTTCAGAGCTTACAATCTACAATGAGGTAGGGGAGACACAAAGTACAGGTACATCCAGAGGATTGGGGCAACTTGGGAGAAGTTTAGTGCTATTGGCAGTTTTTCAATAGCCCCTTATACGTATGCAGTCAGCAGTTGCTTGAATCAATTTATATGTTATAGATAGCAACCAAAACCATTAGTAGTTGCTTCTTTTTTTTTTTTTAGAAAGATTTCAAAAGCATTTCAATTTAATGTGCAAAAAATCCTACCACCCATTCCCTGATTATAGAATAATATACCGCCCTTAGTGGAACACCCAAGTTTACGTAGACATAAATTATTCTTTTACGTAGATCTAGTAGATGAAACATTTCCGCAGCACAGAGCCAAGAGCACTTCATACAACTAGTCCTATACAACATGAAGTATCTGGGTTACCAGGACCTAATGTCTTCATGTTAGGCCGACATACAAGATGTATAGCCTATTTGGCAACCTGCAAGGATTTCTGCTCTAATGTAGCCTGAAAACATATTGTACCGCTCTCTAATAATTAGTATGGAAATTGTTCTTTCATAGCCGTTTTTTCATACAAAATATTATATATTACAGATACAATTGTATTCACAGCATGACTCTCTAAATTGTTTTTTTCTTCATGCAAACAAATAAGATTTTCTCCTATCCAACAGAGATAGACAGAAAAGTCAATAAAGGAGATGATAAATTAAATACAGGCATATGTCCTCATTGTTATGGAGGGTTTCAGACATTTGTACATTATGGAGTTGACTCAATGAAGACCAGTATGAACATGTCTGTCATTTTAACCCATATGCTGAACCTTGTTAATATTAAATACATTTTATAAGAATTAAAGAAGCACTCATCCCATCAAAATTTTTATCTTCTTATTATATTGCAACCATCATATTATATAGCACTGAGTACTTACAATTACTACTTTTGTCTTTCTACCAAGTTAATTCTTCTCTTTTCCATTAGGTCTAATAATCGTGTGATTGAAAACTGACTGGCTGAATCCTTCTAAGCTCTATGTAAAAACAAGAAGTCTCTATTCCCTGCATGAGTCATCATTAGAACTACAATTCTAAGTTTCAGTTATGTCTCTGGCAGGGGGTAAGAAGGAAGAAGCTGGGCCAGTAGTGGGATGAAGAGTGGCATGACTTCTTGTTTCCACTTTGAGCTTAGAAGGATTTTTAATCACGTGATGTCATAGAACCAATGGAAAAGAGAAGACTTAACTGGGTAGAAAGGAGAAGTTGCAATTCTTACACAAAACTGTTAGGCTTATGAATTATGAATAGCTGTAGCTGGTAAAAATTGGTTGAGTTTTCTGGACGCAACTGACAATTTTTTATGCAGTCATGTGAACCTGGCCATGGGTCCCATTCAGACGATAGTTGACAATCCGTGTACGTAAAAATTGGTCCAAGTTTCATCAGAGTTTTCGATTAGTGTCATCGGAATTTAGTCAGCGCCAGTTTTTGCCATCAGAGCTTGATCAGAGTTTCAGTTTTTCTCAGATGCAAAAACAAAACAACTGATGGAGGTTTCTTAAGCTTCTCATATCAGACAGTCCATGAAAAATGGGCAGCACACAGGCTTCATCTGAGTATTGTCTGATTTTTTCACTGACCCAGAGACTTAAATTGGTGAGTTTGATTCAATACTCGGATCAATATCGGACAAGTCACTGTGCCACTGTACAAACAGCTCAGTCCCAGGAAAAAAAACTGAAATGGGAACAGCCATAGATTACTCATGAAAAACACTGTAGCACTCGTATGAGAAAAACTGATGTTGTCTGAATGACCCTTTATACTATGAGGCTAATTAAACCCAATTAACCCCTTTACTACATAAGTGTTATAAGTACCTCATAGGTCGCATCCCCTCCTCCTTGATGCAGGCTTAGGTGCTGAGCCTGCATTTTCTCCGTCACATGACAGCTGATTTAATCAGTTGACATTTGCCCTTAACAGCCAAAATTGCGATCCACCCATGGCTATTAACATGTTAAATGCCGCTTTCAGTACCTGATAGTGGCATTTAACACACGTGCCCTGGAAGCGCATCACTAACCCCATCCATGCTCCTGTCACATGATTGGGGAGCACTTATGGGTTGGCATGACAACAGGGGGTCTGCCGTAGACCCCCGTGTTTGTCATTGCAGAAATGCTATGAACACTGCCCCATGGCCGGCATTCGTAGCAGATCATTTCTGTTATGTGCAGCTCAAGCGAATCAGAAGATTGCAGCTTCAAGCCTCCTAAGTTGACTATTGAAGCCAGTGAAAGGTAAAAAATATATATATTTAAATTAAATATGAAATTTCAACTCACTCCCCTTTTGCCCCATTCAAAATAAGAAAAAATGCACATATTTGGAGTCACTGCTTTCGGAAAGGCACAATCCGTCAAAATATTAAAAAAAATAATCCATTCGGTAAGCAGCATAACTAGAAAAAGATTCAAAACGCCAGAATTACGTTTTTTGGTCGCTGCAACATTGCAATAAAATGCAATAACAGCCGATCAAAAGATCATATCTACAACAAATTGATATCAATAAAAACATCAGCTTGGCGATCAAAAATTATGCTCTCACCCAGCCCAAGATCCCATAAAATAGAGACACTACAGGTCACTGAAAATGGCGACATGTTTATTTTAATTTTTTTGTTACAAACTTTAGATTTTTTTTTCACCACTTAAATAAAAAAACAACCTACGAGGGGTGTTCATTAAAGATTTCCTCTGACCCACTTCCTGTGGACCGAGAGCAATTAAACTTGGCTTGATTATTAGTGCTTCTCTATATAGGTGCCACCTAGAGACACACACTTCTGCCGCCCCTTTAAGCAACTGTAAACACCTCGCTTGTAGAAGCCGACAGGTTATTCCAAAAGCTACATTGTAAATCAGCGTCTCATCATCTGGAAAATGCTTGCCCTTCAAAAATAACTTAATTGTTGGAAATAAGTGGAAGTCCAATGGTGTTAGGTCAGGCGAATAAGGGGGATGCGGTAGAATTCCAAAGCCACAGGAGCATGCTTCCATTTGGCCAACATGTGAGTTGTTACCTGGTGTATTGTCTTGCAGAAGGGGGAAAACTTTGGTGAGCATGCCACAACTCTTGGTTTTAATGGCCTTCAGCAATTTCTGAAGCAGTGAAGCACAGTATGCCCCAGTGATCATGGTACCCTTTGCTAGGAAATCTATCAATACTACTCCGTGATGGTTCCAAAATACTGTGAGCATGACCTTGCCTGCCAAAGGTTGGGCACGTGCCTTCTTTGGAGGCTGTGAGTCATGATGCTATTGCATCAACTGGACTTTATTCTAAGGCTCATAGTGATGGACCCAGCTTTCATCCTGTGTTATCAGTCTGTTGAAAAAGTCCTCCTGGTTTCCATGGCACATCGTTAATAGAGCCTGAGAGCTTTCGACTTGTTCCTGCTTCTGGAAAGGTGTGAGCAGCCAAGGATCCCAGCGACCAGATACCTTCTGCATGTGAAGATGGTCTTGAATTATTTTTTCCACGGACCCCACTCTAATTTTGACATTTTGGGCTAGGTGGCGAATGCTTACACAGCAATTTTCCAAAATAACGACCTCCGCTTGCTGGATGGTGTGTTCAACAATAGCAGAGTGGGGTCACCCTGGAATTGGAGCTTTTTGCACCGAAATCTGACCACATTTGAATTGACAATGCCAGTTCTTCACTACATCATATGATGGGGAATCATCACCATAAACCTCTTTCATCTCATCGAACGTCTCCGTTGGTGTGCTGCCTTTCAAGAAAAGGAATTTGATGAATGCTCTGTATTCCACTGGGTCCATTATCAAACCTCACACCACTTCATCACCTATAAAATCAGGACAGTTATCAGTTCTGAGTTGCAAATTGGCACATAACCTATAGAGATTATATCATTTCACATGTGCAGTTTCCGCTTCCTGTGATAAATAGAAGTGGGTCATGGGAAATCTTTAATGAATGCCCCTCGTATACATGTTTGGTATCTGTGAACTTGTAGTGAACTAGAGAATCATAATGGCAGGTGAGTGTTAGCATTTAGTGAATATTGTAAAAAAAAAACAAAACAAAAAACATTGTGGAATTGCACTTTTTTAAAATTTCACCTCACTTGGAATTATTATCCCATTTTCCAGTACAATATATGGTAAATCCAGTGGTGTCGTTCACAAGTACAACTGGTCATACAAAAAAGATCTAATATGGCTCCATTGATGGTAAAAAAAATTATGGCTCTTGGAAGAAGGGGAGGAAAAAAAAACACAATAATGTAAAATCCCAAGGTGGTGAAGGGGTTAACAGTAAAAAAAAATCATTGGTCATTGTAGCATATTTATTTTATAGCACCATAATAACCTTATAATAGACATAATCTTTAGCTGATGCAACTTCTTTAACTTTAGTAAAGCTTTTACCCTAAAATGCATTTTAAAGAAGCAATGCAGAAAAGTGTAGTCTCGCAATTAACATTACATTATATTAAATCACATTTGTTAATGGTCATTTATTTATTTGGAAAGCCCAATACACAGGTGCTTCTCACAAAATTAGAATATCATCAAAAAGTTCATTTATTTCAGTCTTTCAATACAAAAAGTGAAACTCCTATATTATATACCGTCATTACAAACAGAGTGATCTATTTCAAGTGTTTGTTTCTGTTAATGTTGATGATTATGGCTTATAGCCAATGAAAACCCAAAAGTCATTATCTCAGTAAATTACAATACTTTATAACACAAGCTTGCAAAATGATTTTAAAATCCAAAATGTTGGCCTACTGCTCGAGAATGAAATTCCTGCTGGAGAATGAAATTTCCATCTCCAAAAAGCTTGTTGGCAGATGGAAGCGTGAAGTGCTCTAAAATTTCCTGGTAGACGGCTGCGCTGACTTTGGTTTTGACAAAACACAGTGTATCTATACCAGCAGATGACATGGCTCCCCAAACCATAACTGATTGTGGAAACTTCATACTAGACCTCAAGCAGCTTGGATTGTGGCCTCTCCACTCTTCCTCCAGACTCTGGGATCTTAATTTCCAAATTAAATGCAAAATTTACTTTCCTCATGGAGTGTGTAAATGACTGCCTTCTGGACATCTGTAAAGTCAGCAGTCTTCCCCACGATTCTGGAGCCTAATCAAACAGACTAAGGGCCCTTTGAAAATGCTTAGGAAGCCTTTACAGGTGTTTTTTGTTAATTATTCTGTAAGCAATATTAACAGAAATGAACACTTGAAATAGATCACTCTGTCTGTAATGATTCTATATAATATATGAGTTTCATTTTTGTATTGAAGAACTGAAATAAATTAACTTTTTGATGATATTCTAATTTTGTGAGAAGCGCCTGTAATTTCTGGAAACGTAATAAATGGTCATCAGCATTCAGCGAATCTTTACCCACTGACAATATAAGTATATGAACCTCCAAGCATATAATGTGTGCCATTTGTAAGTGCAGCATTTATTATTTAAGTGGGCGTTTAAACATATGGCCACAGATTATTTTTGTACAGAGAACGTTAACCATTCGCATATTTTCTTATGCGTCTTCTCTATAACGTGCATACTCAACCCAGGTCAAGAAGACGCAGTAGTGTAAAAGTGCTTCATTAAGCTCTACTAGCCAGAACCAGTAGTTATTGTCACGATTGGGTCTAGGTACTCTAATCATCTATGGCAGTGTTCCCCACGCCCCATCCTCATAGCCTCCATTACATACATTTTGTATTAGGAATAATAAAGGAACGGCACATCACAGCGTTAAATGAACAGCTCTAGAATTGTTATTTCATTGTGAATGGCGGTATTCACTAAACCAGACTAGCCAGGAGAGCCAACACATCCTCTTGAAAGTGACCCATTTGACACTTTTACTTATAAAAAGGAACCTGATAGCAGATTCATACTGCTGGAGACCAGATCAAGAGGTTCTCTCATGGTGGTATCTCCCCTGCCTGGATTAACAGTTTTTTCCCTCATGTGTGTTTATAGGGAGAGTGGTATACTCCCACCTTCCTCCATATATTTGGGAAGGCTCCCACATGACTTTTGGCAAACTCAAAATGAGCCTTACAATTTTTATGTGTGACTAAAGGCTTTTTTCTGCCCACTCTTCCATAAAGGCCACCTCTAAGGAGCTTACGGCTTATTGTGGTTCTATGGACAGATACTCCAGTCTCTGCTTGGGAACTCTGCAGCTCCTTCAGGGCTATATTTGGTCTCGGTGCTGCCTCTCTGATAAATGCCTTCCTTTCCCGGACTGAGAGTTTTGGTGGGTGGCCCTCTCTTGGCAGGTTTGTTGTGGTACCATGTTCTTTTCATTTGATGATAATGGACTTGATGGTGCTCTGGGGGATCCTCAGAGATTGGGATATGTTTTTATACCCCACACTTGACTTGTATTTCTCAAAAACTTTGTCCGTGACTTGTTTGGAGATCTCCTTGGTCTTCAATGTGTTGTTTGGTTAGTGGTGCCTCTTGCTTAATGGTGTTGCAGCCTCTGTGGCCTTTCAGAAAAGGTGTGTATATAATGACAGACCATGGAAACTGAGGCAAACACAATACTCATTCATATAAATGGGTTGAAAGTATAATGTAGGACTGGATAGGTCCTTGGTGGAAAGAAATACAGTGGCTTGCAAAAGTATTCACCTCCTTGGGTTTCTACCTATTTTGTTACATTACTACCTGTGCTTAAATATTTTTATAATCTGATTTATGTGTGATGCATCAGAAATAAATATTCCGAGTTGTTGAAGTGTCAAATTCTGTGTATGTTATCAGGCCAAAATCACCAGGGTATGTGAACTTTTGATCAGGGTCATTTGGAGGTTTTGGGTTGTCATTATGATTTAAAAAGAGAAAAACACAGTAGTTAGATAATAAATGGCTTCACCCAACCACTAACCATGAGTGGAGAAAAAGTTTTGGTGTTATCATTCACATTCTCTGAAAAATGGCCAAGAAAGCAAAAAATCTGCCGGGGTATGTAAACTTTTGAGCACAACTGTAGACATAAATTAAATTTATGGGATAACTAAAGATTTGTATGTGTATTCACCCCTTTTGCAATGAAGCCTCTAAAAATTTCTGGTGCAATCTTTTACCTTCATAAGTCACATGATTAGTGACAGGAAGTCCACCAGTGTGCAATAAAAGGTGTGACATTCTGATGGCAAAACAGGGAAATAAAACATATACTGCCCTGTTCCCCATCATATTACCAATATCTGAATGCTGAAAGTCCAAGCATAGGTATACTTTGTAATCAGTTTTATCACGGGACCTTTTTAATAAGTAGTATGTTATATTGGTTTACAACCTGTACTAGGAAACCAGCCTTTGACTGTGAGCATATGCTAACCATTGTATGTGCAGAGCTTGATCATGAATATCATGGAAATATTAGCCACTAGTTGCTTCATTGTAAAAGTGCGTAGTGCAGACTTGAAGTATAAGGCTAGCTTCCACAATGAGTATATGGTTAGTTTTTAATTTTGCAGCATTTTTGCCCCTATTATGTACATTAGATTACTCATGTTTTTAAATGTGTTTTTACTTGTTTTTTTGTGTGCGTTTTTGATGTCATGATTTAAATAAATCTGCTTTGTTTTATGTACTACCTGATATTTGGCTTTGACAAAACTTTATTAACAGTCATGTGTGAATCACATTTGTTTTTAGTGCATTTCTCCAATATGTTTTTTATCTGCAGATTATCCGCATCTAATGTAATACTGTGGGGAAAATACATAAAACTTAGCATATTCGTGACAGAAATTGGCATGTTAGGCTTCTTTCACACTAGCGTCAGTACGGGGCCATTGCCATGCATCGGCCTGAGGTACCGACGGACGTTGTGAAAGAAATGCACAACGGGGGCAGCGGATGCAGTTTTTCAACGCATCCGCTGCCCCACTGTAATGTCCGGGGAGGAGGGGGCGGAGTTTCGGCCGCACATGCGCGGTCGAAAATGGCGGACGCGACGCACAAAAAAAGTTACATGTAACTTTTTTGTGCCGATGGTCCGCCAAAACATGACACATCCGTCGATGTGTGGCCATGCGTCGCTAATGCAAGTCTATGGAGAAAAAACACATCCTGCGGGCAACTTTGCAGGATGTGTCTTTTCTCCAAAACGACGCATTGCGACGTACGTCACACAATGCTAGCGTGAAGGTAGCCTTAAGGAGTTCAAAAATGTAACACATTAAGTTTGTGCAACTTGAAAAAAAAAAGCAGAGTGAGCACAAGATTTCTGTAAATTCCATCCACTTTGGTGGAACTGTAAGACTCTGCATTATTTTGCATAGTGAAAATACTTAGCGTCAAAAACTGACTGTTGGATCTTAACCTAATCATGCGACTGAGTTACAAATTTGTTGCTAAGATGTTATGGGTTGGTTTGGGGATTTGATCTGTGTTCTGCTGTCTGTTGAGCTATAGCTCAACAGACAGCATATAGCTACAGGTCCTTCTCAAAAAATTAGCATATAGTGTTAAATTTCATTATTTACCATAATGTAATGATTACAATTAAACTTTCATATATTATAGATTCATTATCCACCAACTGAAATTTGTCAGGTCTTTTATTGTTTTAATACTGATGATTTTGGCCTACAACTCCTGATAACCCAAAAAACCTGTCTCAATAAATTAGCATATCAAGAAAAGGTTCTCTAAATGACCTATTACCCTAATCTTCTGAATCAACTAATTAACTCTAAACACATGCAAAAGATACCTGAGGCTTTTAAAAACTCCCTGCCTGGTTCATTACTCAAAACCCCCATCATGGGTAAGACTAGCGACCTGACAGATGTCAAGAAGGCCATCATTGACACCCTCAAGCAAGAGGGTAAGACCCAGAAAGAAATTTCTCAACAAATAGGCTGTTCCCAGAGTGCTGTATCAAGGCACCTCAATGGTAAGTCTGTTGGAAGGAAACAATGTGGCAGAAAACGCTGTACAACGAGAAGAGGTGACCGGACCCTGAGGAAGATTGTGGAGAAGGACCGATTCCAGACCTTGGGGAACCTGAGGAAGCAGTGGACTGAGTTTGGTGTGGAAAGGCGTGTGCAGGAAATGGGCTACAGGTGCCGCATTCCCCAGGTAAAGCCACTTTTGAACCATAAACAGCGGCAGAAGCGCCTGACCTGGGCTACAGAGAAGCAGCACTGGACTGTTGCTAAGTGGTCCCAAGTACTTTTTTCTGATGAAAGCAAATTTTGCATGTCATTCGGAAATCAAGGTGCCAGAGTCTGGAGGAAGACTGGGGAGAAGGAAATGCCAAAATGCCTGAAGTCCAGTGTCAAGTACCCACAGTCAGTGATGGTGTGGGGTGCCATGTCAGCTGCTGGTGTTGGTCCACTGTGTTTCATCAAGGGCAGGGTCAATGCAGCTAGCTATCAGGAGATTTTGGAGCACTTCATGCTTCCATCGGCTGAAATGCTTTATGGAGATGAAGATTTCATTTTTCAGCACGACCTGGCACCTGCTCACAGTGCCAAAACCACTGGTAAATGGTTTACTGACCATGGTATTACTGTGCTCAATTGGCCAGCCAACTCTCCTGACCTGAACCCCATAGAGAATCTGTGGGATATTGTGAAGAGAAAGTTGAGAGACGCAAGACCCAACACTCTGGATGAGCTTAAGGCCGCTATTGAAGCATCCTGGGCCTCCATAACATCTCAGCAGTGTCACAGGCTGATTGCCTCCATGCCACGCCGCATTGAAGCAGTCATTTCTGCCAAAGGATTCCCGACAAAGTATTGAGTGCATAACTGAACATTATTATTTGATGGTTTTTTTGTTTGTTATTAAAAAACACTTTTATTTGATTGGACGGGTGAAATATGCTAATTTATTGAGACAGGTTTTTTGGGTTATCAGGAGTTGTAGGCCAAAATCATCAGTATTAAAACAATAAAAGACCTGACAAATTTCAGTTGGTGGATAATGAATCTATAATATATGAAAGTTTAATTGTAATCATTACATTATGGTAAATAATGAAATTTAACACTATATGCTAATTTTTTGAGAAGGACCTGTATATACCTATGGCTATTGCTCTTTTCCTTCCCTGTCCAAATGCTAATTATTGCTATTGTCTTTATTCTACCTTCTCGATCTGCTCCTTTCGGGGTGTATTCCATTTTGGTATGTCATATCATGTTCTGAGTGGGAATTATATATTATCCCTTCACTTCACTTCATTGCTATACTTCAAGGTGGATTTGGGCTAAGGATTTCTAGCCCTTTAGCTGAGGGATTTTTCCTGGTAGACTTACACCGCTTATATTTTTGCTGTGTGTCTACCTTCCCTGCATCTTTTCCTTTTACTACTGTTAGGTTCCTGGAAGTTATTCTGGTTTCATTTATTTTTTTGGTTCCATCTATTCCATCTCTCTCCCCTTTTATCAACGTGTTTTAAGTTTCTCATTCTCACCCTGGATCTTTGTGTCCATCTGCATACATTTATCTCCCCTTGTTGGAAGTCTGTTGCGGCCTCCCTTCTGGTTCCTCAGGAGGCACGAGAAATCTCTCAATGGCCAATAGTCAGGTCCGAGTTGATGTTTTTAGTTGTGTGGCTAGGGATTAACTAGTCTATACAAGAATCACATCCCACAGTTCTTTTGCATTTTTAGGTTTTTTTTAATAAAAAAACAGATTTTTTTATGTCACTCCATAAATTCTCAATAGGATTGAGGTCTAGGTATTGGGCTGACCATTTCATAACATCAATCTTGTTGGTTTGAAACCAGGAGGTTGCCCACCTGCTGGGGTGTTTGGGGCCATTCTGTTGCTGAAACACTCATTTAAAAGGCATTTCTTCAGCTTAAGGCAACATCACTTCTTACAGTTTTTTTATATATTCATACTGGTCCATGGTGCCTGGTTTGCGATAAATGGGCCCAACTCCACAGTATGAGAAACATCCAGGAACCATTATGCTTGCACCTCCATGTATTGCAGTGTTCATTGTACTGTGGCTTGAATGCAGTGTTTATTTGGCGTCTCACAAACTGTCTGTGGCCTTTAGACCCAATAAGAACAATCTTGCTCTCCTCTGTGCATAGAATATTGCACCACTTCTCTTTAGGCCAGTCAATGTGTTCTTTGGCAAAAACTAACCTTTTCAACATGTCTTCTTTTCAGCAAGTAGAAAAATAATAAACGACACTCCGAAGGGGATAGATGAGGTGGCGGAGTAGAGTTCCAATCTGTACCAGTAGTAGTAGTAGTAATGAAACTCGGCACTGAAAAGGATATGTTGCAAAACAAAATTAATTTATTTACAGTCTGTGGATCAACAGCTAGTGGATAAGAGTGCTTCCCGACTGTGGCTTTCAGCCCCCATACCCCAGCGCAGACATGCCTCTCACCACCTTCAGTCCATTTAAAGTGTCATCCCCTATTAACTACTCGTCTTCCCCTTCAACAACATAGCATGTATCTGATGAAGGTCCATACGGACCGAAATGTTATCCACTAGCTGTCGATACATGGAAAGTAAATAAATTCACCTTTTTTCAGCAAGGGTACGCTATGAGGGTTTCTTGATAATATTTTGGCTTCATGTAAGCATCTTCTGATGGTTGCAGGACTCACAGGTAACTGAAGATCTTCTTTGATCTTATTGGAGCTGATAATTGGATGCTTCTTTGCCATTCTAGTGGTTCTATAATCTATGCGTATGGTAGTATATCCTTTTCCTACCATGTGTTTCTGCTTTTGCTTTTTAGCTGAGCAGCCAATTATTTTCTGCACTTCTTTATATGGTTCCCCTCTCCATTCAACTTCTTGAGTAAAGTTCTTTCTCCTTCAGTACAATGTGTAGAACTATCCATTTTACTCACTAAGCAAAGGCTAGAACTAGCAGGTACAACATTTGCAGTCCTCTTTCTTTAAATAAGCGCAGTAACATAAACTGGATTTGTAGCGCCCCCACTACCGCAGGGCCGAGGGGTACCCGGTACCGGGCCTCTGAGTCTCTGCTCTGGGGTTGTCACGGTGGCTAGGCCCGGTCCGTGACCCTGCTGAGGGGCGTACAGTAAATAATAGATGTGGATGGTGGTAGTGGTGCGGTGTAGTGCCGGTCGCAGTAAAATAACGAGGACACCAGGTTGCAGTCTCTTCACCTCTTTACTGAAGGTCTCTGGGTCCTCAGTCCGGAATACGGTTCACCAGGCTGCGCAAGTCCGGCCGGTCCAATGGCACCTCCAGAGTTCTCTTTGCAGGTGGAAATCTGTGCCTTCCTGCTAGCGCTATGTGTTGTGGTCCTCCCCTGCTGTGCTTACGGGATAGTACCCCACAACTGTTGTGTCTGTTTCTGATGTTCCCTCACAACTCGTTCGGATGATGTTCTTCTCCTCCGTCCCTCCCTGATGTTCTGGTTAGGACGGCACCCGTATGACGAGTAGGCTCGGAGCTCTTCCGGGACCCTAGAGTCGCCCCTCTCCTAGTGAGCCCCCCATGTCTTCATAGGTGATGTATGTGAGACAGCCCGCCTGAGACTGACTGTCCTGCCGTTGGTTTGAAGTATTGCTTGGAGCTAGATATATAAATACTTCCTCGGCGTTCCGGCCGCCGGTTGTGCGCCTCAGTAGGATGTTGCCTTGGTCTTACAGCACGACTCCTACTGGTATTTCTCCTCTTGCTTTGATCTCGTTTCTCACTCAGCACAATATATCTCGCTTCTAATCCTTTCTTAGGGCACCTGTTGTGAATTTGCTTTTTGCTCCCTCTAGTGGTTACTAGTTTTTTGACTCTGGTTTTTCTGTCATTCTTTTTATCCGCACCTGGGTCGTTACTTAGGGGTGTTGCTATATAAGCTCCCTGGACCTTCAGTTCAATGCCTGGCAACGTAGTTATCAGAGCTAGTCTGCTGTGCTCTTGTCTACTGATCCTGGTTCCAGTTATATCAGCTAAGTCTGCCTTTTGCTTTTTGCTATTTGTTTTGGTTTTGTATTTTTGTCCAGCTTGTTCCAAATCTATATCCTGACCTTTGCTGGAAGCTCTAGGGGGGCTGGTGTTCTCCCCCCGGACCGTTAGACGGTTCGGGGGTTCTTGAATTTCCAGTGTGGATTTTAATAGGGTTTTTGTTGACCATATAAGTTACCTTTCTTTATTCTGCTATCAGTAAGCGGGCCTCTCTGTGCTAAACCTGGTTCATTTCTGTGTTTGTCATTTCCTCTTACCTCACCGTCATTATTTGTGGGGGGCTTCTATCCAGCTTTGGGGTCCCCTTCTCTGGAGGCAAGAAAGGTCTTTGTTTTCCTCTACTAGGGGTAGCTAGATTCTCCGGCTGGCGCGTGTCATCTAGAATCAACGTAGGAATGATCCCCGGCTACTTCTAGTGTTGGCGTTAGGAGTAGATATATGGTCAACCCAGTTACCACTGCCCTATGAGCTGGATTTTTGTATTCTGCAGATTTCCACGTTCCTCTGAGACCCTCGCCATTGGGGTCATAACAGTGGGGTTCTTGAATTTCCAGTGTGGATTTTAATAGGGTTTTTGTTGACCATATAAGTTACCTTTCTTTATTCTGCTATCAGTAAGCGGGCCTCTCTGTGCTAAACCTGGTTCATTTCTGTGTTTGTCATTTCCTCTTACCTCACCGTCATTATTTGTGGGGGGCTTCTATCCAGCTTTGGGGTCCCCTTCTCTGGAGGCAAGAAAGGTCTTTGTTTTCCTCTACTAGGGGTAGCTAGATTCTCCGGCTGGCGCGTGTCATCTAGAATCAACGTAGGAATGATCCCCGGCTACTTCTAGTGTTGGCGTTAGGAGTAGATATATGGTCAACCCAGTTACCACTGCCCTATGAGCTGGATTTTTGTATTCTGCAGATTTCCACGTTCCTCTGAGACCCTCGCCATTGGGGTCATAACAGTTTGCCAGGCCAGTATTAAATGTTTAATGCATTGCAGAAGAGGGATTATAAGAAAGAAGATTCTGAGTTTTTTTTTTTTTTCTTCTTCCCCTTTACCTCAGAGTGGCTATGCTTGCTGCAGACATGAATGTCCAGACCTTGATTACAAGTGTGGACCAGCTGGCTACTCGTGTGCAGGGCATACAAGACTATGTTATCAGAAATCCTAGGTCAGAACCTAAAATACCGATTCCTGAACTGTTTTCCGGAGACAGGTTTAAGTTTAGGAATTTCGTGAATAATTGTAAATTGTTTTTGTCCCTGAGACCCTGTTCATCTGGAGATTCTGCTCAGCAAGTAAAAATTGTTATTTCGTTCTTACGGGGCGACCCTCAGGATTGGGCTTTTTCGCTGGCGCCAGGAGATCCGGCATTGGCTGATCTTGATGCGTTTTTTCTGGCGCTCGGTTTACTTTATGAGGAACCCAATCTTGAGATTCAGGCAGAAAAGGCCTTGCTGGCTATGTCTCAGGGGCAGGACGAGGCTGAAGTGTATTGCCAAAAATTTCGGAAATGGTCCGTGCTGACACATTGGAACGAGTGTGCACTGGCCGCTAATTTTAGAAATGGCCTTTCTGAAGCCATTAAGAATGTTATGGTGGGTTTTCCCATTCCCACAGGTCTGAATGATACTATGGCACTGGCTATTCAAATTGACCGGCGGTTGCGGGAGCGCAAAACCGCAAATTCCCTCATGGGGTTGTCTGAACAGACACCTGATTTAATGCAATGTGATAGAATCCTGACTAGAAATGAGCGGAAAATTCATAGACGCCGGAATGGCTTGTGCTACTACTGTGGTGATTCTACACATGTTATCTCAGCATGCTCTAAACGTATAGCTAAGGTTGTTAGTCCTGTCACCGTTGGTAATTTGCAACCTAAATTTATTCTGTCTGTAACTTTGATTTGCTCACTGTCATCTTATCCTGTCATGGCGTTTGTAGATTCAGGTGCTGCCCTGAGTCTCATGGATCTCTCATTTGCTAAGCGCTGTGGTTTTACTCTTGAACCATTAGAAAATCCTATTCCTCTTAGGGGTATTGATGCTACACCATTGGCAGCAAATAAACCGCAGTATTGGACACAGGTTACCATGTGCATGACTCCTGAACACCGCGAGGTGATACGTTTCCTGGTTTTACATAAAATGCATGATTTGGTTGTTTTAGGGCTGCCATGGTTACAGACCCATAATCCAGTCCTGGACTGGAAGGCTATGTCAGTCTCAAGTTGGGGCTGTCGTGGTATTCATGGGGATTCCCTGCCTGTGTCTATTGCTTCTTCTACGCCTTCGGAAGTTCCGGAGTATTTGTCTGATTATCAGGATGTCTTCAGTGAGTCTGAGTCCAGTGCACTGCCTCCTCATAGGGACTGTGACTGTGGTATAGATTTGATCCCGGGCAGTAAGTTTCCTAAGGGAAGACTGTTTAATCTGTCGGTACCTGAACATACCGCTATGCGTTCATATATCAAGGAGTCTCTGGAGAAGGGACATATTCGTCCGTCTTCTTCCCCTCTTGGTGCGGGATTCTTTTTTGTGGCAAAAAAGGACGGATCTTTGAGACCTTGTATTGATTATCGACTTTTAAATAAGATCACTGTCAAATTTCAGTATCCTTTACCGCTGTTGTCTGACTTGTTTGCCCGGATTAAGGGTGCCAAGTGGTTCACCAAGATAGACCTTCGTGGTGCGTACAACCTTGTGCGCATTAAGCAAGGTGATGAATGGAAAACCGCATTCAATACGCCCGAAGGTCATTTTGAGTACTTGGTGATGCCTTTTGGGCTCTCCAATGCGCCTTCAGTTTTTCAGTCCTTTATGCATGACATTTTCCGGAAGTATCTGGATAAATTTTTGATTGTTTATCTGGATGATATTTTGGTTTTTTCTGACAATTGGGATTCGCATGTGGAGCAGGTCAGGTTGGTCTTTAAAATTTTGCGTGAAAATTCTTTGTTTGTCAAGGGCTCAAAGTGTCTCTTTGGTGTGCAGAAGGTTCCCTTTTTGGGGTTCATTTTTTCCCCTTCTGCTGTGGAGATGGACCCAGTCAAGGTCCGAGCTATTCTTGATTGGACTCAGCCCTCGTCAGTTAAGAGTCTTCAGAGGTTCTTGGGCTTCGCTAACTTCTACCGTCGTTTTATCGCTAATTTTTCTAGCATTGTGAAACCTTTGACGGATATGACCAAGAAGGGCTCCGATGTAGCTAACTGGGCTCCTGCTGCCGTGGAGGCTTTCCAGGAGTTGAAACGCCGGTTTACTTCGGCGCCTGTTTTGTGCCAGCCTGACGTCTCACTTCCCTTTCAGGTTGAGGTGGATGCTTCGGAGATTGGGGCAGGGGCCGTTTTGTCGCAGAGAGGTTGCTCTGTTATGAAACCTTGTGCCTTTTTCTCTAGGAAGTTTTCGCCTGCCGAGCGAAATTATGATGTGGGCAATCGGGAGTTGTTGGCCATGAAATGGGCATTTGAGGAGTGGCGTCATTGGCTCGAGGGTGCTAAGCATCGTGTGGTGGTCTTGACTGATCACAAAAATCTGATGTATCTCGAGTCTGCTAAACGCCTTAATCCGAGACAGGCCCGCTGGTCATTGTTTTTCTCCCGCTTTGATTTTGTTGTCTCGTATTTACCAGGTTCAAAGAATGTGAAGGCCGATGCTCTTTCTAGGAGCTTTGTGCCTGATGCTCCTGGAGTCGCTGATCCTGTTGGTATTCTTAAAGATGGAGTTATCTTGTCAGCTATTTCTCCGGATCTGCGACGTGTGTTGCAGAGATTTCAGGCTGATAGGCCTGAGTCTTGTCCACCTGACAGACTGTTTGTCCCGGATAAGTGGACCAGCAGAGTCATTTCCGAGGTTCATTCCTCGGTGTTGGCAGGTCACCCGGGAATTTTTGGCACCAGAGATCTGGTGGCCAGGTCCTTTTGGTGGCCTTCCTTGTCAAGGGATGTGCGGTCATTTGTGCAGTCCTGTGGGACTTGTGCTCGAGCTAAGCCTTGCTGTTCTCGTGCCAGCGGTTTGCTCTTGCCCTTGCCTGTCCCGAAGAGACCTTGGACACATATCTCCATGGATTTCATTTCTGATCTTCCGCTATCTCAGGGCATGTCTGTTATCTGGGTGATATGTGATCGCTTCTCCAAGATGGTCCATTTGGTTCCTTTGCCTAAGCTGCCTTCCTCTTCCGATCTGGTTCCTGTGTTTTTCCAGAACGTGGTTCGTTTGCACGGCATCCCTGAGAATATTGTGTCAGACAGAGGATCCCAGTTCGTTTCCAGGTTCTGGCGATCCTTTTGTAGTAGGATGGGCATTGATTTGTCGTTTTCGTCTGCTTTCCATCCTCAGACTAATGGACAGACGGAGCGAACCAATCAGACTTTGGAGGCTTATTTGAGGTGTTTTGTCTCTGCTGATCAGGACGATTGGGTGACATTCTTGCCGTTGGCTGAGTTTGCCCTTAATAATCGGGCTAGTTCCGCCACCTTGGTTTCGCCTTTTTTCTGCAACTCTGGTTTCCATCCTCGCTTTTCTTCGGGTCATGTGGAGCCTTCTGACTGTCCTGGGGTGGATTCTGTGGTGGATAGGTTGCAGCAGATCTGGAATCATGTGGTGGACAACTTGAAGTTGTCACAGGAGAAGGCTCAGCGCTTTGCCAACCGCCGCCGCGGTGTGGGTCCCCGACTACGCGTTGGGGATTTGGTATGGCTTTCTTCCCGCTTTGTTCCTATGAAGGTCTCCTCTCCCAAATTTAAACCTCGTTTTATTGGGCCTTACAAGATATTGGAAATCCTTAATCCTGTATCTTTTCGTCTGGATCTTCCTGTGTCGTTTGCTATTCACAATGTATTTCATAGGTCCTTGTTGCGGCGGTACATTGTGCCTGTAGTTCCTTCTGCTGAGCCTCCTGCTCCGGTGTTGGTTGAGGGCGAGTTGGAGTACGTGGTGGAGAAGATCTTGGATTCTCGCCTCTCCAGGCGGAGGCTTCAGTACCTGGTCAAGTGGAAGGGCTATGGTCAGGAGGATAATTCCTGGGTGGTCGCCTCTGATGTTCATGCGGCCGATTTAGTTCGTGCCTTTCATGCCGCTCATCCTGATCGCCCTGGTGGTCGTGGTGAGGGTTCGGTGACCCCTCACTAAGGGGGGGGTACTGTTGTGAATTTGCTTTTTGCTCCCTCTAGTGGTTACTAGTTTTTTGACTCTGGTTTTTCTGTCATTCCTTTTATCCGCACCTGGGTCGTTACTTAGGGGTGTTGCTATATAAGCTCCCTGGACCTTCAGTTCAATGCCTGGCAACGTAGTTATCAGAGCTAGTCTGCTGTGCTCTTGTCTACTGATCCTGGTTCCAGTTATATCAGCTAAGTCTGCCTTTTGCTTTTTGCTATTTGTTTTGGTTTTGTATTTTTGTCCAGCTTGTTCCAAATCTATATCCTGACCTTTGCTGGAAGCTCTAGGGGGGCTGGTGTTCTCCCCCCGGACCGTTAGACGGTTCGGGGGTTCTTGAATTTCCAGTGTGGATTTTAATAGGGTTTTTGTTGACCATATAAGTTACCTTTCTTTATTCTGCTATCAGTAAGCGGGCCTCTCTGTGCTAAACCTGGTTCATTTCTGTGTTTGTCATTTCCTCTTACCTCACCGTCATTATTTGTGGGGGGCTTCTATCCAGCTTTGGGGTCCCCTTCTCTGGAGGCAAGAAAGGTCTTTGTTTTCCTCTACTAGGGGTAGCTAGATTCTCCGGCTGGCGCGTGTCATCTAGAATCAACGTAGGAATGATCCCCGGCTACTTCTAGTGTTGGCGTTAGGAGTAGATATATGGTCAACCCAGTTACCACTGCCCTATGAGCTGGATTTTTGTATTCTGCAGATTTCCACGTTCCTCTGAGACCCTCGCCATTGGGGTCATAACAGGCACCGCCGCTATGCTGAGCAGGCACGGTCCCGTGATGTTCTTTCTTGTAGCCAGGCCTCTGTCAGGGTCCCAAACCTGACAGGGACCCTACTGAATCTTCCCCCACAACACCCTCTGCCACCAGGTGTTGTCTGGTCCAACCCAGTCAGCTTTCTCCTCTAACTTCCTGCCTGACCCCCAGTTTACCCACAGTGGTGAGGAGTGGCCTAATAAATAGCACCCTTAGCTCCCCCTGGAGGCCCGGCTGTGAAATGTATTGGTGTATGTGATACCTGGTCAGATGAACTCCTTCAGTGCCATCAGACGTACCATAGCCCCCTTTAGCGGCAGAGCCACAGTACTGCAACGACCAGGACTCTGGGGCGCTGCACTTTCTTCACAGAACAAATGACTTCACTAATTGAAATCTGCAGTACACTAATTAGGATACCCCCTTTATTAAATAAGTAAATTTCAGCCAATTAGCAGCGTGCATATCATGACCATTGACTCTGTTGGTTGACCATTACTCACCTACACCTAGTCATGAATTTTGTCCCATGTTGTATGATCTTTTCTCATTAAAACAGTAATTAACATGTTAGTGATGTTAGACTGCTATTACTGTATTTTGCATATAACCATATATTCACAACAGCCCATTACCCACTGGATGGATAGAACAGTGATCTCCTTATGATAATCAAAAACTGCATCAAACCTTTAGGCTTTATTATTTTCCAATATTCACATAAATGACAGATGGTAGGTGCATTTTCTTTCACTGAAATAAAACTTGAAACTGCCTTTCTATAACTTTCGAAATTCTGCTAACTCACAGTTCACAAAATATATAGTTCAGTGATGAACTAAACTCTTCTGTATTTGACGATTCTATAGTGTCCTTAAATGCTAGCTGATTAACATGATTCCTAGTGCTGCTTAAGCATACAATATTTGTGATAATAACTCTTAGGCGTATTTTTCTTATTCTCTCTCATACGTTTTTTTCCATGTACTACTAAGCAACAATCTGATGTTAATTAAACTGATGGGCAAATTTGTCTAATTAACATGTTCTCCTATGAAATGTGTGCATTATATTTTCAATTTTTTGTTGAGGCACCATCTGAATTGATTCATTTGGATAAAAAACTAAAGAAACTACAAGCATTTAAAAAATCTTTTCAATTTTACAGGTCCCTACCAATCAAGATATGTAGTCGTTTGAACATATCTTGGTAAAAATTAACCATTATGATCAGCAATTACAAATCATGTCTATTTCTCAACGAAAACAGTTACTTTTGTTGCCTTACAGTTAAATACTTGCTTTACTAGCGTCACTTTTTATTTGCAGTCCATGAGTGTCTTTTTCGTTCTGTCCCTATATTGTTCTCGATACTCCTTGACTACCAACAGCAGAAATTGTTTCTGTTCTTCATTTGCTGTGTGTCACTTGTTATATGCTTCCATCCCTGCTACTTCTCGTTCTGCAGTATCATTAGTCACTCTCATACCACTGGCTGTTTTCTTGGCAGCCTGGTAGCCTTCATCTGCAGACTATAAATCTACATCTTTAGATAGGAATGCCAATGACATGCAGGTAATGAGTGACAAAGTCTTCCAGGTTCTTCGTCACAACTGATGCCGAATAGGCAGTTATATTCTTGGGAGGATGTTCTATAGCTGGTGTTTGTAGGACTGTCACTAGACGCTTTGTGTCATTTGACACAGCATCATCAAACAAGGATAGAACGATCAGTTCCTCGGACAAGTACCATAAGTGTCTTTTCATCTTCTTCATCGCAACTTCTGACACTGAGTTGTTCTGTTCGTTATGCAGAAAGATGTCCTTGATCAGCTAGAGATCAATGCGTGGAGCTGATGGTGCTGACAGCACCAGGAACCACACCTTCACATAGATCAAAACAGTGAACTGACAGATGTCTGTGATTAGCCTTCTCTTCCTCATTTGTCAGCACGAACTGACTCCTGAAGATCCACATTTTCAGCGCATAGATGGCCTTTGCCATCTATCTGGCTCGGTGCAGTCCAGCTGGAGCTCTGAATGAAGTTCCTCTAGATGGAACACCACCAAAGAAAATGATTGTTAACTACAATAATTCTCGGTAGTCCTCGTGGGGTTAGTACTGAAGCAGGTGCATCTATGCAAAGGCTATGATATCAGCTGAAATGTGGAAAGCTGATGCTGACATGATCTGGACTGATAGTGTTGTCTGAAAGGTAGTCAAGTCAATGATATGCCAGTTGAACCTGCTGAAGATAATTTTTTCTGGACCTTTCTATGAACCAAGGCAGTGAACAACCACTGCTTCAAGCACTATTTCTAGACTGTTTGTAGCATGTAAACCACAGCATGTCCTTGCCAAAGCTTCTGCTCTATAAGTTTGCAGGCTCCATTCCTAAAACCCGATGTGGTATCAAAACATATGCACTTCACATTGTCAGTAAGATTCCACGTCACTGCTGAAACATAAGCAGCATTAGCACAAGCTCACGTGTTCCTTTGGTAAGCATTGGAACTCCAAGCTACTGATCAATGCCAACATCTGATACCAGAATGGGAAGATGGGCTGCAGGTTTCCTGCTGCTGTTGTATTCTAAGAGCTTTCCATCCCAGTAAATTGTTAAAGGTACAGTTGACTGAAACCCCTGTTTCAGGTTTAGAGCCATTGTCTGACAGCGTTTTATTCTTTTTCTATGAACTTATGATGATCTATTTACATTGAAATCTGCAAGATCACAGCCAAGGTGCTGAAGGGTTTGTGTGAGAATTAATGCTGCTATTCTGTCACTAATTTTGGCCATCTCAAGGCTTGCTGACAGTTTGTCACCTACTACACTGACTCTTTCTCTTTTGGCTAGTTTTGCCGACGGCAGTACCTCTGCTGTTTCATGATCTTTTTATATCTGTATCTACTTCATCAGATGACTACTTCAGCCCCACCTTTTACTCTCTAGCACTTCTTTTTTTATGTCTTGCTCAATTCTCTTCTTGTAATTTGCCTCTCTTTCTTCAAAATTTCTTTGTTTTTTCTCAATAGTTCTCTTTTTCATGGAGTAATTTGTCTGCGAACTAGCGAAAACTCCTTTTCTTCTGGTATACTTGCCATATCCATAGCCCTAGCTTGCACAACATCAAGTAGTCTAAACCTGCATTCAATTCCTTTTTCTTATTCAGAAATTTTAGTTTGGGTTTTTTTTTCAGCTTGTCATATTCTTTGAAGAAGCCTTCCACTTTTTCAGCCACATGCTTTTTCAGTCTCATGGTGATGTCTGCCTTTGCCCAGACATCAAGAACATCATTAGCTGTTAAACGAGCTGCATCACAAACTGTCTTTTTAGTCATTTTCTTGTAGTAGTAGAACAGTGACATAACCTCTTTCTCGAATGGCAGTTTAGTTGAAGATAAACTACTATCAGACATTTGTCCAATAAGCCACAAGTCTGTTTTGCTTCTGGTTGTTGGCTTTAACATATTTCAGTGCTACCTGTGATGTTTGATGTTTTATTCTTGTAACCTCTGTAAAGGGAGTATGGTGTACATGACAGTTGGTATACGTGAATCCCCATGAGTTTCTCTACCCACCTTTTTTACTCCTCATTTTTACCCTTCAACCAAACGGCCCGATCGCTTTATCTGAAATAAAAAACTGACCACAATGGTATTTGGATAAGTTGGCCACAGCAGCCGTTTATTAACACATAATAACAAACAGTTTATTTATTAAACATTAACCACGGGGAGGGTGGTCCTCGAAGCCCCAAAATGTAATAAACTTGGCCTCCAGACCATAAAAACTTGTCTTCCATAACCGTAAAACTTGGCCTCCAGGTCACGTCTTGCCTCTAGCCGCTACGCTCCAGCTCAGAGACGCCCATAGACTCACCCGGCCAATTTCCTCCAAAATTACCCATATATCCTAATTATCACCTCCATGTGATCTTTTTGTTCCATTCCAAATTTGTTCACCCACGGGGGAGTCCAGGACCTTAGAGATCCCCCCCCCTCCGATCCACCATTTCCATCACCACCAACCTCGAGGACCTCCCCCCCACGCCTTGCTGCCGCGACAAAACAACAGAAAACATAACGCAATAATTCGAGCAATACAACGATAATAACCCCTTTTTCTTAACGACCTTGACATCACCTATGAACGTTTCCAAAGCAACCAACAAAAAAGGGAGGGTGGGTGGGAGCTTGTTTCTAGTACGGTGGGGGACCTAAAATGGTTGCCCCACTGAGATGGCCGTTGCCCCTTATACTGCCCGCCCTTACTCCGCCTCTTCTCCCCATTCCCCCTCCCCCTAGCCATACATCATTCCCCTGATTCAAATTTATTAACCCTTCCCCACCCAAAATTCCCTCAACCCAATGCTTTCTCATGTATTATCACTTAACCCTGTCATGGCGTCCTCCCTTTGAAGGCCTGCGGCCCAGTACGGCCTTACTTGACAGTTGGTATACGTGAATCCCCATGAGTTTCTCTACCCACCTTTTTTACTCCTCATTTTTACCCTTCAACCAAACGGCCCGACCGCTTTATCTGAAATAAAAAACTGACCACAATGGTATTTGGATAAGTTGGCCACAGCAGCCGTTTATTAACACATAATAACAAACAGTTTATTTATTAAACATTAACCACGGGGAGGGTGGTCCTCGAAGCCCCAAAATGTAATAAACTTGGCCTCCAGACCATAAAAACTTGTCTTCCATAACCGTAAAACTTGGCCTCCAGGTCACGTCTTGCCTCTAGCCGCTACGCTCCAGCTCAGAGACGCCCATAGACTCACCCGGCCAATTTCCTCCAAAATTACCCATATATCCTAATTATCACCTCCATGTGATCTTTTTGTTCCATTCCAAATTTGTTCACCCACGGGGGAGTCCAGGACCTTAGAGATCCCCCCCCCCTCCGATCCACCATTTCCATCACCACCAACCTCGAGGACCTCCCCCCCCACGCCACCAGCATAAATGTTCTGACCCCTCAAACATTTATGTCACGCCATACCAAAATACCTTTCTCAATGCCCTCTTGAATCGCCAGACACCACAAATCTAGACCTATCGCATTTAAATGGACCCCATCTTTCCTCCAGTATTCCCCTTGCCCAGACTCCAGATCCTTATGCCGAACCACAAGTGCCCCATTTCTCACCATAAAACGTGAAATCGCTCTGTTTAACTTAATCCTCGCCTTGTTCACACCATGAACAGATCTTGCCTCGCGCCAAACCTTCCTGGGCACAATGTCCGACCAAACAACCAACAAACGTGGAAACATAGACCAAAGCCGTAACATGTCAAACTTGATATCCTTAATTAGTTCCCTACAGGGACGTTTGCCCAAGTCATTGCCCCCCAAATGAACCACCAACAAGTCTGGCACCCGATCCAATCGAACAAATCTGTGGAATTCCGACAGCAATTGCTTCCACATCATACCCCTTTTTCCGATCCACCTCAGGGTTCCACGCGATCGGGGCACTCCCAGTTGTCTCCCGTCCGGCCGAACGTCGGCCCTCAATGCCGCCCAGAATACAAATGAATGACCCATGATCCAAATAAGCAATTGCCTCGGCTCTGAAAATAAAAAAGGAAACATCAACACCGTATAACTGAAAAGGAAAACTGCGGTCAATTAGATCAATCCGTTACAACAAAGACGGGCGAATGTAAGAACGAAATCTTACTGATTCCCACCGACCGATCCTCTGAACCATTTCATCTCCTAGACCCCTCCTGGCAGCCTCCGTTGCCGCCCCAATCCGGAATGAATGCCCACTAAAATTCTTCGCTGAAATGCCCCCTTTTTCCAAACAACGTCTAAATACAGTCAAAAATTGAAAACGGGAGCGAAATGACCCATCCTTATGCACTAACAATGGGCAATCCCCTGAACCTGGACCAGACAGGAACTCCCTCAAACATTTTACCGGGCAAACTGGAGAGCCGTTTACCTCAAAAAGAACCACTCGACAACCTTTACCTGCAGTATCCGTTTTGGAAGAACGCACAATTATCACTAGCCTGTCCCCAAACATGTCCACATCCTGCCTCAGTATACCACCTTTCTTACACTTGGAAGGACTAACCAATTCACCTAACCGAAACGCACCAAAAAATGCTAGAGAAAATGCTAATCTAAACAAAATTACTTCCCCCATATCCGAACACACAGCCTCTAACTGATTTTCCAGATTTAATAAAACTTCATATGACACCGGCCGCCTACCGTCTGACACCTTCCAGCCTTTACGACAGCCTTTTACCACCTGCCGGACCAGAAACGATTTTGTCAAATCCTGCAACCCTCTAAGTTTAAAGCCAAAAGCCAAGCCTGATAACGAATTATTGATTTTTGACACTGACCAACCTGACTCCCAGATATGACCGATAAATAAAATCAATTTGCTTTCGTCCTCTAAATCCGCACCCATCTGATTTTTCCACCGGACCCAAGAATCCCAGGCCCTCGTATAGTGCGACCAAGTTCCAGCCGACAGCGATCTGGCCAACAAGTCTCTCACTGCCCCAGCGGAAGATTCCAAAGCTCCTCTGAACAAACCTTCCCCGTGGGTTCCACTTGAGGTGCCAACTCCCGAACACGATCCCACTGCGAAGAAGAAAGAGCTTCAAGAATTTTGTTATATTTCAAAACCCCAAGCTCCGCCGTGACCCACAAATTAAAATTCAAACCAGCCCAAACCAATTGTTGTAAAACTCGCAGAAGAGAGTGTTTTGATGATGACAACGAATTAATAGCCTCCATGGCCCCAACTGAGCCGCAACAAAAACATATTTTCTTGTCTCGAACATTGCCTCCCCATAGTGTCAAAGCTACCACGATAGGAAAAACTTCGCGTAGTGTAATATCAGCCACTAAACCGCTCTCTTTCCACGTTTTTGGCCACTCGGCCACTAACCATTCGTTCCGAAAAAACTAAGAAAAACCCGATTCGTCCGCTGAACCGACCAAAATGCCGAGAAACTCCGCCGACACCACCGGCGCAATCCAGAGTGACTTTCCATTGTATGAATCCAGAAAAAATTCCCAAACTTTCAAATCATCCTTCAGATCCCTTCTAAGCCGTATGAAATGATTTGGCGCCCTAATCCCAACCGTGGCCAATGAAAGTCTACGACAAAAGGCTCTTCCCATTGGCATGATCCGACATGCGAAGTTCAGTTTACCAAGCAACGACTGGACCTCACGAAGTGTTACCTTCTTCAAGCTACCCACACGCTTCACCTCCAATCTCATGTTCACCAGTTTGTCCTCAGGCAATCTACACTCCATTGCCACCGTGTCGATTTCAATACCCAGAAAACTCAAAGATGTAACAGGCCCAACCGTTTTTTCCGCTGCCAACGGAACGCCAAATTTTTTAGCCACCCCTTCCATCGAGTGAAGTAAAACCGAACAATCCGAAGAAAAGGCCGACCCAACAAACAAGAAATCATCCAGATAATGAACACAAGAACCGAGTCCTGTCACGTCCCTAACTACCCATTCTAAAAACGTACTAAATGCTTCGAAATAGGCGCATGACAGTTGAACACCCCATCGGTAAACAACGATCCACAAAAAATCCCCCGTCCCAAAAACAACCAAGCAAATGCATACTGTCCGGATGAACTGGTAGCAGTCTAAACGCTGCCTCAATGTCCGTCTTTGCCAACATGGCCCCTTGTCCACATTTTCTAACCCATGACATTGCCGAATCAAAAGAAGTATATAACACAGAACACAATTGGGGGTCAATTCCATCGTTTACCGAAGAGCCCTTCGGAAATGAGAGGTGATGAATCAACCTGAACTTGTTAGGCTCCTTTTTTGGTACAACCCCCAATGGCGACACTCTCAGGTTAACCATGGGGGCTGTGTCAAACGGCCCAGCCATTCTACCTAAAGCCACTTCTTTTTGCAATTTTTCAGTGACCACTTCTGGGAATTCCCTGGCTGATTTCAAATTCCTGGTTGATAACCTCACCTCCATGTCAACAAAAGGGATCTTGAATCCCTCCCGAAAACCATCACGCAACAATTTTGCAGCCTCTTTGTCAGTGTATTTATTTAGGAAGTGCTCCATCTCTTCCAGCCGAACCGGTGTCACCCCTTTTTTCAAAACCCTCAGATCCCTTCTGTTTTCCTCCCTTGAAGCACTTCGACACCCCATGATTACCTCCGCAGGCGGAACACTCGTGTTTGAATTTGCACTTGGCGCCGAACCTGCATGCGCCGTCATTGTATGAGAAGCACAGTCCTTTCTGTACTGCCACCGAGTGCCCTGACTGCCCTGAACCCCCGGTGCCCCCAAGAAACGATTGTGAACCAGAACCCCCTTTTCCAGGGGCCGTCACTCTCATCCATAGAGCTATGTCTTTATGTTCCCATCTAATGTTTGGACGAACTGCTTTCCTCTGGCGGAATTGTTCATCATATCTCAACCATCCTTGTCCCCCGTATACTCTATATGCCTCCCCTATGGTATCCATATAGCAGAATAGGGGCGAACAATTTTCTGGCGCTTTTTCCCCAATCACACTAGCCAATATAGCGAAAGCCTGTAACCAATTATTGAATGTGCGGGGTATCAAACGAAAACGTCTCCTCTCCTCGTCTTCCTTTTTATACTCATCCCGTCTGACCCTGTCTAAATTAAAACGTTCGAGTGGGAGAAGTGAGAATATCTCCACGTATTCCCCCTTCCAAATCCTATCCCTTACTTCCTGCTTTAAATGTGTTCCCAGAGGCCCCTCAAAACAGACATACACTTCACATTTTGCAGCATCCCCTAAACGCACTGCTTCATCTTTATCTTTGCCCCCGTTATCAACCGCCGTGGATACCTGACCCGTTATTGCGTTGCCCGAAGCCGCCTCGTCCCCAGCCGCCGCAATAACCCCCGTTACCTCGCTCTGTACCACAGGACGTGACTCCAGACTTCTTTCTCCATCCCCTATACCCCTTCTATTACCTAACCAAGCCGCCGAGGGAGATAACGTACCCTGTGCACTCCCCGCCTCCCATAACCGCACTAAATCTTTAAGACTTTGTAATAAAACACCAGAGCCGCCACTAGCCCCCCCAACAGATAATTCCTCCCCCCTTGCATTCACATTTGAGGCTAGTGCAGGTAAGTAAAAAGAAGTGCAGTCTCGCTCACCTGGCTGCCTGGGTGCTGTGTTCCCAGCAGCCGCCAATCCGGCGTCCTGACGCGATCTCTCTGGGCGCGTGCTTCCTCCATCCTCGTGCTGTCCCATGGAAGTTGATGCAGTGTGCAGCCAGCCTGACTCGACCGCTGCGTCCCCAGTGTCCATACGTCCCACATGTCCTGGTTCAAATCCATCTGATGATCCTCTTCTTCTAAATGAATGGCCTAATCCATGCTCCCCCCTCCTCTCCCCCTCCCCAGTGGCCAGAGATTCCCTCCCTCCTACTACACAGCGATCTCCTCCATGCCTGCGGTCAGCTTCACCCCCCCTCCCCCTCCCCCTCCCAGCTGCAGCACAGGGACGTCCAGCTCTGCTCTCTGTAGCAGCAGCAGCAGCCGATGAGCAGGAGGAGACTCCCCACTGCCACTCACCAGCCGCCCTGCGTGCTGATGCTCGCCCCGCCGACTCCTCACTGCTGCTGGATGAATGCCGAGCCTGGGGCCGAACCGAAGGGGCCCCAGCCGTTCCTGACCCCGGATCCCTGGCTCCTTCTGCTGCTGGTGAGTGCTCGCGTTGCCGGCTTCCCCCCTGCGCTGAAGGCACCTGACTAGCAGGCCCTCGTGTGCTCTTCAGTACCTCTCTGCCCCGCCGAGCCGAGCCCGTTCCTGGTTGGGCAGCGGCCGCTCCTGCTCCTGGATCCACGCTTCCTCCAGACGCCATCGCTGCAGGGGAGGCCGACACCTCCCCCTGTTGCAGGCCCCGCCGGTGTTGCGGATTCCTCCCAGCCGCAGGTTTACGCGCCGGCTGCCGACGCTTCGTGACCGCGGCCGGAGGGTCCCTAGAGGGGCTCCTTATATGGCGCCGGGCCCTGGGGGTAGCCTCAGGGTTGAGGCGCTCCGGAGGCCTAGACCTCCGAGTCCGACGCCCTGCACTTAAACCTTGGGGTTGGTCGGCTCCCTCATCAGGCAGCAGGCCCTGAATGGATGCCTGCAGCCATCCCGCACCTCTGGTTCCCGCAGCCGCTCTCAATTGCTGCAAAATCGCCTCAATCTCCATAACTAAAATCAGCTCTGAGCTTGTTTCTAGTACGGTGGGGGACCTAAAATGGTTGCCCCACTGAGATGGCCGTTGCCCCTTATACTGCCCGCCCTTACTCCGCCTCTTCTCCCCATTCCCCCTCCCCCTAGCCATACATCATTCCCCTGATTCAAATTTATTAACCCTTCCCCACCCAAAATTCCCTCAACCCAATGCTTTCTCATGTATTATCACTTAACCCTGTCATGGCGTCCTCCCTTTGAAGGCCTGCGGCCCAGTACGGCCTTACTGGAACTGATGCAAACAAGAAATGACAATGCTTCTCAGTAAAGCTGCTTTCCCACATCAGTTTTTTGCTGTCAGTCACAATCTGGCGAATTCGGAAAAAACGGATAGGGAAAAAGTTGCCCCAGATCCTTTTTCCTCATAGACTTGTATTAGCGACGGATTGCAACAGATGGTCTCACGTTTCATCCATTTTTTGCCGGATCCGTTGAAAATTGGTTTTCCGGCGGCCGGAAAAAGCATAGTAACGTTTTTTGTGTCCATCGCCGTCCGTCACTACAATGGAACCCTATGGTGACGGATCTGTCAAATGACGGAATTTTTTAACTGAGCATGCTCATTTTTGGGGGATCCAATTAGCTGAATGAGCTAGTCGGGTCCGTCGAAAAAACGGATCTGTCATCAGTTTTTCACAATCTGCGACGGATCTGTTTTTTTCAACATTTGACGGATTGTGCCTGATGGCAAAAAACTGATGTGTGAAAGTAGCCTAAGAGACCTTAATCCTCTCAGAGCTGCATTGGTTTGGCAACCTAGGGGAGGAAGAGCAGTATCAGAGTACAAGACTGATTAGCTGAGCAAGCTTGAGAAGGAGGTTGTTATTAACCCCTTTCTGCCCTCGGACGGAATAGTACATCCGAAGGGAAGAACCCCTGCTTTGATGTGTGCTCCGGTGGTGAGCCAGCATCAAAGCCGGGACATGTCAGCTGTTTTGCACAGCTGACATATACCCGCAATAGGCGAGGGTGGAATCACGATCTGTCCATGCCTATTAACTAGTCAGAGTTTGACAGCGGCATTTTACAAGCGCTTCCGGCCATCCGGCCAGAAATGCGCGCACCTGTGACCCCCATCATGTGATCGGGGGTCATCGGAGTGTCGGCATAACATCCAGAGGTCTTCTTGAGTCCTCTAGGGTTGTTGATGCCAGATTGCTATTAGCGCCACCCTGTGATCGGCGCTCATAGCAATGCAGTAATTCTACATAGGGGTGTTCTGAGAATCGCCTCTATGTAGCAGAGCCGGTCAAGTTGTGGCAGCTTCTAGGCTCCCATGGAGGCTATTGAAGCATGCCAAAATAGAAAAAAATGTTTTTAAATATATGAAGAAAATAAAAAATATAAAAGTTTACATCACCCCCCTTTCGCACCATTTAAAATAAAACAATAAAAAAAATCAAACCTACACATATTTGGTATCGCCGTGTTCAGAATCGCCCAATCTATCAATAAAAAAGGATTAGCCTGATCGCTAAATGGCGTAGTGATAAAAAATCAAAACGCCAGAATTACGTCTTTTTGGTCGCTGCAACATTACATTAAAATGCAATAACGGGTGATCAAAAAATGTATCTGCACCAAAATGGTATCATTAAAAACGGCAGCTCGGCTCGGAAAAAATAAGCCCTCACCCAACCCCAGATCACAAAAAATTGAGACACTATGGGTATCGGAAAATTGCGCAATTTTTCTTTTTTAGCAAACTTTGGATTTTTTTTTCACCACTTACATAAAAAAAACCTAGATAAGTTTGGTTTCTATGAACTTGTAATAACCTCATAATGACAGGTCAGTTTTAGCATTTAGTGAACCTAACAAAAAAGACAAACAAAAAGCAAGCGTGCACTTTTTTTGCAATTTCACCACACTTGGAATTTTTTTCCTGTTTTCTAGTAACTACATGGTAAAACCAATGGTGTCGTTCAAACGTACAACACGATCCCACAAAAAATAAGCCCTCACACGGCCATATTGACGGAGAAATAAAAAAGTTGTGGCTCTGGGAAGGAGAGCGAAAAACGAAAATGTAAAACCGAAAAAAGCTGGGGTCATGAAGGCGTTAATGTCAGGTTATATTCAGCGAAATTTGCACCGTTCTGCCACAACCAGATCTTTTAGACAAGGTGCAAATGGAACTCAGCCATGGGAAAAATCCAGAAAGTTTGATGGTAGGGACCCCTAAATCTGTGTGTATCTGGCTGAATTATTTTCTGCATTTTTAGTTTACATACAGAAACAGAATCAAGGGTGGCCTCCTGAAGAAAATACACTTTTGAAAGTAAGGACCACGCTACTATACATCCCTGTAACAGAAAAAAATGGTGATCAGTTTGTGCTACCTAAAATTAGTTATAGGTGGTGGGGGTGGGTGGGGGGATATCCTGCAATGTTGAAGCATGCCATAAGATTCTTAATTGGAGCAAATAATACCCACTTTAACCTCCCCCTCAATTTATCACAGTGTTTGCTTGATGCAAAGTAATAAAGTAAAGTGCAGTAATATGAAAAAAAAAAACTAATAATAAAATAATGAAACCCATTGTAAAGGATACCCTGTCTACAATAGGACAGCTTTATTCAAATTTGCTTAATTTCACATAGCCGCGACAATGAGCCTCACAAGGTTGGCCATTCTCAGGATATGAGACTACATTTTCCCTTCAGTGGGTCAGCATGTGTGACTGAAGAGATTACAATCGCACGACCGCTTTTCTCATAAGAGTGCCATCCATGGTTTTCCCACCTAGCTACCTATGATATTCTATTGGGCTTTGCACATTTCCAATATTGATCTGACGTAGCAATTCAATGGGTCAATGAAAAAAAAAAATCAGACCTCACTCGGATGACATGACCGCAGACTTCCATGGACTGTCAGAATGATGGAGGTGATTAAATTTTGTATTCTATTTCTACTCGTATGAGAGAAAAATCAGGTTTGTGAATGAGCCCTATGGAGAAGTGGTGGACATATATATTTTTTTTGCTAATTTAGTAATTCCAGAAAAATTTATAGATCACCTTTTGGGAAAAGTTGTATGACGATAAATGTAATTCTAGTCTTTTGCCAATCAGTGTCTAAAGGTATTTTTCGGGGTGTGCCTTTACAAATTTATTTACGCATATATGGCTTGTGGGAGAGTGAAGCTAGGTGGTTATTTTATTTGGATATGTCCCATTTTGATGTTTTTCATGTTCATGTAGGCCATTTTTTATGTCATATAAAAATGTTTTGTTTACTCATTTATACTTGGTTAGATCTGTCTCAGATTACACTTTTTGCCTTTTTATTATATTAACCCCTTCACTACCTTTGACGTACTCATACATCATAGTCGGTTAGAGGTTCCTGACCTTTGGCGTATGGGTACTTCATGACGATCCTCTGGGGGAAAGTAGTTGTGCTCGTGCGATCTCCACCAGGAGCTTGGCCAAGAATATAGCTGAGACAAGGCTGTCCTGGCCAGGAGCAGCGTCTTCACCTCCCCAGGACATTTAACAACCTAAATGCAAAGATTGCAGCATTCAGAATTCTGGGAGAGGCAGGGGGCTCCCTCTCCCTTCCAATTGTTGCCATCTCAATGTCATCGCTAGGGCTCGATCATTGCCATGGCAACCTGTGGTCATCATGACTCCATGTTACAGTAAACCTTTAAGACCATGCCAAGAGCATCTTCTAAGAGGCTTTGTTCGATGCAGCATCGGCAGATTAAATGTATTGCAAAGCATTATATCAGCGTTCAAACTAATAAAAGTTAAATTCTAGTGATGAGCGAGTGTACTCGTTGGTCGGGTTTACCCGAGCACGCTCTGGTGATTTCCTAGTATTTGTTAGTGCTTGGAGATTTAATTTTTGTTGATGCAGCTGCATGATTTATGGCTGCTAGATAGGCTGAATACATGTGGGGATTCCCTAACAACCAGGCAACCCCCACATGTACTCAGGCTAGCTAGCAGCCATAAATCATGCAGCTACTTCAACAAAAACTAAATCTCCGAGCACTAACAAATACTCGGAGATCACCCGATTGTGCTCGGGAAAATAAGTATAAGTATATTCGCTCATCACTATTAAATTCCCATAGAGGGACTAAGTGAAAAAAAATTAATTGTAAACATATTTTAAAAAACTCACAAAATAAAGAACAAAAAAATGAAAAAAATATACCATGAAAAAGACAAATTTATGTAAAAAAACAAAAACAAAACAAAAATATAACACATATTTTGTATCGCCATGTCCAGAATGACAAGAGTTATAAAACTGTCACACTAGTTAACCCCTTCAGTGAACACCGTAAAAAATGAAATAAAAATGTGGCAAAAAACTATGTTTTTTGTCATGTGCGAACAAAAAGTGGAATAAAATGCCATCAAAAAGTTGAATGAAAGCAAAAATGGTGACATCATATTAATCCGCAAAATACGAGCCACCATAGAGCTCCATGAGTCAAGAAATAAAAAAGTTATAGCTCTCAGAATAAAGTGATGCAAAAATAATTTTTTATTCTATAAATGTTTTTATTGTGTAAAAGCAGCAAAACATAAAAAAATATATAAATATAAAGCTCTGGCAAAAATTAAGTTTGCCTGAATTTTCTCTTTATAGGTATATTTTTGAGTAAGATATAAATTGTTCTTTTATTCTTTAAACTTCTGACAACATGTCTCCGAATCTCCAAGCAATAAATTTTGTATTTTTTTTTCTGACAAAGAAAAATGGTAAAAAAAACCCCCCGTTGCTTTGGGACCTCAAATAATGCAAGGAAAACAAGTTCATAAGCATTTAGAAACAACAATACTAATGTTTTAACTAAGGAAGAGTTCAAAAATCAATATTTTGTGGAATAACCATGATTTTTAATCACAGCTTTCAAGCGTCTTGGCATGCTTTCCACCAGTCTTTCACATTGCTTCTGGTGCAAAACTTTAAGCAGTTCTTCTTTGTTTGATGGCTTGTGACTATCCATCATCCTCTTGATTACATTCCAGAGGTTTTCAATAGGGTTCAGGTCTGGAGATTGGGCTGCCCATGACAGGGTTTTGATATGGTGGTCTCTTAATTTTTGCCAGAGCTGTATATAAAAAACAAGTCCCCACTCAGGTCCATCATCTGCTAATGGAAATATAGGGGGTTTCTACGTTACTTATAGCACAAAGACTCTGGAAAAGTGTTATGTCTCCTCAACCTTCAAATGAAATCCAGCAAATTCTGCTCTCCCAAATCCAAATACCCCTTTATCTGAGTTCTACAGTGTGCCTAAACCACATTAACGTCCACATGTTTGACATTACTGTAGTGATGAGATCCCACTTAATTTACAGGGTCCATGTCTCCAGAAGTGGGCATAATGGATGAGCAGTACAATGTCCTGGGCACTATAATTTACTGGGCACTGCAATGTGCGGGCACTACAGTGGCAGATTTGCATTTTTAACTCAGCAACATCCACTACTGCTTGTTTCAGGAAAACACCCATGGAGTCAAAATAGTAACTACACCAGTAGATAAATTCTCAGAGGGGTGTAATTTCCAAAATCGGGTAATTGAGGAGGGGATTCTGCTCCTCTGGCACTAAGGGGCTGTGTATATGGAGTCTGCAAACTATTTTTTGATAATTTTTTCTCCAAGTCAAGTAGCGCTCCTTTCCTCCCGAGTCTTGCTGTGTAGCTAAGCAGTACTGTACAGCCACAAATGGGGTATTTCCATGTTCAGCAGAAATTGTGTGACAAATAGTGATGAACGAGTATACTCGTTGCTCGGGTTTTCCCGAGCACGCTCGGGTGGTTTGGTGCCAGTTTTACTCATTTCCCCATGATAATGTAATATTTGGGCCAAAACAACATTTTTGTGGCAAATTATTCTTTCTTCACCACCGATTCATATAAAATTCTGTGAGGCACATGTGGTGTCAACATGCTCTCTGCACCCCTAGATTAATTAAAAGGGGGCTATAGTTTGTAAAATGGGATCACTTATGGGGGGCTCTGCTGCTCTGGCATCTCAGGGTCTCTGCCAGTGTGACATGACACCCTCAAACCATTCCAGCAACATTTGAACTCTAATTTGGCACTTCTTCCCTCCTGAGTTCAAAAGTAGTCTTAAACCACATACAGGATACTGGCATACTCAGGAGAAATTGCCTAACAAATTGTTTTGTCCATTTTCTCCTATTATCCCTTATGAAAATTAAAAACTTGGGGACAAAGCAACATTTTAGTGAAAAAGTGGTAATTTTCCATTGAGTCAGCCCAATGTTATACAATTTCTTGAATCACCTGAGGGTTAAAAATGCTTATTGCACACCTAGATGAAATCTTCAAGAAGTATAGTTTCCGAAATAGGGTCACCTGTGGGTGTTTCTGCTGTTTTAACATGTCAGGGGTTCTTCCAATCTAACATGGCATCCCCAATCTATTCTAGACAAAATAATGCTCCGGAATTTGTTTGGCACTCCTTCCCTTCCGAGCCCTACCTTGTGCGTAAACAGTAGTTTTCTACCACATTTCTGGGTATTGGTGTATTCAGGAGAAGGGTATTGGTGTATTCGGGAGAAATCGCACAACATATTTTTTGGTCCATTTTCTCCTGTTACTCTTGTGAAAATGAAAAATCTTTCATTCTGTGACTCATAAACTGCGAGTGAGTTTACGTAACAGTAAATAAAAGCACATTGGATGTGGGATTTCTATAAATCCCATCCACTGTGCCTCTAATGTAGAACACAGCTTTTGGGGCACAGTGCAGACGAGCTGCGCCCAAAACACTGCTATTCCTGGTCATGAGCACATACTTTAATATATGTCCTAAAGATCCCTAATAGGTCACTATACTGAATCCTGCCTGGCAGTGGAGGTTGGCACCCTTAGTTTCTGCGGTATGGCGCCCCCACTGAACGGGGGCTTTCAGTGCAATATAAATAAGTACCAAATGAAAAAAGTTGACCTACTCCTGTTAGCGATGGTATCAAGACAGGAGAAGCAAAAAATGGATTACCCTTTGCAGATATAGTTATATCAAATTATAAACTGGTGAGAACCCACTAAATCTTCTATATTAAATCATCAAAATAGGAATAGTTCATGTCAACTTTCAAGGACAAAATGAAATATCTACTGAACTTAAGCTGGCAACAAAATCCACATATGCATGAATAAACCAGCAACAATAACCATAGAGCAAAATATCATCATATAAAGGAAAAATGGGAATCTCTGCCACTGAGCCGATGAGCCTCAGTAGGACAACCAGATGAGTATACCATTACTGTACCCTGTTTTTTTCCTTTATATGATATACAATTTCATAAAAATGAAAGCTATTTCATCTCCTTGGAATTTTTTCCCTTATGTTTTAGCATAAACTTTATAGCAAAAAAACTATGTCTTTCAAAACTACAGTTCTTCCTGCAAATATGTCCTCATACATCTATGTCGACGGAAAAATAAAAAAGTCATGGCTCTTTGAAAAGGGAGGAAAAAATTAAAAACACAAAAATGAAAATTGTCTGTGAATGGTCTTTTCTTTATGAAAGAAATCCACAGCTTTGGTGTAAAAGAACTGACGCTAGAAATGAACATACTTATAATGGTTCATGTAAATTTTCTGAGCAGTAGAAGTATTTAGTAAATCAGGGCCCTACGCAGAAGTCATGGGGCCCCATAGCAGAAGTACATGTCACACAAAAAAAATTCAGTGGAGTAGGCGGGATCACAGCACATAAGCCTAGTCAGAGAAAGGCATATCTCTCCTAAAGAGAGTAAGAAGGACATGTATTGCAGCACTTATTAAGTAACTTTGCCCACATTGAAGACCCCTAATGTTCTCAGTCACTATGATAACCTTTTAATGGTCATATAAAATATGATGTCAACAAAAATGCACCCCCAAACACAATATGATACCCCCAAATTGAATTCCACCACACGCACAGTATGATACCCCCACTGTGCCCGCACCCCAGTGATGTCCAAAACTTCTTACACACATATTGAGGCCCCCACAGTAGTGTAACACAGTATGATAGCCCCTACACTGCCCTTCACACAGTAGAATGGCTTCCACACAGCCCTCCACATCGGAATAGCCTACACATAGCACTCCATACTGTATAATCACCCCAACACAGCCCTTCTCGCAGTGTAATTGCCTCCACATAGCCCTTCAGACAGCCACACAGTATCATGGCCCCACACAACCTTCTACACAGTATAATGGCCCTCACACAGTTTGATCACCTCCACATACAGTTCATACAGTTAATGGCCCCCAAAGCTCCACACATTGTATGATGGCCCTACATCCCCTTACCCATGGTATGATGGCCCTACAGTATATCCCTGTAGCAAAGCTAAGTAGGCTAGTGTTAAATCCTAGCTCTGCAGGCTTTAATTAGTGCAACTGGCTGGCCCTGTGTATACACAGGCTAGTTGTTCATCTGAGTCAGTCAGCTCAGGGTAGCTGACCAGACTGGAAGTGTCTTGAAGCTGAAAAGAGACAAGCCAGAATCCCTCTCTGAGAAGAGTCTGCACAGGCCAAGTGCAGAGAACCGCAAGTTTAAGTGGTTGCTTTGACAATATCTGTCTTGCTTGACTGAGCTGTGATTACCTTATCTGTGTATGAGTAGCCAGGGCCAGTTTTGTTTAGTTAGTACCTGGACAAGGCTACAGGAAATAAATTTATCTTGGTACCGTGTTAGCCAGTAGATAGAAAAATATTTAGAATTGAGAGTCCTCAGTGGTTGATACCTTTTAATGGCTAACTGATAAGATGATAACAAATTGCAAGCTTTTGAGACTACTCAGGCCTCTTCATCAGGCATAGACTAATACAAATTCTGAAGAATCACATATTTATACACATGTATGTAGGGGAGAAAGGGCAGAAACTGAGAACAAGGATGAACTCTCATTGCCACACAATAAGAGAAAAAAGAATAGATCTACCTGTGGCAAAACTTTTTTGTATCCCAGATCACAGCACCATGGACATGACATTACTTGTATTAAAGGGTAATTTCAAATCTCAGAGAGACAGAAAGGTCTGGGAGTATAAGCTGATGATGACCTTTGACACTCTCAGTGCAGGAATGAATGTGTCACAAGGATTTATGTCCTTCTACATCAATTAAGGAATTTGCTCCTCAGACCTTGTGGGGGCATCACAACACAGAACCAGACCCCAATCGGAGGACAATAAAACATTCACACTCCTTATCTATGAACTGTTCCAATATTTATGGACACAACTGCTTATCCCCCTCTCCCCTCTCTTGTCGTATGCATTGCATTATCTTTCTGCTGTGCTGTGTATAAATATGTGATTCTTCAGAATTTCTTTTAGTCCGTGCCTGATGAAGAGGCCTGAGTAGTCCCGAAAGCTTGCAATTTGTTACCATCTTTTCAGTTAGCCATTAAAAGGTATCAACCGCTGAGGACTCTCAATTCTAAATATTTTTCTGGACAAGGCTAGGGATTTATGTTAATGAGTTTGTTTTGGTGCTGTGAAACCTGTTGAAAGCAAAGAAAACTACATGTTTTTTCACCAAAGCTACATTGCCTGTGTAAACTCTACCTGAGGTTTGATGCCTAACACCTACCAGACAGAGTGAAACCCTACATTCCCCATACATAGAATGATAGTCCTATACTAATTAATAATATAATAATAAAAAAAACTAACCTCTCCCTTTTCTCGTCTGCTCTGATCTCTACAGTCTGTGTTCTGAAGCTCTGCACAACAGGCGTGATGTGAAGTCATCGTGCCCGCTACGCTGAGATGTCAAGAGCTCAGAGGCACAGGGCATATCATAGAACAGGGAAATGAGAGATCTGTTCAATTATTGCCTTCAACTCAGTACCATAGCTACCAGGGGGCAGAGGGGGCGGTCACCCCAGGCCCCACGCCTATGTATAAGAGAGCATCATACTGTGTAGAGTGGGGAGTCTCTGGACATTATTAAATGTTATGAGGGCACTTATTGTTATAAGTTATACTCAGGTTATTATGACTGTCAAAGATGCACACAAAGGGAATTATTACTTTCTAGGAGGCAAAATGTGGGCATTGTTTTCTAGGGCACATGCTCACAGCATTACCCTGTTCTAGAGTGTTGTTTTACCATTTAGAGGGCACCCAGCACCACACAACAGGTGCAGTAATAGTGACACATACTGCAGCAGCGGCTCAGTATTGGGATATTAGCAGGATAAGGAGTTTGTGCAGGTTGGGGATATATGGGGACGGTGCAGGAAATATGAAAGTCAAATGTGTCTTTGTTGTAAACTTTGAACCTGAGTCCTGGCTGAAGAAGTTGTCATGTCGGTCTGGATCAGGTGAAAATGACGGGAAAAGTGAATGACTCCACCAGAAAGAACCTCACCTGTAACTCACCATCTATAACTGTAATCTCTTATACTGTATGTTCTGCAGGACTGGTATCTACCACGATATTAGCACCATACGGCAGTAATATCAGTATTGGCCTTTGTATAGAGATCATTTTCAGTAACATCCTTGTTATCTACTGAGGTTTCCCTACATCCACTCATAGGGTAAGTTCACAAAGGGCGTTTTTGCTGCATTTTTTATGCTAATTTTCAGCTGCTTTTTACAGTACCAGCAAAGCCTAGGAGGTAAACTTCACCTCCGATCACTGGCGTCAGCTGATGGGACTACTGCTCCCATCTGACACCTACAGCTGCTAATTACCGTGAGAGCAGGAGCGGCAGATGGGAGTTTTCATCTGCCGCTCCTGCGCTATAAATAAATATTTTTTTTTTTAAAACGGCGTGAGTTCCCCCCTAATTTTGATAACCAGTCAGACTAAACTCACAGCTGAGGGCAGCATCCCCCAGCTGTCAGCTTCAGCAAGGCTAGTTATCAAGAATAGAGGGGTCCTCACCCTTTTTTTTTAAATTATTTAAATAAATAATTTTAAAAAGCGGCGTGGGGTCCCCGCCATTTTTTGACAACCAGCCTTGCTAAAGCAGACAGCTGGGGGCTGGTATTCTCAGGCTGGTAAGGGGCTATTGATATAGGCCCCCCAGCCTAAAAATAGCAGCCCACAGCTGCCCAGAAAAGGCGCATATATTAGATGTGCCCATTCTGGCGCTTTGCCTGGCTCTTCTCACTTGCCCTGTAGTGGTGGCAAGAAGGGTAATGAGGGGTTAATGTCACCTTGCTATTGTAAGGTGACATTAAGCCGGTTTAGTAATGGAGAGACATTAATAAGACACCTATCCATTACTAATCCTATAGTAATTAATGGTTAAATAAACACACACACATGCAGAAAAAAGTCTTTTAATGAAATAAAACAATACAAACAGTTTTACCATTTTATTGTTCTGCCATTCCAAAGTGAAGCCCTCGATCTTCTGTAATAAAAATAAAATAAAAAAGCTAAAGTATACTCCCTGATCCGTCGTAGTCCAATATAACAAGTGTCCCATGCAGTATCTGAGGGAGATAAAGCTTACACCCGGGAGTGCTGCTAATGTGACCACTCCGGGCTGTAAGTACTGGGGAATGAATGAGACGGAGAGGGCGCAAGCTCAGTAACGAGCGGTGATGTCACCGAGCCTGCGCTCCCTCACAGCCTGACTGGAGGTAACCTCTGCACCGTGGGAAAATGCCGGGGAAGAGGATACCGCAGGTAATGTATCTATTCTATCTATTCTATCAATCTATCTATTCATTCTATCTGTTCTATCAATCTATCTATTCTATCAATCTGTCTATTCTATCAATCTGTCTATTCTCTCTATTCATTCTATCTATTCTATCAATCTATCTATTCATTCTATCTATTCTATCAATGTATCTATTAATTTTATCTATTCGATCAATCTATTAATTTTATCTATTCGATCAATCTATCTATTCTATTCATTCTATCTAACTACAGGAAGTTGTTTTTTTTCTCTGTGTGCACTCAACTTTATTGGCATGCACAAAGAGAAAAAAACGCATGAAAAAACGCACAAGAAACGCAGCAAAAAACGCACTAAAAATGCACCTAAACCCTGCGTTTTTGGCGCAGCTTCTTTCCTGCCCAGATGATCAGGTTTTGCTGCAGAAAAAAACGCAGCAAAAACGCCCTGTGTGAACATACCCTTAGGGTGCCCCACCATAGTTGTAGTCAGGGTTACCTGTTTAGGGACCCATTCAGAAGTTTTGCGCTCCCTGAACCAAAACCCTAGCTACGCCTCTGCTTCAAATATATTTGCTTCCAGGATGCAAATACCATTAGATGTGTGATGCTGGGTTGGTGGAGGGTCTCTGCTAACATGGTCTGCTTCTTTTAGTGGTACACACTTGGGGTACATAATAAAGTGATGTTAAACAGCTCATCTAGTACTGCAGTGATAATCCGATAGGGCATCCAACAGCATCTTCTAATTGCACTTGTACAATCAGCAGAATGGTCATAATTATAGGATCTATATTAAGAAAATTACATTTGTGCAGAGTTATTTGTCCCATGTGATAAAAATGCTATAAGTACCTACTTCTGGTTATTGTCTTATTCATTCAGTGTAATTACAGTCCTGTTAAATGAAATGTAATCTGTTGTCTACAGCTGAGAATCCATCATTTGTTCTGAATGACAATGATTTGCAAATAATGCTTTTTAGCTGTTCTCAGATGTTGCCCTGAGTAGGCATCAGCAATAGGGATGAGTGAATAGCTTCGGATCACTCATTATCTGAATAGCTATAGCGCTTACTGAATAGCTGCATCGGGATCCCGGATACCCGATAATCAGCTGTTCCAAGCCGCAGGATTTGTTAATCACAGTTTGAAGGCTGCTGATTGGCATTATCAATTCCTTGGATATCTTTTTGTATCCCTTTCCTGTTTTATACAGTTCAACTACCTTTTCCCGAAGATCCGTTGACAATTCTTTTGCTTTCCCCATGACTCACAATCCAGAAACGTCAGTGGCTGGATGAAAGATGCAAGAGTCTGTCTGGATTCTAAAACCTCACTCAGCTTTTATGCACACACACTGATTACAAGAAAACGGGTCATAGGTGAGGATGTTACCTTTAGTAGCCATTCAAACCCATTTGTGTCAACTTCTGTACATGTTATCAGGCCAAATTAACCTAGGTATGTGAACTTTTGATCAGGGCCATTTGGATGTTTTGGGTTGTCATTATGATTTAAAAAGAGAAAACACAGTAATTTGACAATAAATGGCTTCACCCAACCACTAACCATGAGTGGAGAAAAATTTTAAATTAATTCATGCTCTCTGAAAAAAGGCCAAGAAAGCAAAAATTCTGCTGTGTGTGTTCGAAGGTTTACATACCCCAGCAGAATTTTTGCTTTCTTGGCATTTTTAATTCCTATATGGGAGATATGTGTCACGAAGATTGCTTTCCTCCGTGATCCACATACTCATAAGTTTCTCACTACCCCCCTACTCACCATATCTCCAACTCAAGGATGTGGCTGGGGAGTTAAATGCTCAGCCACTGTTTCGTCTGGGTGTGTGTGTTTGGAGAGACAGGTCTCCAGATGTGGCTCCAGGAGGAGCAGAAGATATATGGTAGTCTGAGCGGGCAAATCTCGCAAACGTAAGGATGTTGCTTTGACTTATCTTTTGTTTTGCCATTAAGCTGGAAAAACCACATTTATTTTTTTAAACTCTGCTATTGTTTATGCTGTTCCATAATAAACCAGCAGGTGATTATCATAAGAAGCATTCCTGTGTCTACCTCTGAAGGCAACTGAGTGAGTCAACCCCTCACATGTGGTGTTTCGAATGCGGGCAACGATTCAGGAACACGCATAGCGGCTGTAGACAATCTACATGTCCTTGGTAAAATCCACCATCCAGCACGAGATGTCCATCAGCATGGGGGAGCTTGTCAAGCATCTAATCCAGGTACAACAGCAGCAGCAGCTGGCAAGTCAACAGCAGCAAATGGCACAATAGGAAGCAAATAAACTTTTCGCACAGCAGCTCCAACAACAGCAGCAGCAATGCCAGCAACAAGAGGTACTAATGCAGCAAATGGAACCCCTCGCTGGTAGTCTCCTCCCCAACTCCAGGTGATGACTCGTACTTACGAAAGCCATGCAAAAACTGACCCCTGGGGATGATGTGGAAGCTTTTCTGACTGTTTTCAAGAGGGTGGCGGAATGGAAGAAACATCCACCAGAGCCGAGGGCGGAGGTGTTGACTCCATATTTTTCAGGTGAACCTCAAAAGGCGTATTATGACTTAACACTCCAGGATGCTAAAGAATATGCCAAACTAAAGACTGAAATCTTGGCACACCTGGTAGTAACTATGTCCATTAGAGTGCAGTGACTCCACCGCTGGGCGTATGCTTGCAACAAACCTCCTCGCTCGCAGATGTTTGACTTGTTGCACTTAGTCCAAAAGTGGTTGAGCCAGAGCCTTACACTTCTGCCCAGATGGTCAAGCGCATGGTTTTTGACAGATTCATCCACTCCCTTCCCAGGCCAATACAGACCGGAGTTGCCCCAGGGTGATCCTCGAAATGCAGACGACCTGATTAGCCTAGTAGAGAGATACCAGGTTGTCAAAAAATCCCTAGAGAAAACAGACATTGCCACTTCCCCTTACTTAGAAACCCAAAGTGGGGCAGGTTCACCACAAAAAATGTTTAGATTCACAAATGGGGAGTCCCAATCCTGCTGAAGAGTCCCTTAAGACTGTTATTAAGGACGTGGGCTGTTGGTAATGTCACAATCCTAGACATGTAGCTGCCCCACCAGTTGATCCCTAATAAGTTTGTAGGCATCTGCTGCATACACAGAGATGCAAAGGACTACCCTGTGTCCATGGTGACCATGGGAAAAGACTGTGGTACTAAGTCTCATGAGGTTGGGGTAGTAAAAGACTTGATACCTTCTGTCATACTGGGGCGGGATTTTCCATTTTTTTGGAACTTGTGGGAAAAGGGAGCTGCACAGAGTGTCCTGGACAAAAGCCTGGTCCCTCTGGCAGAGGCTACATTAAAAGCAAAGATGGAGGAGTTTCCCTTATGCGTCCTCGCTGGAGAAGTGGACAAGAAGTTGACAGAGGAGCCTAACTTCCCTGCGATAGAAGGGCACGAAGAGAACTTTGGGACTCCTCCAGTTAGGGACCTTACCTTAAAGGGGGCATTTGATAATATTACCATATGTAATGGGGTTGCTCAAGAGCCGGGGGCTCACAGCAGGTTCCCATCCTCTGCAGGTAATGGTGATTTATTGTATCGGGTGATCAAACTAAAGGGAGGTGAGATAGTGAAGCAGATGTTGGTTCCAGGATCCTACCAGCAGAGGGTTTTAGACATGGTAGACATCTGGGGTAGAGAAAAGTCAGGAGAGAGTAATGCAGAGGTTCTATTGGCCGGGATGTTACAGGGAGATCCTAAATTATTGTAGGTCCTAACCCACCTACCAGATAATCGCTCCCTCTTCTCACTTATGAAGTCCTTTAGTCCCATTACCTGTTATAGAAGTCCCCTTTGAGAGGATTGCCATGGACCTATTAGGACCACTAATTAAGTCTGCACAGTGGCATCAGTGCATCTTAGTGGTCATGGACTATGTAACCGGTACCCTGAAGCAGTGCCACTAGGGAACTGTTTGAGCAAGAATATCGCCTGGGAGCTTGTCCATATCTTTGCTAGGACAGGCATGCCAAAGGAGATTTTGACAGACCAGGGAACCCCCTTCATTAGCAAAGTGATCAGGGAGCTGTGTAGAGTGCCCCAGATTGCCCAGCTGCAAACCTCAGTTACCATCTTCAGACCAATGGCCTGGTAGAGCACTTCAATAAGACATTAAAGGCCACGCTCAAGAAGATAATTGAGAAGGACAGTCAAGACTGGGACTGTCACCTTCCGTTTCTGCTCTATTCCATCAAAAAGTTCCTCAAGCCTCCACTGGCTTCTCACCATTTGAACTCCTGTATAGTCGACATCCGCGAGGGCTCCTGTACATTGCCAAGGAAACCTGGGAAGCTGAGGTCACACCACCCTGGAGCGTCATAGAGCATGGTCGCCCAGTTGCAGGAGAGGATGGTGAAAGTAATGCCTATTGTGAAGGAGCATCTTCTTCAGGCACAGAAGGCACAGGCAAGGACATATAACCAATCAGCTAGGCTGAGGCAGTTCCAGCCCAAGGACCGTGTGCTAGTGCTTATCCCCATGGTGGAGAGCATGTTCCTCACCAAGTGGCAATGCTCATATGAGCTGGTGGAAAAACTGGATGAGGTGAATTACATGGTACATCAGCCAGGTCGAAGGAAGCCGCACCAAGTATACCATGTGAACTTGCTCAAGCCATGGTGAGATCAGGAGTCGCTGGAAGCTTTTTGCCTTGGTGCCCATCCTGAAGTCAAAGTGGAGGAGGTCACAATTGCAAAGACCCTAACGCTGGCTCAGAAGCAACAGTGTTCGGATTTGCTGCAGTGGAACGGTGACCTATTCTTGGAGTTGCCAGGGCGTAAATAGGTGGTGGAGCATGACACTGTGGTGTTAACAGAGCCACATGTAAGGGTGAACCTCAATCCCTATAGAATTTCCGAAGTGCTCTGGGAGATAATATCAAATGAGGTTAAGAGAATGCTAGACCTTGGGATGATAGAGGAGTCAAAAAGTGGATGGTCGAGTCCCATTGTCCTTGTACCGAAGCCCGATTATGAGTGGTGGTTTTGCAATGACTACCACAGGCTGAATGAGGTATCCAGTTTTTATGTGAGGTACATTACAACCCTCGACCTGACGAAGGGCTACTGGCAGATCCCCATGTCCCAGCGTGATGGCCTTCTCAACACCTGCTGGGTGTTTTCAGTACACCAGAATGCTCTTCAGGCTGCAGGGGGCCCCAGCTACCTTCTAGAGGGCGATGGATCGGATCTTGGCTACACATAAGAAGTATGTCATAGCCTACCTTGATGACATTGTGGTCTTCAACCCTAACAGGAGTAGTCATCTTCCAAAGATACAGGCAATCCTGGATGCATTGAGAAAAGCTGGGTTCACTGTGAATCCGAAAAAGTGGCTATCGGGAAGGAAGAAGCCAAGTACTTAGTCTACATCATCAGGAGAGGCGATAACAAGCCACAGTTAAATAAGATTGAGGCAATTCAGAAGTGTCCGCAACTGCTTTCGAAGAAGCAAGTGAGGGCATTTCTTGGAATTGTGGGGTAGTACTGGCTGTTTAGCCCAAGTTTCACCATAATTGCTGCTCGATTAACAGATTTCCTTAAGGGCACTAATTCGATGATGATTAAATGGACTGCTGACACAGATGACATTTAAAGAGCTGAAGCGGGTGTTGTGTAGACATCTGGTTCTGATCGCACCGGACTTTACCAAAGAATTTGTGGTCCAAACAGATGCTTCAGCAGAATGGTTGGGAGCCGTGCCATTATCGAGAAGGAGTGCTTAGCCATAAAATGGGCCATGGATACACTGAAATATTACCTACTAGGCCGAAAGCTCAAACTAGTATCAGATCATGCCCCTCTGAGATGGTTAAAAGAAAAGAAGGGTAAGGATGCCCCAGGTGACTAGTTGGTTCTTAGCCCTTCAAGATTTTAGTTTCCACATAGATCATAGACCAGTCAAGGTACATGGTAATGCAGATGCTTTCTCCCGAATCCCCTGTTTGGTGTCTGAGGCTGCCAAAACCCTCGGCTTTGGGCAGAGAGCGTATATGTGATAGGGTCACTGGCACTGTATGTAAAGGTAGATATGTGTCATGAAGATTGCTTTCTTCCGTGATCTAAAAAGCCATAAGTTTCTCTCCAGCATGCTAAAGGCTGAAGGGGTTAATCGGTCATGATAAGGGACCGGGTTTTTTTGGTGAGTAGGTAAGAGATGAGAGGAACGCCTACTCACCATATCTCCACCTCAATGGTGTGGCTTGGGGGTTAAATGCACAGCCACTGTTTTTTTTCTGAGAGTGTGTATTTGGAGAGGAAGGTCTCCAGACATGGCTCCAGGAGGAGCTGAAGATACATGGTGGTCTAAATGGGCAAATCCCTCAAGCATAAGTACTTTGCTATGACTTATCTTTTGTTTTGCTGTTATACTGGAAAGGCCATGTTTATTTTGTTAAACCCTGCCATGGTTTATGTTGTTATATAATAAGCCAGCAGGTGACTTACATTAGAAGCATTCCTGTGTCTATCTCTGTAGGCAGCTGAGTGAGTCAACCTCCTACACGTGGTGTTTCGATTGCGGGCAACAATCCAGGAACAAATATAGCGGCTGTAGACAAATTGCATGTCCTGGGTAAAATCCGCCATCCAGCACGGATGTCCAGCAGCATCGAGAAGCTTGTCAGGCATCTGGTCAAGGTACAACAGTAGCAGCTGTCAAGTCAACAGCAGCAAATGGCGCAGTGTGAAACAAATAAACTGTTGGTACAGCAGCTCCAACAACAGCAGCAGTGACAGCAACAGGAGGCACTAATGCGGCAAATGAAACTCCTTGCAGAGGTTGTTCTTGGGAGGTCGGTAATCTCTTCCCCAACTTCAGGTGATGAGTAGTATGTCCAGAAAGCAGTTAGACGAGCTATGCAAAAAATGACCCCGGGTATGATGAGGAAGCTTTTCTGACTGTTTTCGAGAGGGTTGTTGCATGGGAGAATCTTCCATCAGAGCAGTGGGTGGAGGTGCTGGCACCATATTTTTTGGGCAAACCTCAAAAGACGTATTATGAGGAGCTGGAGATATATGATGGTTTGAGTGGGCAAATCCGGCAAACATTTGCTGTGACTTTTCTTTTGTCATGCCAGAAAGGCCATGTTTATTTTGTTAAACCATGCCATGGTTTATGCTGTTCTGTAATAAATCAACAGGTGACTTACATAAGAGGTGTTCCTGTGTCTACCTCAGTAGGCAGCTAAGTGAGTCAACCCCTCACAAAATATACAGTATATACTGTATATATACTGTATATATATATATATATATATATATATATATATATATATATATATATACACTCACCGGCCACTTTATTAGGTACACCATGCTAGTAACGGGTTGGACCCCTTTTGCCTTCAGAACTGCCTCAATTCTTCGTGGCATAGATTCAACAAGGTGCTGGAAGCATTCCTCAGAGATTTTGGTCCATATTGACATGATGGCATCACACAGTTGCCGCAGATTTGTCGGCTGCACATCCCAAAGATGCTCCATACAAGGCAGGATGGATCCATGCTTTCATGTTGTTTACGCCAAATTCTGACCCTACCATCCGAATGTCGCAGCAGAAATCGAGACTCATCAGACCAAGCAACGTTTTTCCAATCTTCTACTGTCCAATTTCGATGAGCTTGTACAAATTGTAGCCTCAGTTTCCTGTTCTTAGCTGAAAGGAGTGGTACCCGGTGTGGTCTTCTGCTGCTGTAGCCCATCTGCCTCAAAGTTCGACGCACTGTGCGTTCAGAGATGCTCTTAGGCCTACCTTGGTTGTAACGGGTGGCGATTTGAGTCACTGTTGCCTTTCTATCAGCTCGAACCAGTCTGCCCATTCTCCTCTGACCTCTGGCATCAACAAGGCATTTCCGCCCACAGAACTGCCGCTCACTGGATTTTTTTTCTTTTTCGGACCATTCTCTGTAAACCCTAGAGATGGTTGTGCGTGAAAATCCCAGTAGATCAGCAGTTTCTGAAATACTCAGACCAGCCCTTCTGGCACCAACAACCATGCCACGTTCAAAGGCACTCAAATCACCTTTCTTCCCCATACTGATGCTCGGTTTGAACTGCAGGAGATTGTCTTGACCATGTCTACATGCCTAAATGCACTGAGTTGCCGCCATGTGATTGGCTGATTAGAAATTAAGTGTTAACAAGAAGTTGGACAAGTGTACCTAATAAAGTGGCCAGTGAGTGTATATATATATATGTATACACACACACATATATATATATATATATTATATTACATTACATTACAATGCATGAAAAGGGTTGGATTTAATTGGAACATTTAGCGCTCCAGACAGTGGCGTAACTACAATATGTGGATACGTGCAGGGGTTGCAATCACACAAGGGCCTCAGAGCCTAAGGGGCCCAAAAAGTCCTTTTTGCCTATATAAAAAGACCAATGCTATTAAAGACTTGGGGGCCCATTGGAGATTTTGCATTTGGGTCCATAACCTGTAAGTTACGCTACTGGCTCCAGGATAACATTCCTATGTAGATTTGACTTTTTTATTGGGGGGGCAATCTAATATATAAAGCTGAATGTGTGTATGTGTGTATGTATGTATGTATGTGTGTATGTCCGGGATTGGCATCTGAACCGTCGCAGCTACAGCCACAAAATTTTGCTCAGTCACACGTCTGGACCCCGAGAGCGTCATAGGCTATGTTGTGAGGTGAAATTTTAACCCCGCGCTTTCCAATTCACCAAACAATTTTGCCCCTATCTACATAATGGGGAAAAAATGAAAGGAAAAGTGTTGGAGGCAAATTAACAGCTGCCAGATGTGAACAAGGGGGACTTAAAGAATGACAGCGATGGCGCCAAAGAGTATATACTGTACAGTTGCTAAGGTGGGGCCCCAACATGGGATAATCACCACACCACCACGGGGATATGAGCACACACACAAAATGCGCCATACACTACCATGTGCTTGAACACATATACCACCCTCAGCGCACATTTCACCACACATACACCAACCTCGCCACATAAAAGTCGAAACACAAAAGTCGCCGCTCAAAACTCGCTACATGCAAAACTCGCCACACGTGCAAAACTCACCTCATGGAAAACTCGCCACACGCAAAACTTGCACACGCAGAAAAATTGCCACATGCACAAAAGTTGCAACACATGCAAAAGTTGCCTCACACAAAACTTGCACATACTCAAAACGCACCACACATAAAACTCGCCACGCGCAAAACTCGCCATGCACAAATCTTGCTGCACACAACTTGCTACACTAACCTGTCACATGCAACTCGACACACAAAAAGTTGCTACACGCATGTCGCCACACAAAACTCATCTCACAAAAGTCGCTACATGCATGTCGCCACACGCAACTCAACACACACAACTTGACACACGAAACTCGCCCTAAAACACACACAAGTCTGGTATTGTCCTTCAAAAATAAAAATCTGATTAATAAGCAGACAAACTACAAGAGCAACAAATGTACCATATAGGAATCCGGCAGCTGTAAGTCACATGACCTGTCTATTATGTGTATGTGTGAGCTAATATATACTGCCAGGGGGGAGGGCTTCCTGTTGGCTGGGGATTTATCAGGCTGCCAATAGCAACCAATCACAGCTCAGCTTCTATTTTGCTACAGTTAATTAATCTGAGCTCTGATTGGTTAATATAGGCAACAAAGACATTCTCAGTATAACAAAGCTAATACAGTGGGGCAAAAAAGTATTTAGTCATTCAGCAATAGTGCAAGTTCCACCACTTAAAAAGATGAGAGGCGTCTGTAATTTACATCATAGGTAGACCTCAACTATGGGAGACAAACTGAGAAAAAAAAATCCAGAAAATCACATTGTCTGTTTTTTTCTCATTTTATTTGCATATTATGGTGGAAAATAAGTATTTGGTCAGAAACAAAATTTCATCTCAATACTTTGTAATATATCCTTTTTGGCAATGACAGAGGTCAAACGTTTTCTGTAAGTCTTCACAAGGTTGCCACACACTGTTGTTGGTATGTTGGCCCATTCCTCTATGCAGATCTCCTCTAGAGCAGTGATGTTTTTGGCTTTTCGCTTGGCAACACGGACTTTCAACTCCCTCCAAAGGTTTTCTATAGGGTTGAGATCTGGAGACTGGCTAGGCCACTCCAGGACCTTGAAATGCTTCTTACAAAGCCACTCCTTCGTTGCCCTGGCGGTGTGCTTTGGATCATTGTCATGTTGAAAGACCCAGCCACGTTTCATCTTCAATGCCCTTGCTGATGGAAGGAGGTTTGCACTCAAAATCTCACGATACATGGCCCCATTCATTCTTTCATGTACCCGGATCAGTTGTCCTGGCCCCTTTGCAGAGAAACAGCCCCAAAGCATGATGTTTCCACCACCATGCTTTACAGTAGGTATGGTGTTTGATGGATGCAACTCAGTATTCTTTTTCCTCCAAACACGACAAGTTGTGTTTCTACCAAACAGTTCCAGTTTGGTTTCATCAGACCATAGGACATTCTCCCAAAACTCCTCTGGATCATCCAAATGCTCTCTAGCAAACTTCAGACGGGCCCGGACATGTACTGGCTTAAGCAGTGGGACACGTCTGGCACTGCAGGATCTGAGTCCATGGTGGCGTAGTGTGTTACTTATGGTAGGCCTTGTTACATTGGTCCCAGCTCTCTGCAGTTCATTCACTAGGTCCCCCCGCGTGGTTCTGGGATTTTTGCTCACCGTTCTTGTGATCATTCTGACCCCACGGGGTGGGATTTTGCGTGGAGCCCCAGATCGAGGGAGATTATCAGTGGTCCTGAATGTCTTCCATTTTCTAATTATTGCTCCCACTGTTGATTTCTTCACTCCAAGCTGGTTGGCTATTGCAGATTCAGTCTTCCCAGCCTGGTGCAGGGCTACAATGTTGTTTCTGGTGTCCTTTGACAGCTCTTTGGTCTTCACCATAGTGGAGTTTGGAGTCAGACTGTTTGAGGGTGTGCACAGGTGTCTTTTTATACTGATAACAAGTTTAAACAGGTGCCATTACTACAGGTAATGAGTGGAGGAAAGAGGAGACTCTTAAAGAAGAAGTTACAGGTCTGTGAGAGCCAGAAATCTTGATTGTTTGTTTCTGACCAAATACTTATTTTCCACCATAATATGCAAATAAAATGATAAAAAAACAGACAATGTGATTTTCTGGATTTTTTTTTCTCAGTTTGTCTCCCATAGTTGAGGTCTACCTATGATGTAAATTACAGACTCCTCTCATTTTTTTAAGTGGTGGAACTTGCACTATTGCTGAATGACTAAATACTTTTTTGCCCCACTGTATATGTTGTGAAATTCTTCTATTAGCTTAGTTTTTGCCTTTTAATAATTTCTATCTATTTGTTTTGTGGTTTTTGTGTGCAGAATAAATTTTTGTTAACACATTCTATTTTGCTAACAGCAGTCATTAACCCGGGCGAAGCCGGGTAGTACAGCTAGTGTCTTATAAATTTTCTTTAAAATTCAGGTCTCCTCTATTTTCAGCAGATATTTTATATCCTTCCCTAAAGCAACATTTTTTATAATCACTTTCTCCTCCATCCCAAGCATGATGTCTGGTAACTCCTTCAGAAATGTCATAGGTCGCCCTGCGGCTTTCTCAGTTGTGCAAAATTCTTTCAATTATTAATTATTGACTGGTGCTTATGCACAGAATATCACTAAGGTGTTAGTAGTGATCCTCTTGTGTTTTTTTTCTATCAAAAACTGTATATACTGTATGCAGTGGGGAAAATAAGTGTTTGATACACTGCAGATTTTGCAGATTTTCTCACCTACAAAAATGGAGAGGTTTGTGAAAGCAGGTACACATTAACTGTGAGAGACAGAATATAAAAAAAATCATGAAAGCACATTGTATGATTTTTGCATAATTCATTTGTATTTTATTGCATGAAATAAGTATTTGATACAACAGAAAAATGGAACAAATTATTTGGTACAAAAACCTTTGTTTGCCATTACAGAAGACATAAGTTTCCTGTAGTTCTTGATCAAGTTTGCACACACTGCAGCAGGAGTTTTGGCCCACTCCTCCATACAGATCTTCTCCAGATTTTTCGGGTTTCAGGACTATCACTGGGCAACATTGAGTTTCAGCACCATCCAAAGATTTTCTATTGGGTTCATGACTGGAGACAGGCTAGGCCACTCTAGGACCTTGAAATGTTTTTTACAGAGCCACTCCTTAATTGTCCTGGCTGTGTGTTTTGTGTCCTTGTCATGCTAGAAGACCCAGCCACGATCCTCCTTCAATGCTCTTACTGAGGGAAGGAGGTTGTTGGCCAAAATCTCACAATACATGACCCCTTCCATCATCCCTTCTATACAGTGCCATCGTCCTTTCCCCTTTTAGAAAAGCATCCCCAAGGTATGATGTTTCTTCCACCATGCTTCACAGTTGAAACGGTGTTCTTGGGGTTGTGTTCCTCCTTGTTCCTCCTCCAAGCATGGCAAGTTGAGTTGATACCAAAAAGATCTATTTTGGTCTCATGTGACCACATGACCTTCTCCCATGCCTCCTTTGGATCATCCAGATGTTCACTGGTGAACTTCAAACAGACCTGGACATGTGCTGGCATGAGCAGGAAGATCTTGCATGCCCTGCTGGATTTTATTCCAAGATGGCGAGGTGTGTTACTAATGGTAATGTTTAAGACTGCTGTCCCATCTCTCTTCAGGTCAATGACCAGGTCCTCCCATGTATTTCTAGGCTTATTTCTGACCTTTCTTAGAGTCATCCTTACCCCACGAGGGAGACGAGATCTTGTTTTGAGCCCCAGACCGATTGACAGATTGACAGATTGAAAGATGTGTTTCTTCCATTTTATAATAATTGCGCCAACAGTTGTTGCCGTCTCACCAAACTGCCGGCCTATTATCCTGTAGCCCATCCGAGCCTTGTGCAGGTCTACAATTTTGTCCCCGGTGTCCTTAGACAGCTCCTTGGTCTTGGCCATGGTGGAGAAGATGGAGTGTGATTAAGTATGCGGACAGGTGATGAGTTCAAATAGGTGCAGTTAATAAAGGTAATGAGTACAGACTGGGAGAGCTTCTAGAAAAACTAACAGGTCTCTGAGAGCCAGAATTTTTGCTGGTTAGTAGGTAATAAAATACTTATTTTGTGCAATAAATTGCTATTTAATAATTTCTAAATCATACAATGTGATTTGCTGTGTTTTTATTTTTAGATTCTGTCTCTCACAGTTGAAGTGTACCTATGATCACCAAAAATTACAGACCTCACCATTCTCCGTAGGTGGGAAAACTTGTCAAATCAGCGGTTTATCAAATACTTATTCTCCCCACTGTATGTGTATTTATATATATATATATATATATATATATATATATATATATATATATATATATATATATACTGCTCAAAAAAATAAAGGGAACACTAAGATACCACATCCTAGATATCACTGAATGAAATATTTCAGTGCAAATCTTTATTCATTACATAGTGGAATTCGTTGAGAACAATAAAACATAAAAATGATCAATGTAAATCAAAATGAATATCCCATGGAGGTCTGTATTTGGAATGATACTCAAAATCAAAGTGGAAAATCAAATTACAGGCTGATCCAACTTCAGTGGAAATGCCTCACGACAAGGAAATGATGTTCAGTCATGTGTGTGTTGCCTCCCTGTGCCTGCATGACCTCCCTACAACGCCTAGGCATGCTCCTGATGAGGCGGCGGATGGTCTCCTGAGGGATCTCCTCCCAGACCTGGACTAAAGCATCTGCCAACCTCTGGACAGTCTGTGGTGCAACGTGACGTTGGTGGATGGTGCGAGACATGATGTCCCAGATGTGTTCAATCGGATTCAGGTCTGGGGAATGGGCTGGCCCGTCCATAGCTTCAATGCCTTCATCTTGCAGCAACTGCTGACACACTCCAGCCACATGAGGTCTGGCATTGTCTTGCATTAGGAGGAACCCAGGGCCAACTACACCATCATATAGTCTCACAAGGGGTCTGAGGATCTCATCTCCGTAACTAATGGCAGTCAGGTTACCTCTGGAGAGCACATGGAGGGCTGTGTAGCCCTCCAAAGAAATACCACCCCACACCATTACTGACCCACTGCCAAACCGGTCATGCTGAAGGATGTTGCAGGCAGCAGATCGCTCTCCACAGCATCTCCAGACTCTGTCACATCTGTCACACGTGCTCAGTGTGAACCTGCTTTCATCTGTGAAGAGCACAGGATACCAGTGGCGAATTTGCCAATCCTGGTGTTCTGAGGCAAATGCCAAGCGTCCTGCATGGTGTTGGGCTGTAAGCACAACCCCCATCTGTTGACATCGGGCTCTCAGAGCATCCTCATGGAGTCGGTTTCTAACCGTTTGTGCAGACACATGCACATTTGTGGCCTGCTGGAGGTCATTTTGCAGGGCTCTGGCAGTTCCTCCTTGCGCAAAGGCTGAGGTAGCGGTCCTGCTGCTGGGTTGTTGCCCTCTTTCGGCCCCCTCCACATCTCTTGGTGTACTGGCCTGTCTCCTGGTAGCGCCTCCCGCCTCTGGACACTACGCTGACAGACACAGCAAACCTTGCCACAGCTTGCATTGATGTGCCATCCTGGATGAGCTGCACTACCTGAGCCACTTGTGTGGGTGGTAGAGTCCTTCTCATTCTACCATGAGTGTGAAAGCACAACCAACATTCAAAAGAGACCAAAACATCAGCCAGAAAGCATTGGTACTGAGATGTGGTCTGTGGTCCCCACCTGCAGAACCACTCCTTTAGTGAGTGAGTCTTGATAATTGCCAATAATTTTTATCTGTTGTCTATTCCATTTGCACAACAGCATGTGAAATTGATTGTCAAACAGTGTTGCTTCCTAAGTGGACAGTTTGATTTCACAGAAGTTTGAATTACTTGGAGTTATATTCTGTTGTTTAAGTGATCCCTTTATTTTTTTGAGCAGTGTGTGTATATATATATATATATATATATATATATATATATATATATATATATATATATATATATAGTGTGTACATAAAAAGCTGGACTTAGTTTCATTAACTTGCTGGCATTCACATGGCTGACCCTGTTATGAGATAACTGCAGATGGTTTGAGAGCTGAGGATTGCAACCACCATAACGTGTCTTTTTTACAGTTTTGTGCATAATTATTGGAAAGCATGTATGAACATCTGCCCCTGATTTGAGAGTTCTCATGCAGCCTATCAAAGGCAAAGAGGCAGGTTAACAGGATCACCCATCAAACGATTCGGTGCTGAATTCTAGAGACAGATGTATAGGCAGGCCCATGTTTGCCTTTTTGGAAAAATTAGAGGTACATTTGTATATATTTGCAGCTAAGACATCCAGAGTCAGAGAAGCTCCAGTCAACTCTCTACTCAAACTCGCAACAGTGTGCTGACATTTCTGCAGCACAATGAGGTCACCGCATCATGCTGCAGCGCGCTACAGAGCAGGCGAAGACACCGGAGCCAGGAGCATGATAGTGCTCATAGAACTGAAGATAAAGAGGGCACTTTTACTGGAGACTGGGGTTAGAGAGCTTATAGAGTTGAGGGATAGTGTGAGGGACAGGTATGGAGAGAGGACAACATGGATGAAATGGTGAAATGGTGTCTCAGTGTGAAGAGAAACAGTATGAGGGCTCAGTATGGAGACGAAGTATGAAGGGGCAGTATGGAATGCACAGTATGGACAATAAGGCTGCATGGGGGGCTCACTATTGGAGACTGGGGCAGCAGAGATGCTCACTATGGAGAATAGGACAGCATGAGTGGTTCAGTATGGAGTGTGGGGAAGCATGGTCTGCTCAGTATTAAAAGTGGGGAACTATGGAGCACAGTGTGAAGAGGGGGCTTAGTATGAAGTGGACAGAACATGGGAGGCACAATGGAGAGGGGGTTCAGTACGGAGACGGGGCAGTGCGAGATGGACATTGTGAAGAGAAGAATCAGTATGTAGTGGTTAGGGGAAGCATGAGGTGGACAGTGTGATGAGTGGGCATCATGGGGTGGGGACAGTGTGGAGATCATAGTTATAAGTGAGGAAGGTGACATAGGTATAATTCCTAAGACAGGACAATGTGGCAGTTATAGTTTACAAAGTTGAACAGTGTGATGATCATAGTGTACTAGGGTAATGGTGTAGTTGTGAAAGTACATGCTATATGAAACCGATCAGTTATGTAATAGCCTGTTCAAACATGTACACATAACCATTGTTAACAAGATCGTCCTATGCAGATAAAATTACGTTGTTCTCAGCAGCACATGTTTACACAGGGCGATCTGCTGCCAAGAACGATATTTAAGCAAGCAGAAAAATATTTTCACCCAAAGAACAAAGGATTTGCTTGTGCATCATCTGATTGACAGCCTCTTTAGATAAGCTGATTCTCGGTTCTTGATTTATCAATCTGCATAAATGGACATGTGAGAGTAACTAATCTTTTGGGAGTTTTGTAGAATGTTTTAGGTCTTTTAATTCTGAGCAGATCAGTGTGGAACAAAGTACCAAGACCACAGCGGTCAATCAAAAGGCATCTTGGAAGTAGGTATTTCGGGAGACTGGAGCGCACACACGCAGTGCAGAGAAAATGCAATAAAAAGTCATAGGACCTAAAACGTTTAACATATCTCCCAAAAGTTGTTTCACGTTACAAGTTTAATTGTACTAGTGCATGTGTCTAATCAGTACTCTGCTTCCTGTATGGTCTGCAGTCAGACGATGGCTGGTAAGGACAAATCCCAACATTCCCTTACCATTGTTAAAGGGAACCTGTCAGCAGGATTGTGCACAGTAAACTACACATAGTGTCATGTTGGCGCTGTTATACTGATTACAATGATACCTTAGATGATGAAATCCATCTTGTGGTTGCTTAATCTTTATTTTCAGTTTTGAGTTAATGCTTCGGGGCAGCCTGTGGGGGGTCTTCATGTGCTGCTCTGCTTAGTTATTCATGTGTATGGCTTCTGTCAGTCCCTCAGTGACCAGCCCCCTAGTTTACATAAGGAATATTCTATATAGCTTGGAAAAAAGAAGTATCCCCTTCTACAGGCAGGCACCGGCGGTCTAAGCTTGCCGATCGGTTGGTGCCGTTAGTCTATAAGAACTTTAGTCCACCCAACCACGACATGGACATGCATTACGATAGGCTGCCATCGGGGAAAGCAAAGGGCTCATCTGCTATCAAATCAAAGTATAGCTAATGACAGGATCATTTTTTTTGTGGGGGGGGGGGGAACGGGACAAAATATATTTTTCAATATTGTGTATTAAAAGATTAAGAATAGGTGACGTGATTGATTATCTCTGTATGTTCTAAAGATTAGACTTGTAAGTTTTTCTTTTTGCAATAATGCAATAGCCTTGGATCAGGGAACCCATTCCTGTTATTATTTTAATAGATTTGTTACATTTTTTATTATGCTTACAGTAATAAATTTTACTGACATTTTTACAAAAAAGGCATTGAAATATCTGCTAAAAAATAAGTCACATATGAGTAATGCTAACAAGGAACCTGAAATCAGATTTGGGCTTGTGGTTCGAGCAGCGTTAATGTGACATCGGCCGTATGTTTGCAGCCAGATATGTCTTTCACTGAAATGTTGTTGTGTTTCAGACAAAACGTACTTTGAAAAACAGGTTGAGGACTATGTGTCTTGGAGGACTGGTCAGAAGCAGGTTCCCAGGTGGCCTCTTCCTGCCCCAATCTCTGGGACTGACCTGTCTCTCCCTTTATCAGCATATGAAGAGACTGGTCAGTCAACTGGAGGAAGGCGAGGGAAGGCTACTTTCACACGTCAGATTTTTTGCAACAGGCACAATCCGGCAAATGTTGGAAAAACTGGATCCGGCTAGCCTATCTAGATTATTGGATAAAAAAAAAAAAATTTGGAGCATGCTCAGTTTAAAAGAACGGAATTTGGCGCTGGAATCCATCATTTTCCGGATCCGGCACCTTCCGACTCCCATAGACTTCCATTCTAGGAAACAGCCGGAAGCACCAGATTTGATTTGCCAGATCTGGCGAAAACCGGACGAAACGCAATGTCATCCGGTGCAATCCGGCACTAATACAAGTCTATGGGGAAAAAATGGATCCAGTGACAACATTCGCCGGTTCTGGTTTTTTGAAAATTAGCCAGATTGAGCCTGACAGCAAAAACCTGATGTGTGAAAGTAGCCTAAAGCTGCCTGGGAGACTGCCTCGGACTAGTCATACTAGTCAACCAAGGCTGGTTTTCAAAGGGCGTTTTCTGTGAAACTCCTCAGCATTTCAGAGTGAAACATACCTGGCTGATATTGTGCACCAGTGCCCGACTCATGCTGCCTTTGGTTTAGGAAGCATGAATCTGCTGACCAGTTCCATTTAAAGCCAAGTGTCTGTTCCAGAGATAACTGATGAAATGTTCTTCACTGAGGGCGAATAAAAAAAAGGTCAATTAGCTTTGTAGATGCATTTTTATCACATTGTAGGACTTTGTTAAAAGTTGTAATCGGGCTCATTTACACTGATCCTTAAATGTTAACCACTGTGAACCTGTGATTCCCCATAATAAAAACACACCAAAGTCCATTGAGGTGAATCTTTTTTACACTGTGTTGTAGAAATAGCGGGACAATGGCTTAAAACCTACAAAAATTCCTGAACTCTACGTGACTTATGGATCCTAAATGCCATTTTTTAGATCTAAAGGTATTATTCTAGCTGCCTCTAGCCACCACTGGGGGGAGCCATCAGCATACTGTTCATACTGAATGTTGTAAGTTCCTGAGCTCCCTCTAGTGGTGGATTCAGACAACAATGGGTTTATCAATCGCATAACAAATGTAGATTCCGAGCTGCTATAAAGGTATGTTAAGAAATTTATAAGCTTGTAACTTTGTAACTAAACATATGATAAATTATCATATCACATTTAGGCTGCATTTACCAGTTTTATCAGATTTTGACATGTTTCTCTTTCTACAGAAATGAATCAATAAATAAAACCAAAGGAGAGCTCACAGTAGTAGTAGGGAGATAATACAAGATGGATATTGGATATATTTCTGAATATTATAAGCTACTGATAAGCTGGACGAGTATAAAAAAGGTGGACAGTCGGAAAATTCTCAATTAAAAACCAAAAATGCACCACAGAACCGACCATATGTCCAATATAAAATAGTTTTTATTAATATAAAATTCTAGTAAGAAGAGACAATTTATAAGGGAAAACCAATGCAGGTACAGATTGTAGGCCACAGTGCCTTAATCTACATGGTATAGGAATATTATATACCGTATATACTCGAGTATAAGCCAACCCGAGTATAAGCCGACCGCCTAATTTTGCCACAAAAAAACTGGGAAAACTTATTGACTCGAGTATAAGCCTAGGTTGGGAAATGCAGCAGCTACTGGTAAATGTCAAAAATAAAAATAGGTACCAATAAAAATAAAATTAATTGAGACATCAGTAGGTTAAGTGTTTTTGAATATCCATATTGAATCAGTAGCCCCATATAATGCTCCATACAGTTCATGATGGCCCCATAAGATGCTCCATATTAAAATATACCTCATATAATGCTGCACAAAGGTCAATAATGGCCCCATAAGATGCTCCATAGAAACATTTGCCCCATACAATGCTGCATAAAGGTTGATAGCCCCATAAGATGCTCCATACATTGTGGCCCCATGAGATGCTCTATACATTATGGCACCATAAGATGCTCCACACATTATGGCCCCATAAGATGCTCCACACATTATGGCCCCATAAGATGCTCCACACATTATGGCCCCATAAGATGCTCCACACATTATGGCCCCATAAGATGCTCCACACATTGTGGCTCCATGAGATGCTCCACACATTATGGCCCCATGAGATGCTCCATACATTGTGGCCCCATACGATGCTCCATACATTGTGGCCCCATAAGATGCTCCATACATTGTGGCCCCATAAGATGCTCCATACATTGTGGCCCCATGAGATGCTCCATACATTGTGGCCCCATACGATGCTCCATACATTGTGGCCCCATAAGATGCTCCACACATTATGGCCCCATGAGATGATCCATACATTGTGGCCCCATACGATGCTCCATACATTGTGGCCCCATGAGATGATCCATACATTGTGGCCCCATAAGATGCTCCATACATTGTGGCCCCATGAGATGCTCCATACATTGTGACCCCATGAGATGCTCCATACATTGTGACCCCATGAGATGCTCCATACATTGTGGCCCCATGAGATGCTCCACATATTATGGCCCCATAAGATGCTCCATACATTGTGGCCCCATAAGATGCTCCATACATTGTGGCCCCATGAGATGCTCCACACATTGTGGCCCCATACGATGCTCCACACATTTGCCCCATATGCTGTTGCTGCGATTAAAATAAAAAAAATCACATACTCACCTCTCTTCGCTCAGGCGATAGTCACCTTCCTCGTTCCATCGCTGCGTGCTGCTCTGTCTTCCATCCTCTGCACTAACTGTTCAGGCAGAGGGCGGCGCGCACACTAATCGCGTCATCGCGCCCTCTGACCTGAACAGTCACAGCCAGAGGATGGAAGACAGAGCAGCGCTCAGCGATGGAATGAGGAAGGTGACTATCACGCAATGCTCACATCCCCCGATATACTCACCTGCTCCCGGGGCGGTCCCTGGCAGCGTCTCACTGTCAGATGGTGTCCGGGAGCCGGCGGCATCTTCCTGTGTTCAGCGGTCACGTACCGCTCATTACAGTAATGAATATGCGTGCATATTCATTACTGTAATGAGCGGTACCACGTGACCGCTGAACACAGGAAGAGCTGCCCGGAGACCATGGGACATGCAGGGACCGCGCCAGGAGCAGGTGAGTATGTGACAGCGCCGCTCCCCCTCGTCCGCCGACCCCACGCCGACACTGACTCGAGTATAAGCCGAGAGGGTCACTTTCAGCCCAAAAAAGTGGGCTGAAAATCTCGGCTTATACTCAGGTATATACGGTACATAGAGAAGCAAGGACGTATATCCAGGAGACGATGTGTTAAGGATATAGCTATGTAAACCACAAAAATATGACATCATACAAATTATAAAGAGATCACAACCCAGTTATGTGAGCGGACAAGAGAAAAATCTCAAAAAATGTGTATAACTAATAAGTATTCATATGTGATTATAAAAAATTGTTACTCTATAAGTCAAAGTGAGTACCAAACTAAAATAATAATCGAAACAACAGCAAAAATGTATACAATGTGAGGCAACCATGTGTCTACCAACATTATAAAACAACCATCAATAAAAAACCTGTAAACAATGAGTGAATTCTATGTTTACAGGGTAACACAAAGTATTATAGGTGTTAAGTGAAAAGAAAGTAAATAGTAAGAGTAAAGGAGGAAGGATTGGATGTAAATGTGAATAGTCACTCACAATGAGTCTGTGGATCTCTGGCTCCTGGATGGCCTCCAGATACTGTGGCTTACAATCTGTATCTGTATTGGTTTTCCCCTATATATTGTCTCTTCTTACTAGAATTTTATATTAATAAAAATTGTTTTATATTGGACATATGGTCGGTTCTGTGGTGCGTTTTTGATTTCTACAGAAATGGTAGAAAAATATTTACCTGCATTAAAAAAAAAAAAAAAAAAGTTGCGTAAACACAATAAAACAAGAAATGTATATACATGTATATTGTTACATAGTGCGATCAGACAAGTTGAATAAGTAGAAAAGCAAATATTTCCTGGTAACAATGGTTGTACCTGTTTTTATTGCTAATATTCATTATTCTGCAGACAGAATCAATAGTGCACATTACATCAATCACATTATAGTAATATATCACCGCTCGCTCATTTCCGCCGAGGGATTGTAGAAGTGAATTTGTGTTATATTTTATGTATGTTACTCATTGAACGACACACGTGTATTGATCGGATAAACACCGCAGGGAACTTTTTGAAAACTCTTTATGTATAATGTCTATTGCCAAAGGCAACACATTGTGTAAAAGCGTCCAGTATTCACTGCATCTTTAATGAAGGATTTCACTCGTCAATTTCAGTTCTCCAGTAGAATAATTTACAACAATTTGTTAACATTTAGTATTTTAGATTTCTGCTGTGGTTTGTCTAAAACGTCACCAAATACTTGTCAAAAAAATTGTATATTTTATTTTATTCTACTAAAAAACAGCCATTATCAATCTCCCTCGGCATAAAACTACCGTAAGCACAGAACGTGATTCCGAACTTTTGTGTTTCAAAGTACCACTTAGTTCTATTTTTTTTTATTTCAGCACTGAATTGATGCCACTAACATCAATTCCCTGCCCCTATTATTATACCTACCAGCTGCTGTCTTCAGCTCTTCCTGGTGCCATTCCAATCCCGCGCCACCATCTTGCGACCGTGACTGCTGACAGGCCAGAAGTCAGACTTACTTGGAGAGCTGTTGTGATGGTTACTTCTATGAAGGCCTTGTTTTGGCTCTCAGACTTACACTGACTTGTGAAAAGGCCCCCATACACATTAGATTAGCATTGGCCAAACCCACCAATATCAATGGGTTTGGCTTACAATCTAATGTATATGTTGGACCTCGACGCTCCCCTGACAGATAATGTCGGAAGGAGATAAAGATTCGGCTTGTCCGGTTTGGCGACTTTCTCATAGAGAACACAGGTGCCTTCATTAGAGCAAGATCTCCCGTGTTACCCATACAAATTTATGGGTCATTGAATGTTGTAATTCATGTGCAATCCATGTGTTGCTCATTTTTAACATTGTGAAGCATAGAAGAAGCTTTGGAATTTTTTTTGCACACGAGAAACTAACTTATGAGACATTATGGAAAAAACTGGCACACTAACCAAACACTGGTGATATCCCACTGATTCTGAGAATGTTTTTTCATGACATATTGTACTTCATGTTAGTGGTAACATTTCTTAGATATAACTTGCATTTATTTATGAAATAAACAGAAATTTGGCGATAATTTTGAAAATGTAGCAATTGTCAAACTTTTAATTTTTTACACTTAAATCAGAGAGTGGTGTCACATAAAATAGTTAATAAATAACATTTCCCACATGTCAACTTTACATCAGCACAATTTTTTTGTTAGGACGTTATAAGGGTTAAAAGTTGACCGATGATTTCTCATTTTTCCAACAAAATTTCTGAAACCTTTTTTTAGGGACCACCTTACATTTGAAGTGAGTTTGGGGAGGTTAATATAACAGAAAATACCCAAAAGTTACACAATTCTAAAAACTGAACCCCTCAAGGTGCTTAAAAACACATTCAAGAAGTTTATTAACCCTTCAGGTACTTCACGAGAACTAAAGCAGGAAGGGAAAAAAACATTTAATTTTTTTTCACCAAAAAATTACTTTGGAACCAAATTTTTTTTATCTTCGCAAGGGTATCAGGAGAAAATGGACCACAAAATTTGTTGTGCAATTTCTTCTTAGTACATCAATACCCATATGTGGGGGAAAGCCACTATTTGGGCACCTTTTGACTTTTTGAACACAAAATTGGCTGGAATCAATGGCGGCGCCATGTTGCGTTTGGAGACCCCCTGATATACCTAAACAGTGGAACCCCCCAATTCTAACTCCAACCCTAAACCCAACACACCATTAACCCTAATCCTAACCATAACCCTAACCCCAACACACCCCCAACCCTAATCCCAACCCTAACCACAACCTTAACCCTAGCCCAACCCTAACTTTAGCCCAGCCTTAATTTTAGCACAACACTTAATTTAGACCAACCCTGACCCTAGCCCCAACCCTAACCGTAGCCCAACCCTAACCCTAACTTTAGCCCAACCCTAACTTTAGCCCAACCCTTACCCTAATGGAAAAATAGAAGTAAATAAATTTTTTATTGTATTATTTTTACCTAACTAAGGGGGGTGATAAAGGGTATTTGATTTACTGTTTTTTATATTTTGATCACTGTGATAGGGTTTATCACAGTGATCACAATGGTCCAGTAGGAAAAATTTCCTATTGTTGCCAGGTGCTGGCGGACAGATCTTGGCAGGCGCACTGTGTATGCGCCCACCATTTTCTTCTTGGAGGAAGATGCCGCCGGCTGGTGTACTTCACGGGGAAATGCAGGGACTTTGATAGGGGGGGTTGGGGGACCCCATTTCTCTCTCCTCTGTGCGATCTCATCAGAGGAAAGTGAAATTAAATGGGATATCATACATTTTTTTTGGCTGTCGCTGTTATTCCATTAATAACGGCGATCGCACACACTGGGGTTGGTAAAAACCAACCTGAATCATGTTCTCTGGGGTCTCAGCTACCACTGGTAGCCAAGACCCTTAAGAATTTCTGACACTGGGGGGCGCTCTACTCTTATTTCTCAGTGCCGTTATAAACCCTTAACTGCCACTGTTAAAAGACGTATCGGTGGTCGTAAAGGGGTTAAAGTAAATGTAAAAGCACTGTTGCATATTAGGCACCACACAATAGCCTGAAAACAAAAACCGAACCCAAATCAACAATACAACAGAGTTGTACTCCAGCGGGGATTTTTTTCAGCACGGGAGTAGCTTTTTAAATCTAAGCCCACTATACTCACCCTCTGGCGTTTTCATAGTTTTTTCTGTACCGCTCTGGTCTCCCCTGCGCCATCTTGTGACAGTAGCTTATGACTGATCCGAAGTCAGAAGCTACATTACACTTTCTCAATACAAGTCTATGAGAGTCATAATGAGGCTCTCCTAGACTTGTATTGAAAAGTGACCTCCAAGCAGCTCCATGAAACACTGGAGCAGCCGGCAAGTCACTTTTCACCAGAGACCAATTGGAGCCGCACTAGAAATAGATGAAGGTGGTGGCAGATGAGTTTCAGACAGGGGGCAGGGGACTTACATGTAAAGCACCACTCCAGCAGTGTAATAAGAAAAAATGCTGTTGTGGTGCTTTAAAGGGAATCTTTCATCAGGATTTTGCTTCCTTATCTGAATGTAAGATGCAAGAGGGCAGTAGCCGTGGACGAGCTGCTGCTCCATAACGCCCTGGCACTTTACAGGAAAATTGTGTCTCTGTCCAAATGTGCTGTCAACTTGAGGAGGCACCGCACATAAGTCGAGCAACACAGTTTGTTTCAACAAACAGAAGCTTACTGGACAGTTCAAGTTCATCAGATTGTAAGACGCAGTACCAGGCACAACAATTCTTATTTCTTGTTTGCTTCAGCTTTTCTATCAATTCTCCCTGGACTGTCTCTATGTTTACTGGCTCTCTCAGCCCCAGGAATTTCCTCTCCAGTCCTGCGGTACACCAGTGATGTTACCTTCCCTTCACATGGTTTCACACTCATCTTACTCTGTATGCCAGAGTATAAGGACCTCTTCACAGTCCCTGTTTCGAGCCTTGAGCTCCGGACGTTACAGGAATTTCCGCAAAAGCATTCAGTAAGGCTTCCCACTGCTCCGAATTATTGCAAATTAAACTTAACCTTGGTTAACAAACTTCACTGTCTTACTGACTATCAGGAAGCAGTCTCTTTTTGCTGGGACTTGTCCAACCCACAAAGGGCTAGTCCCGAACTTTAACTATGTGTGTCCCTGCATCCGTAGCTGAGAGATCTCCTTTAAAAACGTTATGCAGTACATTGTCATCAGTTATACATATTACATCTATAATGCTTGCCAAAGTCTGTCTTACTCTTTGGTCACTACTTTATGTCATAAAACCTATCCCATGTCTTACTCTATACTTTATACATTACCATCATAGTCTATCACAATACACACTAAGAAACGCAGGACATAGTTCACACTTCACATGTTATGACATATGTATAAAAACACACAACATTATTCACACGATTGGTGTCTTCAGAGGTAAGGATGTTGACCGCATAGTCCACCACTCTTACATGAGAACAACATAATGTAGGAAAAGAGACCCTTAGGGTATGTGTCCACGTTCAGGATTGCATCAGGATTTGGTCAGGATTTTCCATCAGTATTTGTAAGCCAAAACCAGGAGTGGAACACTTAGAGGAAAAGTATAATAGAAACACGTCACCACTTCTGCATTTATCACCCACTCCTGGTTTTGGCTTACAAATACTGATGTAAAATCATGACCAAATCCTGATGCACTCCTGAGCGTGGATACCCTTAGGGTATGTGTCCACGTTCAGGTTTGCTTCAGGCTTTGGTCAGGATTTTATGCAGGTAAAATCCTGACCAAAAATGCACCTGAGGTCACTGGCAGGTCACCTGCGGTGTTCCTGCGTGTTTTGCTCATTGTAGCAACATGCTGCGTTCTGAAAAAAATGCACTGCATGTGCGTTTTTGCGGGAAAAACGCATGCATTTTTAATGCACAGTGGAGACGGGATTTCATTAAATCCCCTCCACTATGCTGTAAGATCTGGACGCTGCGTTTTTTACGCTACGGCTCTACGCTGCATCAAAAACGCAGCGTTTCCTGAACGTGGACACATACCCTTAGTCTTATCACTTAGTTTGATGGGTGCAGCAGTTGCGACACAGTATTTAGATGTAGCAGAGCTCTGAAAGCTAACCCCTCCCACACCATAGCTTTCTATATACATTGTTTTTTGACAGTGAGCTGCTTATCAGATGAGGAGGCTTGATTGGTCTAGCAGTGGCATGAGACCTAGTCACAGCAGTGATAATGTCCTGGCGATAAAACCTTCAGTGTAGTAAACAACAGAACCTGATAAGTGACACACTGCTGAATTCAATGTGTTAACCCCTACAAACCTGCTGGCAGATTCCCTTTAATCACACAGTGGGTTTGAATTTTCATAAAATCACATCCTTCTTGCTTAAACTGATGAACACAGCTGATTTTCTGCAAAAAAAATAAAAATGGCAGCAATGGTGCATTGTGAGAACATGGCCTGAGTTTCCTACTTTATAGTATGTACCGGAATTTGGGAATATTCGGAAACCTTGCTTGTTAATTACCAATGATCTAGGATTTATTTTTCTGATAGATGCTTATTCCTGTGTTCTGTGGAAATAAGATTCTGGGGATGCAAAAATTATTTGTTACCATGGTAACGCATATAATAACACTAACAGCTCAGTTACACCCACTGCTAACTGCTGCAGAACATCACATCTCCCAACATTCCTAGCAGAATATGTGATGCCAAAAGCTCACGGACTTGTGGTGGCTGCATGACTCCGTTACTGCTGCCCCAATGAGTGCGCCCAAGCACACATTCTGAAACAGTCCGTGATAAAGCATGTGACTCTAATTAACCTGCCCATTGCTGGCAGCCCCCAGTAATACGCTGCAAGGACAAGCATTGTTGCTTTACCAATAGTGTTTCCATGGCTGTGAGCTGCACATAAGGCAGATCACCAATACCAACCATAAAGGGATAAAGACGATCACTACAAAGGCTCCCTACACACTATTTTCCAGTGGATTTAAATGTATGTAAAGACCCATGAAAACCCCATGAATTTCAATTGCGTTGTACATTTGTAACTTGTCCTCACACAGAGCTTTGCTGCTTTTCATTGTTTTTTGTTGCAGTTTTTAGTAGGATTTTTTGTGAACACTGCAGTGAGATATTAAATTAAAGTCTATAGCACTTTAAAGGAAAAAAAAAAAGTTTGATATGTCTGCATAAATTTCAATTTTGTCCCTGGTATTTTTTTTCCTCCAAAGTACATGTTGTGAGTATGACATTTTTTATTGTTTCCCCCCCCCCTTAGACTTCGCTATAGGATGTAAAATTGGCTGTACAATTGTTTTAAAAATAAAATATTCAACCAAACACATTTGAAAGTTTTTTTTTTATACAAGCATTTTAAAAACTGTATGTTGAAGAGTGCCAGATGTGGACGAATGATCAGATTTTATCACTTAGGCTACTTTCACACCAGCGTCGTGCACTGCACGTCGCAATGCGATGTGCCGACGCAACGACGTTAGCGTTGAAAGCTCCGCACAACGGGGGCAGCGGATGCAGTTTTTCAAAGCATCCGCTGCCCCATTGTAAGGTCCGGGGAGGAGGGGGCGGAGTTCTGGAAATGGCGGACACGTCGCACAAAAAAACGTTACATGTTGCATTTTTTTGTGCCACGGTCCGCCAAAACACGACGCATCCGTCGCAATGCGTCGCTAATGCAAGTCAATGGAGAAAAAACGCATCCTGCAAGCACTTTTGCAGGATGCGTTTTTTCTCCAAAACGACGCATTGCGACGGAGGCCAAACAACGCTAGTGTGAAAGTAGCCTTAGGCCAGGGTCACACTTGTGAGTGTGATGTGAGAAACTCGCATCAATACCCGGCACTGCCGCCGGCACTCAGAATCAGAGCATGCGGCTGCATGTATGTCTATGCAGCTGAACGTTCCGGTCCTGAATGCCGGTGGCAGTGCCGGGTATTGATGCAAGAAACTCACGTGAGTTTCTCGCATTGCACTCGCAAGTGTGACCCCGGCCTTAAAGAAAATCTGTCACTTGCTGAATAAATGAGATGGATACCTTGTAAAAATTAATCAGCTGCCTTGATTGTCTCGCTATTTTCTGTTTCGTGCTGCGTCAATCCATTACAGAGATATTCACATTTGCTGTTTTTGGAGCAAAGTATGTGAAATCTCTTCTTGCAGAACAATTAGGTGTTTCTTCGGAGTCTTTGCTTGGGGACTGCATTTTCACTTTCCCCTATGAGACACTGCAAATCAGATTCTGCCAGGCTGTGCTGACAGTGCCTAGGAGGGGTGAAAGCGCAAAAGACTTTAAAACACCCAATTAGTCTAATATTAGAGATTTCACATACTGTGCTCAGAAAGCAACAAATCTCGATATATCTGCAAAGGATCAGTGAAGTACAAAATCAAAAAGAGCTTTAGTATCAGTGGAGCTAAGGCATTTTTACAAAGTATTTAACTCATTTTTTCAAGAAAGTGACAAGTCGAGTTTCAGGTGTGATACAAATTAGGCCAGGCCCAGAAACATACATACTTAGGGTCATCTCATATGGTAATTTAGCCCCGCGGTCACTTTCAGTTTTGCCCTGTACGCAGAGCTCCAAGCCACCAGCTATGCAGCCTGCTCTGTTCGTTTGCCAACTCTGGCCATATCTTCCTTGAGAATAAAAGTTTGTTCAACCCCATACACATCAGACAGTTGACCGATTCTGCTGAAATCAGAAAGTTACGGTAGGCGTACTTGTAATGGCTGACTTTAGGGCTGAGAGGAATTAGTAGACTCTCTAATACAGTAAAAGTCTAATAATATCATGTTATTATCTGGTCAAAATACAGAAGATGAAAGAATTGTGATGATATCAATTTGTGCCCACCCTGCACCATCTGGCAATATGTGAATGTTTTGTACTACACTGGGCGACACGGCTCTGCAGCTGCTGCCTTTGGCTTGGGATTGAGTTTTGGATAAATGTAGATTCTAGTAATATGAAATCATTTCCTAGGTGAGCGCATGCTGCGTATTGTTGATAACAGTTGATTGCAATAATGGAAGCAGTTACATTTGATGGATACTAAATGCACTTTCATATCGGGGTAATAGAAGCTGTTATCTGATGACTTTTCTTGGGTGTCATGCAATTTGTACTTATTATAATCTCTTTAAGTCTACAAAAGTGCAAGGAAGACCCCCTTCTAAGATTCCTTAGTTTCCTGAATACAACCAACAATTACTAGTAGAGCTGTTATGAACGTTTGCCAATTTTCCAAATACACAAGTTTAAGAAATGTTAAATCTTTTACCGTGTTTCATTTTACAGGAAATTGTTGATGTTATGATGATTATGTTATGATGTCCTTGATTATATGATAATTTACCTCATTAGTTGTCTCTTTAATTTGTGAAGATTTCATTAGTTACAGTGGTGCACACCTACCTCCAAATAGTTCCCTGCTCAATTGTAGGACACTTAAGCCCCATCCCAACCACTAATGAAACATTCTTGGTGTGCCTACAATCATGCCAATATGCATAAGACTCACCTACTATGTGACCCATTCCATTGAACAATCCTATCAAAAGGAAGAGTTTTGGGGTAGCGTGAATATAATAGTGAGAAAATAAAATGGGAGGCCCAACTGGGTGTCCCATGCTAGTTCCAAGTTTTACAACCTGGGACAGATGGACCTTAACCTTTTTTCCCCTTCCACACACTTCCCATGACATTTGTATAATAAGTGGCAGGCAAGCTAAAACAGGCAAGAATGAACACAATGTAGGAAACCTGTCCCAGACTACTTCATGGAGTAGCGACAACCACTTGTCAGTGTACAAAAACAAGTAGCGGAGACTTAACTAGTGACACATAACTTTTATCAGCTTTTAGGTGGCACTGACAGGCAGGTTGCTTCAGAATGGCTACCCTGCCATACAGCAGTCGAACTGAAACATCAATTTATCAAGTATAACCTGCAGTGGTGCATTCAGCAGTGGTGGGTACTCGTGTCGCAGCTTGAATCAGCCTATCCAGTAATGCTTGCCCACATTATTTGACCAGTTGCATTTATCTTGCATGATCTGCAACCTTCCCCTTCCTTGGGATATACTGTAGGGTGAATCTATTCTTATAAAGAGTCCATCACTCTTAGGGCAGCCAATCGTTTTCAGGTCATAGAGTCATAACTGGACCTCCTCTTGGCCTGTGTATGTGTTGACATTTCATCTCAAAGGCAGGAGTCTCTACATTGTCCTCTGGCTCAAAAAATACTGTTAGGATGGTAAAATCCTGACCTTTAAAAAGGGCACCTACCAAACCAGCTGTTGGCAGTGGTGTCCTCAAGTTGCCCCTTCCCAAAATGAATAGCCAATGACTGAAGTCTCTATTACATTTTCGCCTGGTCCTGTTCATTCTTTAGCCAACTAGAAGGTTCTAGCTAGTACAGTCCTAGTTTATTTCAAGAAAGAAGTACCACTTTTCCAACGCCCTATAACAGTTGCATCCTTCTTGACTCAAGAATATAATAAGACAATATATACTGAGCAGTAAATATTCTCTAAATTCATACTAGACTTACTGTTGAGTTTGAGCCCCAGGTAATAAACATCTGCTGCAGTGGGTGAATTAATTTAAAGATGGAGCATGCCTCAGCTATTTAAAAGCTATTTATATGTATATATTCCTGAAATGCTCCTTTAACCACACTTAAGGCTTCCACACTGGCTATAAAAAAATCCAGTAAAATCAATGATTAAATAATGCTCCGGCAAGGTCTGTGTCACTAAATTAGCACCAATGCTCTAGTAAAAATGATTGAGATTATTAATATCCATGGGGTCTGCTGGTGTCCAGTTGGATCTATAGGGAGCCTTGATGTTTATGGGAACATATTGTGCCTATTAAAATTATTCACTCCTTGCCTATGGACTGAAGTGAATGTAACAGAATGTTATTTTGGACTCATGCCCATGCTAGATATGCAGTACCATGGAGGCATGGAGTGCTTCGTGAAGATCAGTAACTCTTACATTTTAAATCTTTGGGTCTGTAAATGGAAATAGAATGTGTGATATTGATTTCATCAGAATATGTCCTTAGAGAAAGCGATCTGTTTAAATCAAATTTTTATGTCAAGCATATTAAGAATTTCTAGTGATTTTTTTTTTAATCCTGAAATATGGCAGATTTTACTTTGATTACTGAGCCACATAATATACTGACACTTCCTACTCTGTACAGATGACTTTTCAGCCGTCATCTCATTATTAACACAGACAGTTTACCAATGATGGATCACATCTACATATAAATGTCGCAGGATTACATAATTCACAGTATATGATGCAGAGTGTCCAGCGCACATGGCCTTTGCACAGATTGCAGAACATGCCTAGAAAACTTCCAGTAGTTGATGCAAAAATGAACACACCCCACATCAAAACTACTGCAGTGATTCAATGGCCAAATATGTCTCCTGATCTGAATCTGCTTGAACACCTATGGGGAATTCTGAAGGGACAAGTTGAGCATCCAGGCTCTAAGGGTATGCACACACGATTCAGAGTTGCTGCAGCAGCCAGATGTTACAGCATAGTGGATGGGATTTCAAGAAATCCCATGTCCACTATGCATCCACAGACACCAGCAGCTCACCCATGGAGCCTGACATGCGGCGCGTCTCTCCAGATCGCAGCATATCTATTTCTCCTTCTGAGAGCAAGTCTCCGCAAGAGAAATTTCACCAATAGAATGTATTGGACACGGTGAATCCGCACGGTTCAGTGATCACATGCAGATTCACCAGCGTTCAGTAGATGGCAGTGCTTTGGATGCAGTGAACATGCCCTGCATCCAAAGCACTGCTACTCCTGGATCACGTGCACCTGGCCTAAGACAGATTCCATTCTTAAAGAAAGGAAAAATATGTTGCCAACTGTTGGCGCTGTCCTTAAAATTCATAGTGTTCATACAAAATGCTAGATGTAGTAGTTTAATCTTCATTTTAGCATCAGCCAATTTGACTAAGGGCGCAGTCAGGTGTCCGTATAACACAGACAGCAATCACAATGCTCGGACTGGCCGATGGCTATTCCAACACCAGCGTGACAGAATGTATTTCTGTGCAACTGTTATTCTCAGGTAGGGAGAGCCGACTGTCAGTCTGAGCGTTGCTATGCCATCATTGTCCATTTTATATGACCTTCTAACTGCACCCTAAGACTGAGGAATCTATAATGAATGTTAAAAAATGTTCTCTGAAACTCAGTCTTGTCAAAATCTTGGAAATTGTTCATGTGTTCAGTGAGATATTGATTATTATCTTAGATTTGAAATGGGGTGTACTCATTTATGCTAAGCACTGTATATAAATAATATATACCCAAAAATGTATATTATTTATTTTACTCACTTATTTAGCACCATTAATACCACAGCACTTTACAGACATCATCTCTTTCCCTACTGGGGCTCACATTCTAGATTCCCTATCAGTATGTCTTTGGAGTGTGGGAGGAAACTGGAGAACCCGGTGGAAACCCACGCAAACACGGGGAGAACATACAAACTCCTTGCAGATGTTGTCCTTGGTGGGATTTGAACCCACCACTGCTAACCACTGAGCCACGGTGCTGCCCTTATAAGATATGTAGATGTTATACCATTATATATACCCTATTAAACCATTTGCATGCACACACTGTACTGTGCTACATTTTTAGACAAAACTGAATGTGAATAAACAAAGAAGAAATCTAAATCAAGTAAATCAATCAATATTTGGTGTGACGCCATTTGCCTTCATACAGCATCAATTCTTCTAAGTACACTTGAATGCAGTTTTTAAAGGAACTATGTCGGGAAGTTATTCTAAACATCTTGGAAAGCTAACCACTGTGCACAAATCCTTCTGTCTCTTCGTATGATCCCACGCAGACTCGATGTTAAGATCAGGACTTTGTGAGGGTCTAATATTATACATTCTGACTCATCAGTCCAGTGCACTTGGTGCCATTTTTCTGCACTCTTGGTTCTCTGTTTTGGGGCATAGTTAGGTCACTTGGCCTTGTTTTAATGGAAAAAGTATGGGGTTTCTGGTCGCAGTTCTTTCATGAAGACATCTTCTGGCCAGATTTCTCTGTACAGTAGATGGGTGCAGCTGCGTCTCAATGGTTGCTGCTAGTTCTGTAGTTCTGAGCTGATGGCACTGCTGGACCACTTCCGATTTTGACAGGAAATAGGCGTGATGTGTCTTTCACCAAGTTTCCTTGTATATACAGAACTTTGAGGACCACAGATGCAGTGGTAATTGGAACCATACTCTACCTGTTTTTATTTCTGACTATATTTTTCCATACATGATTATGGGGAAGACATATTTTGTGAGCTGTAGTTAGCAGCATCTTGGACATAGGAATACCCCTTTAAGGGATTGAATTTCAAGACTTACAATTTCTAATAGCTAGCCTTAGAGTTCCAGTCCTCTTCCTCCCTGAAGAGGCTAGTTGCATAGGAAATTGTTAGAAATTCATATGGGGCACTCTGCGATGAAATATTGGAAAGAAAGAGGCCATTATTTTGCTTGTTCTGTCAGTGCCCACCCCAGAATATAGCGTACTATTTAATTTTATAGTGAACCTCTTTGGGGATAGAGAATTGTGAATGACAACTGAAAATAGGTTTAAGAAGACATAGGCCATAAAGAGGGGATCACCACGAGGCATGGACATTTAAATAAATATTTTATTGGATACAAAAGGAAACACAAAAAGCATTAGAGCAATTAAAATAGTCACACGTGTGACATACTAGGACATAACAAAAGCTCATAAATAAAGCCTTAAACCTTAAACCAGACTCCAAATGTGTGCAAATATATGTCAAGGCTAATAAACAGCATACCATCACTGATATACATGGCTAATCCCCCACACAATAGAAATCCCTGACGAAGCCACCGTGAGTGGCGACACGCGTCGGGTTCCTCCTGCTTTATCAGACTTCGTGTGTGTTGAATAGACTGGCGTCTTGGCTGCTCCATGATATTTTCTCTTGGGCACCCCCTTAGAATTATTTACTATGGACACCCCCTCAGCAATTGTTTAGACCTAACTACTTCTTTACTCTCCATATTACTCCTCACTTAATCTTCCTTTTCCATTGGGTCATAATATTGGGCCATCAAGGATTTCTTGCCTGGAGTTTGTATTTGGCAAGCTGTTTATTGTTTCCTTATGTAAGTTGGGTGGATCTGTTTCACTGAGGGTCATTATATGTGTGTCTTTAAGATTTCTATTGTGTGGGGGATTAGCCATGTATATCAGTGATGGCATGCTGTTTATTAGCCTTGACATATATTTGCAAACATTTGGAGTCTGGTTTAAGGTTTAAGGCTTTATTATGAGCTTTTGATATGTCATGGTTAGTGATGAGCGAGTGTACTCGTTGCTTGGGTTTTCCTGAGCACGCTGGGGTGACCTCCGAGTATTTGTTAGTGTTCGGAGATTTAGTTTTCATCACCTCACCTGAATGATTTACAGCTATTAGCCAGGCTAAGTACATGTGGGAATTCCCTAGCAACCAGGCAACCCCCACATGTACTCAGCCTGGATAGTAGCTGTAAATCATTCAGCTGAGGCGATGAAAACTTAATCTCCAAACACTAACAAATACTCGGAGGTCACCCGAGCGTGCTCGGGAAAACCCGAGCATCGAGTAAATTCGCTCATCACTAGTCCTGGTATGTCACATGTGTGACTATTTTAATGGTTTTAATGTTTTTTGTGTGTGCTTTTTTATCCAATAAAATATTTATTTAAATATCCATGCCTCGAGGTGATCCCCTCTTTATTGCCTGTATCTTTTTCTTGGATTAACAGTTGTTACTAGTATTATAGGCCGAGGTGGGATCCCATAAAGATTCTCCTGTCGTGCCCCCTCAACTTGTGTTACCTGAAAATAAGCTTATATACTGTATAAAGATTCAATAGACATTTTCCTTCTTTGTTCTTTACACTTGTGTATATGTACAGATGTATATTCTAATTAACGTCATTTTCACCTTGTATCTCTTTATCTGTTTTGTTTGAAGGTTGCTTCGAATGCTGCATAAAATGCCTAGGGGGTATTCCGTATGCATCATTGATCGCTACTATCTTGCTCTATGCCGGGGTTGCACTGTTCTGTGGTTGTGGTCACGAGGCTCTATCGGGCACTGTCAACATTCTGCAATCCTATTTTGAAATGGCAAGAAGTGCTGGGGACACACTTGACGTCTTTACCATGTGAGTCATATATTTTGATACTAACAAATGTATAAAGACTAAATAAATGCCTACACTGGATAAATAACAGATGAATGTTTTCTGAAGTTATGAGTGATTATACATATCTGTTTATTATGTTATTATTACCTTCCAGTGATTATATCGGTGCAACTAAATACCTATTATCTGTATCCATAGCATTATCTGGTATCTGCTCCCCTGCAGAATAAGCAGAAGATAGATGGTACATTAATATTGAGGATGAATGAGATTAAAGAAGTTGGTCACCACTTGGACAACCCTTTCTCATACCCCTCGCTTGCCCCGATAAAATGAGAAAGCTTATACTAACACTTCTGTGCCGGCGCCATCCCATCGGTGTAGGCACTAGCGTTCCCGGTCCTCTTGTGCGGTTACTAACGTCATGCCAGCGCCCCATCATTGCTGGGGTCACTGTCCTCACATTCAGACAAATCGAACATCAAGAGGAAGTCAGGGCTGCGGCTGCTCTCTCACTTCTTGATGTTCGATTTGTCCAAAGGTGGAGACAGTGACGGAGCTGATTGGGTGCCAGGCTCACGTGTTATAACAACCATATGAGAGCCGTGTGCAAATCAGTGCTGATACCTCTGGAATAGCGCTGACATAGGAGGGGAGTATAAGCTTTTTCATTGTATTGGCGCCAAACATTTAGATCAAGAAGTGGTTGTCCTAGTAGTGGACAAATCCTTTAAGATAAAAAATAGGCTGTTTTTTTTCAGAACTCTTTGACCTTCTTATGTGTGGCATTGAAGCTTTTTACCATTCACTTGTACCCAGGACTGCCTATGGCCAGTTTTGGGGAAAATGCTGTTTTTCTCTGTAAATAGGATTTTACACATGATATAACCCTCTAATAGACACGTTGTATGTCCCTCCAAAGTCTGGGGCTTCACCTGCAATTAATGCATGAAGTGCGGTCACCATTAGGGCAGGTGCAGATGAGAGTATATTCTCTTATCCAAGAAAATCACACTCTGCAGCCGAGAGAATCGGATCACACTATGATCACACTCTGATCAAAGAGGGTGGAGAAAAAAAATTTCACCCGACTGCACTCCGATGGTTTCCATGCAATCATTGATTTGCATGGCTGAGTGCGATCGGAATATCGAATCGAACTTGGGCATTGAGACATTTTTTTTGCCAGGACTGTCTGTCTGAGGGAAAAAAAAAAAATCGGACATGTGCGCAGGCCCATAAACTAACTTTGGTCCGATTGTGATCTGATGTTTTGTTGGATCACACTCGGACCAATAATCCGGTCATCTGCACCAGCCCTAAGTGTGTTTGAGAGATTTAGTAGATAAGTACTTGTAGATTCATACATACTGTAGCTAAAGGAGTTTTTATATTTCTGAAAATGTGCAAATGTAGAAAAAATACACACAGCACCGCTACTATTCTGGACCCAACGCCTCCACTACAAAATGCCGCTGCTGCGCCGTCTATGCCTTAAACGGACACTCGGGTACACATATGCAGTTAAATGTGTTGATCCAAACAAAGGAGAAAAGATAAGCAGTGCACTCACCGGTCCTGTTTTCATAGGTCGTTTGTTTAGAACATGTGCAGGGATGACCCGTAGAAGCGCAGCAGCGCGAAACGGCCGTCGTCTCTTTTGTCCACGTTCTCCCCAGAGACACCTTTATATTTTTGAAAAGACCCCACAATTCTAATCTCTTGCATGCATATTATACTCTCCATTACAGATATATGAAGGGCTATAGGACTAGGTGGAGTGGATTCTGCTTCTGACCCCGCTACAAAGGGCAGACGTCAGCTATATTATCTGCCTCTAACAGCAGCAATTGGTTCATCAACAAATCTGTTATTAACCTTTTAAATCCAGCTATAAATCACATAAACACGATGATCCTGTCCTAACACTAAACACTCCTATCAAAGTTTTTACCCTCTTAATATATTGCAGTTATCATATTATATAGCACTGTGTACTTACAATTGCTCACTTTACCTTTCTACCCCATAAATTATTTTTTGCTCTATTTGGAAACCGGAAGTAACATGTCCGTGCATTTATCATTCCCCTCTTCAACTCCTGATCCAGCTGCTCTCTCCTTCCCCTGCCAGGGACTTTTGCAGTGACTGTTGTCTTGTGCAGAAAAAAAATGACCTCCTGTTTCTATATAGATCTTAGAAGCATTCAGATAGTTAATCACGTGATGTCATAGACTTAATGGAATAGAATAATTAGCTGGGTAGAAAGGCAAAATTAGCAATTACAAGGACACAGTGCTGTATAATATGATGACTGCAATGTATTGAATTCGGGATCCTTTTGCTCCCCCCTTCATTTCACTCCCTGCGCAATGCAATTGGAACGCCCGTCAGGGCCGAGGGGTACTAGGTACCGGGTGTGGTACTTAAAGGGATGTGTTAAGGCATCGGTGACCCAGTCTGTGGCCCTGGTTGCCCAAGTAAAAGGGACAGTCTTCAAAGGGGTTTGTGAAATAATAAAAGTTTGTGACGCCACCTGTGGTACTCGGTCAGGGGTGACCGACGCTGCTTAAAGGGGGTCCTCTGGTGTGATGTTACAGCAGCAGGGATGTATGGCTTTCACCGGTGAAGCTAGGTCCCCAGGGCTCCCGATGTGTTTAGCAAGGATGTTGTGGTGCCGAAAATAAACAGAGGACACAGGGTTACAGTCTCTTTACCTGGTTTACTGATGTAGACAGTCACAGTCCAGGGTACCAGCAACAGGCATTGGTGTGATCCGGTCGGCCTGGAGGCAATGGTGGATCCCTCTCACATGTGAGGTCCATAAGCCTTCCTTCTCGTGCTTTTATGCAAGTTCCTTGCTGCCTGTGGCTCCCTTACAAGGTCCTCTCTCTCCTGTCCTGGGACAGTACCCGTATGGTGGGCAATGCAAGCCTTTTTACAGGGTCTCTATCACGACCCGGGCTCTGTGTACTGCTGCACCTTCGGGTGTGAGTGCGGACAGACTACATAAAGCCTTCTGCCCTCCAGTTCTGCTGTGGAACGTGAAGTACTACACAGCCTCGGGCTCCCGGTGCCTGGTTCCTGCGCTGCAGCTCAGAGAGTGCCCGGTCACAGTTCCCCTCTGAACTCTTTTGTTCTCCTTTTCTTCTGCCCTCTCACACTTGCTTTCAATGCAACTTGTCTGGTTCTCTTCTGTCCTGGAGCTGAAGCACCACACGTGACTGCACGGCCCCACTCTCTGCTCACACTCTTCTCTCCTCCAACTCCTCTCAACAACTCACTCCAACTAACTAACTCCTCTACCAGGCCAGAATATCTATATATATCATAATATATATATATCATAATATCTATATCTGAGGGAAGCTCCCCTGAATCCAGGATCAGAGCACCCCCTTCTGGCCTGGATTCAGAATGTGTTGCATGTAGGTGTATTACCTGTTAAAGGGATTTCTCCTTGCCTCCAGGCATGACATCACCCTCCCCAAAAGGAAGGCAACATCACTGTAACAACCGGTTACCTGGGGTGTTACACTATTGCAGGGACATAATTGGTTGCTATGAAATCCAGGGTTTGTCTGAACACCCCCGTACCTGTCATGTGATCTCTCATGTGAAGTCCAGTCTGTGGCTGGATATCATAGGAGACTGTCATTTTTACAGTATTCTGCAGTATTACTGTTTACAGTACAAGTGATCAACTTATTGGAGGTTCAAGTTCCCTAAGGGGACTAACAACGAAAAAGTATATAAAAAAGGTTGTTTTAGGTGAAATAACACCTAACAGTTAACATTAAAAACATGTAAAAAATATATACATATTAGGTATCACTCCATCCATAAAAGTCACCACTAGTGAATGATGCTGCGCTCTCAGCAGCTCATTCACCAGTGAATTTCAGCTGAGAGGGTCGCATCTTGGCACCGTCCAGGTTGAAAACAATTTAGCCCCCAGACATGGATTACAGCGTGGGACACCACAACGGACAGGTATGGTATATTGGTGCTTTTTATTTTATTTTTTATTGAAGGAGATCGAGGATGTCGGGGAACTAGGTGTTGTAGTAAGTATGGTTTAATTTAGAATATTAAAGGGGTCTGTGTAATTTTTTCAAACAAAGTATTTTATTCTGACTGTGTCTTTATTTAACATATAACTATAGGATTAGTAATGTATAGGTATCTTCTAGACACCTCTTCATTACTAAGTGTGGGCTTGATGTCACCTGATATAACAGAGGTGACATCAACCCCACAAATATGAACCCCACTTACCACCACTACAGGGCAAGTGAGAAGAGCCAGGCAAAGCGACAGACTTAGTGCATCTGGGCAGCTGCGGGCTGCTGTTTTTAGGCTGAGGGTGTTATATAAATGGCCTCTTACCAGCCTGAGAATAGCAGCCCCCAGCTGTGAGCTTTAGCAAGGCTGGTTGTCAAAAATGGGGGGACCCCATGCCATTTTTTAAATTATTTATCTAAATAATTAAAAAACAGCATGTGGACCCCTCTATTCTTAATAACCAACATTGCAGAAGCTGACAGCTGAGGGATGCAGCCCCCAACTGTGAATTTTGTCTAGTTGGTTCAAGATAATAGGGGGAATAAACGTCAGGTTTTTCATTAATTTATTTAGTTAGATCGCAGGCGGTGCCTGTGGAATACCCTGATCATCTGCTCCTGCTGTCACTCTTATTAGTGGCAGCATGTGTCGGATGATGGGGTAAGAGTCCCAAAATCCACCACCTGCTGTCAACGTTCGGACATCATTCTCCTCTCCTCGTGCTGATTGCCGGCAGAGCAGGGGAGAATGATGAGAGCCAGCTTCAGCACCAGCCGCCGGGGAACAGCGCTTACTGTAGCGCTTCTTCCCCGGCGGTTGTCCGTATGATACTGATGCATCACACGACCGGCATTCTTGTGTGGTACGTGTTTACATGGACCCATTGACCTGAATGGGTCCGTGTGATCCGTGCAGCTGCACAAAAACGGACATGTGTACGTGTGGGTCACTTGGACACATGGTCCGTGAAAAACCACAGATGTGTGCACAGACCCAATCATTTGAAAGGGACTATGTGTATCAGTGTCTCCAGTACGTGTAAAAACTGTCACCACACGTACTGGAGACACTGACGTGTGAAAGAGGCTTAAGGTGGTGCTGTGAATAGGGGGTTTCTAACCTTTAGCTATTTAGTCTTTTGTCTGGCCCTTTGTATATTTATGGGTCTATTGGAGCACCCATACAACAGGGTTGAATTTATATGTTTTTTACTGGTATCTTGTTTCTAAAAATGTATTTGATGCCTTAACTGGAGCCATATATTATTAAATTGCTGGCTGGCTGCCGCTAACAATCTGTTCCACCCGCAATTGTTATCTTATTAAATGCCTCTGTCAATCATGGCCTGCATGCGTGTCATTGTTTCCTCCCATCGGAGCGCCCGTGGCATGATCGCGAGTCGTCGACAGGACAGCCGGGTGTAAGCTGATCAATCAGGACATGTTGTGTATCGCCTTATTCGTATTGATGAGGTGTATCATATTACATGGCCATTTTTACTAGAAGATGTACAATGTCAAACTGTTCACAAAAAAACAGTGACAATTGTGATTTTTTTTTCACAATTTCGCCATACTTGGAATTTTTTTCCAAGTTTTCCAGTTTTCCAGCACACTATTTGGTAAAATGAATGGTGTCATTCAAAGTTACAACTTGTCCTGCAAGCCTTCCTATGTCAATGTGTGCAGAAAAATATGTTAGGGCTCTGGGATGAAGTCAAGGAAAAAACAGAAACGCAAAAATGTAAACTGGCTGCGGTGTGAAGAGGTTAAAGAAAGTAAAGAAGTGTTTATGATCTGAAACCTGCTTCATAGTTTCTTTGTTGCTAAGGTTAAAAAAAATCACAGGCCCATCAAGTTCACCTTATAATCTTAGCTGTCATCTGTCAAATATGGTAGAAGCAGTGTAATGGCATGTGGCGTGTGTGGCTGTCAATGGAACTGGGTCACTGGTGTTTACTGGTGATGTGACTGTAAATAGAAGCAGCAGGGTAGATTTTCATGTACAGAGGTAAGGTAATAGGCTTTTCTTCAATGGTTGAGTCAGCCACCTGACCTCAAACTGACTGAACATGCTTGTCACATGCCAAACACAACACTGAAGGCAGAAGACCTACAAGCATCAGCTTAAGTTAGAAGCAGAAAACTCAGTAGTTGGTGATTCCAATGGGAAACATACATCATGATGTCATTGACTACAAAAGATATTCATGCAAGTATACAAATCCATTGAGAAACAAATAATTTTGGAGAGGGAAAATAAAAATAACAAAACTAAAATAATATGGTTGCATAAATAGGAACATTCTTTAATTGGAGATGTTCAGAATTAGCCTATCACATTTCTACATGTTAAATAGTAGTCGGTACACAGCAGCCATAATTTAAAGTGATTCTGATTAGCCCCATATAAAGAAAAGTTGTTCAAACAGGATTTTTTACAACACAGCAAAAGGATCTCA